>NC_062221.1:79259074-79573574 GCF_902686445.1 Sciurus carolinensis | reverse complement strand
ATACTTTACAATAAGGGCAAGTCAAATGGTGTAAGCACTTGTATGATAAATTGTGCTAAATTCCTTTCATGAAATGTACTATTTTGCACTTCCACCCATAGTATATAAGGCAACCTATTTCCCTAAACCTCACCGACAATTTATTAAACTTTTTGGACTTTATCAATTTTATAGATGAAAAATTGTTCATCAGTATTTTTTTTGTCAATGTATTATCAATTAATTTCTCTTATGATGAACAAGACTGTTCATCTCCCCCATTTCATGTCATTATTATATTTTTCCCTTCTTTTTCTTGTGGTAGTGGGGCTTGAATCAAGGAGCGCTTTATCACTGAGCTACATTCCAAGCCCCCTACTTTTTATTTTGAGATAGGGTTGTCCAGGCTCACCTAGAATTTATGACCCTCCTGACAGAGCCTCCAGAGTAACTGGGATTACAGGTATGTGCCAGTGCCCCTGGCCACATTATTGAATTCTTTTAAATGTTCATTAGTAAGTATATTTTACTCTTTCTTCTACAGGCTTGTTTTGTTGTTGTTGTTATTTTTTGCTTTTTGTTTTGGTGCCAGGGGTTGAACCCAGGGGTGCTTAACCACTGTGTACTGAAAGGACAAAATCAAACCCTGCACTTCTCATAAGAGTCAAATACAGTAGCAGATGTGTGCACAGAAGGAATTCAGACCTAGAGGCTGATTTCTTTCACAGGTCTCTTCCCCTGAAACTTTAGAAAATGCAGGTGGTAGATGAGCATAGTTGACTACACCAGCAATCCCAGCAATGCAGGAGGCTGGGGCAGGAGAATTACAAACTCAAGGCCAGCCTCAGTAACTCAGCAAGACCCTCAGCAACTTAGCAAAATCTTGTCTCTAAATAAAATTAAAAAGGACTGGGAGTGTAGCTCAGTGGTAAAGTGCTGCTGGGTTCAATTCCAGTACTGAAAAAAAAAAAAAAAATGCAGGTAGATTTGTTGTTATTTGTATGCTTTGTTTTTATCATAAAGTTCTTGAACTTGCACACACCAAAATCATAATGTCATTGCAGACCATTTAATGCCTTGAAAAGTATTATATGAACATCTCTCTCTGTGTGTGAGTGTTCTAAATGGGCAAATAAGCATCAGTATATCCACCACAGTGGAACGATTATGGAGTGATTTTTTTATTTTCTTCTTTTTTCTGTGTATTTTCAAATATTTAAAACCTTACATCCCAACCAACTGGACATAATGTCAGAAAATTACAATTACCCCCTCAGTCCTTCCATTTAACCTCACTCCCTACAACTTGGGGCCTCATTTTTTTTTGAGGTGCTGGAGATTGAACCCAGGGCCTTGTACTTGCAAGGCAAGTACTCTACCAACTATATCCCCAGCCTCCAACAAATCTTTTTGAAACAGAGTACATGTGTGTAGTAAACACTCACACACTAACTCCCTGACCAACCCTCCTGTTTTAGGCACCTGCGCATGACTTAGAGGTACTTATACTCAGGAACACAGAACTGGAAGTGATTTCAGAAATGATCTTGCCCAGCTGCCAGCTCAACACCCAGCTATCTTTGCTGAACCCCATCTGGCCTCTGCATAGTCATGCCCCAGAATGGGGAACCAGGGCAGTGAGATCAGTCATTGGTGGATATGGGCCATACTGAGAAGGTCCACCTTGTAAATTGAAAGTGCCAGTCCTCAAATAGCTCCCACCCAGAAAGCCCAGCCCCCGGATCTAATGTCCTTCATTGACTTTGAGGACCCATCTCAGAGGACACAAAAGGAGGAATGAAGAAGAATGCAAGTGTACCGTGTTTGAGATTTTTGTTGTTTTGTTTTGTTTAAAGAATCTCTTTTAGTTCATCCTAGTTTCTTTTCCGTCTTAAACAAGACTTGAAAGACTGGCCTTGTTTTCTGTTTCTCTCTTTTTCTGCCTGAGGTTTCTTTCTCTCCAAGGCAAAACTTGGACTTATTTCTCCTCACTTCATCCTGGCCACCTGACTTCAGAGGGCCATTCCTGACCTTTTATATCCTACCCTATAGATGTCTTTCCCTGTCCTATCTCCATTATCCTTTTTCCTTTCTTCTTCAGAACTTCTTCCATGTTCTCTATTGGGGTCATATGAAAATAACTAGAGACATTCTAATGGTATACCTATGAATATGAACCAAAATAAAAGCAGTACCTAATTATAAAACACAAGTACAGGACATAAGCTGGTGTTGTTGAGGTTTAGATAGTAACTGTGATGATTATTTTAATGCTTTTTTTTTTGCATGTTTTTATTGTGGTAAATACACGCCACAAAATTTGCCATTTTAAAGTGTGTCATTCAGTGGCATTACATACATTCATAATGTGGTGACACCACCACCACTATCTAGTTCCAGAATTTTCTCACCACCCCAAAAGGAAACCCCACAGCTATTAAGTGGCACCTCCCTTTTCTCCTCTCCCCTCAGTCCCTGGCAACAACTAAACTGTGTTCTGTCTCTGTGGATCTGCCATTTCTGGATAATTCAGGTGAATGAAATCGTACAGTGGGTAGCGTTTTGTGTCTGACTTCTTTCTCTAGGCATAATGTTTTCAATGTTCCTCTCTGCCGTTGCATGTATCAAAACTTCATTCCTTTCTATGGCTAGATAACATTTAAGTGGATATGGATATAGAACATTCTGTTCATTCATCACTTGATGGGCATTTGGGTTGTTTCCATCTTTTGGTATTATGAACAGTGCTGCTATGAATACTCGCATAAAAGTTTTTGTTTGAACATGAATGCTTTTTTTTTTTTTGAGCTATTTATTTTTCCTCCAAAACACAGGCTTGTTTATTTGTTTCTTGCTGGGAGCAAGGATGGGTGTGCCACTGTTTTGCTGATGTCCAAAGCATTGCTTAGCCCGTCCACTGGTAATCTTGATCGGTTTTCTGTTTCACCCTTTGCTTCCTGCACAAATGCGAATGTGAGTTCTCCCCCACCTTGAACAATGTGGAATTCATACTGGCAAGTGGATTTCTTCCTTCTTACAGAGGTGATTTTTTTTTTTTTAATTTAAATAAGTACAGTGAATGTGTCCAATTCAGAAAAGCCTTAGGCTTCAATTCTCAGTTTCCCCTAACAAGGCCCCCTTCCAACGCAGATTCCAGGAAAGCCAGCTCTGGAGCTCAAGCCAGGAGAGGCCACTTTGGGCCTCAGCTCATAAAGGCAAGGTGTGTCTGAGCCCCTCGGACTCTGTCAGGCTTGGAATTCGAGCCTTTACTCTCTGGCTGCTATCAAGGTTCAGTGCTTCCTGCCAAGCCCTTGGAAAGACTGAGGAGAGACAGAGACAAGACAGAGAGAGATGTCAGATTTCTGCCTGCAGAAAGGAAAGGGGCTGGCCTGCTGGACACTCCTGATGATGGTTACCCTGTTGCAACCCCAAGCATGATCAGTGACAGTGATGGAGATTACATCACAAAACACTCCGATCACCTTGCCTCCTCTCAGGGGTACAGATGCAATTGCTCTTTTCCCAACCTCTTCCCTTTTCCTCCCTACTCCCCTCTCCTCCACAGCCCATGCTCTCCAGGTCTATTTCTCTACAGCTCCAAAGGTTCTCCAGTTCTCTTCAGTCCCTTTGATTCCCTCCCCCTCCTTTCATCCTTCAAACCTTTTTTCTAGCAACTCCCTGTCTCCTTGCCTTTCTCCATGTGCCTTTCGGATCTGTTTCCTTTGACACTGGTCCCAGGCCTGCTGCCAAGTTTCAGACCCATTAGTGAGGTGCCTTGCTGACTGAAACACAAATCAAGACTGATCCGGGTACAATTAGCAGCTGCTCGCACCTCATCTGGAAAGCATTAGCCAGCCCTGAGAGAGGGGAGACATAGGGAAATATTAGTGCCAAACAGAATAGATTTCTTATTTTGCAACATGAAAGAAATCTGACCCAGTAGACATATAACTGACAACGGGATATGAATAGACAATGCAAAGTGGAGAGTCCTGTCATCTTATCTTGGGTATCCTTCGGTATCTATGCAAGAGATACAGGCCCTCCACACTCAGTTTGTGTATAAATATCACCCAGGAAAAAGGGTGTCTGTTGCACTTAATCCAGATACACTAACACTTGTGTGATTCAGGAATCCTTTTACTCTCTTGCAGCGTACTGTTATCTTGGTTCTGCTTCTAGAAATTTAATGTTCATGAGAATCACTTGGCATTGAGCTAAAAATGCAGATTCTGATTCACCAGGACTGGGGAGAGATGGAGATTCTGCACTTATATCAAGCTGATGGGTGGACCATACTCTAAGAGTCTAGGAAAATTCAACTCTGTATAATTCGATCAAGTTCCCTGCTAGAGTCTTCTCCCAGTACTTTGCCCATTTCCTTTTCAGCACTCATAGCTACAAGTAAGGATGAATAATGCAATAAGCTATTTGTTGACTATCTTCCCAGCTCAAATGCAAACTGCCCAAGGGCAAGGACCAGACCCACCTGTTTTCTGAATCTTCAGTAATAGCCTGGTATGTTGTTCATAGTAGATGTTCAATAAAGACTTCACAAGTGAATTTCACAAGTGAATCAACCAGCCCAATCCTCAAGGCCATCAAAAGGCACTCTTCTTCAGTAGAGCAGAGGAAAGAGAAGAGGGGTAGAAGGAGGGGAGGAAAGCAGTGAAGAGGCATGTGGACCGAAATCAAATTCCTAGATTTATTTTTTCAAAATTAACCCAACTGCTACATTTAGCTATAATGCTCTAAAAAAAAAAAAGTCATTCTTCTTCCAAAGAGCCTTTCTAGTTCAACACTCCTTACCTATGCCTACCTGGTGGAATTTGATCATTTCCCATGTGTTTAAGCTTCTCTTCTGAATTTCTGAAATTTCATTATGTCCTTTCTCCTCCCTCCTTCCCACTCCCCATCTTAGTAAAGTCTTGTTCTAGTAGGTATTTAATGTTTGCTGATTGAGAGACCCTAGGATGATGCCAAGTTCTATTTAGAACTCAATTATAATGCACAAGGGGTGGCTGAATTTGGACTTGGATAAGAGCCAAGGTTTTACATGCCCCAGTGGAAAACCTTTAATACCACCTAGCACATTTGTAGGGTGGGAAGGCTGAGACGTTATGTGGGTACAAAATCAAGAGATGTAATATTATGAGACTCCCAAAGTGACTGTAAATCAAGTTGCTCCCAAGGGCTAACTGCAGGTGGTGGCCATTACCTCACTCCCTTTTCTCAGCTTCCTTGCAGAGGAGGGGCACTGTTGTTCCCCAGGATTAGGCAGACCATTTCTCTTGGAAATATAGAAAACGGACTCACAGTGTCCTGCCAAAGATAGAAGAACCTGATTTTGTTTGGAATTCATCAAATGCCTCAACTATTTTTCAAACATCCAGGGCTGCATGAAACCTAGTATGTCTTTTGTCAAGCATTTTCCCCCCATAATGCCAAAACACGTGCATATTTTAAGGGACATTTAATCCATATGTTTTTTATTTACTTACCCGTAAGTCACCAAAATATTGTTTTGCAAGGCCTGTTTGATGTCTAAGAAACTTTATGAGTATTATTTGAAAGTTGAAAAACCTTGCTTCAGGAAAAAAAAAAAATACAGGAAATTGGATTTTTCCAAAAACACATTGCCTTTAAAACAAAAAGTTTTGAGAGCCTTTCTAGAATCTTAATTGTGCAGGGCTTGAGGGGTTCAGAGCCAGCACAGCCCAAGTTCACACCCCTTGTCTCTTCAGTGCCTCACAGATGGAGGTCCCAAACATGGCAGTCTCAAGTTGCTGTGCCTCATTTGAATCAGTGACCCTTTCACACATGTCAGTGACAAAGTTTAATCTGTCTTTAGACTCATAATAATATTTTACAACTAGTACCCCAGAAGCATGTCCAATGTGTACTACTGTAAGAATGTCTGTCTATGGCCTGATTATCTTCTTAAGTTGTTGAGAAATAAATCTGAGGGTGTTCGTGACAAATTTTAGATTTTGGTGGAAGAATCTGGAAAAGGAAATTCCATCAGAACATAGTGCAAAGACGTAGATCTGTGGAACAGATTTGCAATGATCTCAGGATGGGGTAAGGGTCAGGAAATATGGGATGTCCATGTCTATTAAGGCCCTGTTCAAAATTCACACTGGAAACTAAGAGCATTATTTGGAAGTTGAAAAACTTTTTTTCAGAGACCACAACTTTGGTCTCTGAATTCAGATCCACATGTAAATGAAATCAGAAAATGGATGGGGTGAGTGAGTTTCAAAGCAATGCTGATGTGTTCTACACACACACACACACACACACACACACACACACGTTTGTACATAAATGTCCTATGTTCACACAATGAGGACAAAGTGAGTGAACAATAAAGAATCTAAGAGATTCTGATGAAAGGAAAACTGTAGTGTTTCTAACACAAAGAAGTTCAATACATATTTATTAACTAAAAAAGAACTGCAAGTCGCTGAAAACAGGTAATAGGAAATTTGGATTCATGACTTCATAGTCCTAGACAATAGGCTTGCCAGTTCCAAACATGGGAATGTGGAAGCTTGGGGTTGGAGGAGAAGATGGGACCAGGGAAAGAAGCAGTGGTCTAAGCAGGTGGTGAGAAACAGAGACATAGGCAGGTCCATGTTCTCAGGTCACCAGTCTGCGTCCCATGGTCTCCCCCCACCACACACACCCCAGCCTTCTTGTAGCTCAGCCTAAAAGGAGCAGGGCTCTGCCAGGAGAGAGGATCCCCCAGGAACAACTCTCAGCAGACAGTCACTGAGGGCCTGCCATCTGTCAAGTGTGGCACAGCCCCCATCTCCAAGCACAATGGTGGATAGGATTTCAGCCCCCACCCTTAGAGAGTTCACATGCTGGCAAAGAGACCACCTTCCATTCTGCCTGCTGCAGTGTGAATGGAAACAAGGGGACAGAAGAAAAGATGGAACCGACAGCCTCAGCCCTGAGCACATGTGAGAGGCAATGGAAAGGGAAGGATTTAGGACAGCTAGTAATGATACCAGCAGAAAAGGAAGTACAAAAATTAAAGAATCAAGTGTGATGATACCAGGGTCAATCTGGGGCTCACCTGCTAAATCTGCTGGGACATCTTTGTAAGAGGATAAGAGAAGAGTGTTTTTAGAAACCTTTTGGGAGAAAAAATGACTGCCTAGAAACTCCATACACCAGCAGTAAACACAAATGGAAAACAAAATAAGAAATCATGACAGCCCATCTTTAAGGGGTGTTATTTTCTGCACTGTGTGCCAGCCAGAGCTTGCAGAAACCACTGGCTCTCTTGGCTTGTGTGACCCTCAGTCAGAATCAGCACATCACTCTGTCTCACTGCTGATCACTGTAATCATTGTCAATGTTAAAGAGTAATCTCATACTGATAGGGGACAGAGAGAGCCGTGGGAACGTAAGCTTGAGGAAATAATCCTATAAAATGGACCCCACATGCTAACCCCACATGCTTTCTTTTCTAAGAAGTAATTTACCAGCAGCTTTGCCTGCCTTAAGTGGACAGGAGACCTCACATCTTTTAGCAAACTACCTGTTATCTTCAGGAGAAATGCAGGCTTGAGATAATGTCAGTAAGAGGAACCCAAGTTACCCTGAAGGAAGAGACTTTTGTGACCCTCTTCATAAACCAGATCCTAAAACTCAGGGAGATAGGATGATTCCTCCTAACCATAAACTATGAAAGAATTTATGGTTAAGAATCCAACTAGCGCTGCACATACTCATAATCTCAGCAACTCGGGAGGCTGAGGCAGGAGGATAGCATGTTCAAAGCCAGACTCAGCAATTTAGCAAGACCCTGTCTCAAAACAAAATATAAAAACGGGCTGGCAGTGTGCTCAGTGGTTCAATCCCTGGTACCAAAAATAAAATAAAAATAAGAAAGAATCTAAATAGAATAGGTCAGCATGGGCCAAAGTGACCTAGAGTGGTCATGGCAGTGGGGACTTGAAAGTCTGATGTCATTGTGCTTTCAGTCAAAGGTCAAGAGGCAAGACTCTCTGGAAAGTTCTCTGGGATCTTCTAAAAAAGTGGAGTGCAGGAGAGGCACACTGTCCCTCTCCACTCTGAGAGGACCTACTGTCTCCCTTGAGAGTATCCCCTTTCCCTTTTCCTATTCCTTCAATAAACTCATACCTGTTACTCTGAGCAACATGTATAAAATATTTTTTATTCAATCACAAATTCAGGGTTTTAAGAGGGTCGTCATGCTGCCTCAGTTTCTTGGAAGGCCCCAGCTCTGTAAAAGCACTCCAGTAAACTAGATCAGATGTGTATGCTTCAGTGGTAGTATTGAATCCACACATGGAAAATTATATTCAAAAATGCCTGACTCCAGCACTTAAATTCCATGGCACACATGGAAGGAATTGAAGAGATCACCAAACTTAAAAATATTCCACCCACACTGTATAATATGGTGTCCTGATGTGCTTGGAAACTGAAGAGAACCATGATGGGAAAACCTCTCCATGGTTAATCACAGACACCTTGAGCATGGATTGGGTGCTTTATGAGATTTTTAGATCACTGATGACCACTTCTGTCATGTTCTAGAGAGATCTTAGGCTATTACCTCTGGTCATCTAGAATGTTTTGGAATATTCATGATTTTGAGGGGCTAAATATTCCAGATAAAAAAATGTTTACCCTATTAGTGACAAAACTTTATTTCAATGATTTTGAACAAAGTCTTTCTAAACTTCTTGAAGGTGGACTTAATTTCACTTTCAGACAGAAAACTGTAAGGAATCCCACAAAAACCACGCCGGACACGGGAAATCACATAAGGGAGTTTATTAAGCAAACAGAGTGTCTCCCTGCAGGGTAAGAGAGAAAATGAGAGGAAAAGAAAGGGAACCAGAAAGGGCATGTGCTAGAGAGAGTGGAAAAGCGAGGAGGAGAGAGAAAGTGAGTAGGAGAGAGAGAAGCATGAGAAAAGATGGCGGGGTAGCTACTGTGAAGCAGTTGAATTCCACTGTGCTAACAGGGGACCAATAACAGAGAAGGATAATTGCAAGCTGACTGATGAACCAATAGCTAGCTAGGATGTTCACAGACTGACAGTAGTTGGGAGGCGGGGAAATGGCTGCAACGGAAAGAGGAGGGGAGCAGCTTTGTACATTACAAAAACTACAGACTGTGCTATAATAAGATGAAAACTAGAATACAAATGCCACAAGAAATGAGTGTATGCAAAAACTGGGAGGTGTACCACCTATTAGCAGCATTGATGTATATTTATTTGCTTTGGTCATGGACTCTACTTATATAAGATGATGTTATCGGGAAAAGCTGGGAGACTGATATACAGAAATTATTTTGATAGCTTCTTGTGGGTCTAAAATTATTCAAAGTAAAAAGTTAGGAAAAGTACTCTGAGGTCAGGAACTCTGTTTAAATTATCAAGTGGGAAAGTGATAGAGGACAGAGAAAGGCAAATGGTGTAAACACAAGGTTGAAGGAATAATTCTATAAAATGGGTCCACTGTGCTGACCCCACGTGCTTTCTTTACCAAGAAACAATTTACCTGCAGCCTTGCCTTGCTTAAGTGGACAGGAGACATCACATTCCTTAACAAACTACCTGTAATCTTCAGGAGAAATGCAGGCCCAAAATAATTTAGACAAAAGGAACCCAAGTGACCCTGAAGGGGAAGACTTTTGTGACCCTTTTAGCAGACCAGATCCTGGAACTCAGGGAGATAAGGATAATTCCTCTCAAGCATAAAATCAGAAAGAATTTATGGTTAAGAATCCCACTAGAGCCTGGCACAGTGCTGCATGCTTGTAATTCCAGCAATTTGGGAAGCTCAGACAGGGAGATCACAAGTTCAAGTCAGCATCAGCAACTTAGTGAGATCTTGTCTCAAAATAAAAAAATAAAAAGGGCAGGAGATGTGGCTTAGTGGTTAAGCACCTTTCAATTCAATCCCCAAGAAGCACCCACCCAAAAAAAAAAAATCCAATTAGAATGGGTCAGCATGGACCAAAGTGACCTAGAGTTGTCATGCAGTGGAGACTTGAAGGTCAAAAGTCAAGAGGTGGAGCTGGGTAGGACTCCCTGGAAACTTCTCTGGGATCCCAAATTAAACTGGATGGAGTACAGAAGAG
The DNA here is from genome assembly GCF_902686445.1 of Sciurus carolinensis. Classification (NCBI taxonomy): domain Eukaryota; kingdom Metazoa; phylum Chordata; class Mammalia; order Rodentia; family Sciuridae; genus Sciurus; species Sciurus carolinensis. The sequence continues at coordinate 79,563,461 of NC_062221.1, read as the reverse complement.
GCACATAGACTATCCCTCTACACTCTTGAGAGGACCTACTCTCTTCCTTTCTCCCTTGAGAGTGTCCCCTTTTCCTTTTTCTATCCTTCTAATAAAATCCTGCCTGCTACTATGTGCAACTTGCTTGAAATTCTTCAGGCAAGATGGCAAGAGCCTGTGGTTGTAAACACCCTGCAGTCACTTCAACTCTGCAGGTGAGTCTCACTCTGTAACAGATTCAATCCAGGAAAGGAAGAGCAAGGGAAGGGAAGGAGAAAAAGACCCCATGTACCTAATAAATTCTCCATCACCCAGTAGGCATTCCATAAACTGCTCTCTTCTACATGCCTTTGAATGGTGTGTGGTGTCATTCACGTGTCTTCTTTTTGGAGTTCTGGTTACTGATCGGGATGTAGCTCTCGCACTCACATGCTGTGGGCAGCTTCCTTGTTGGGTTTCTCTTCCTCATGTGCTGTGAGCTCATTATAGTTCTGCATACAATATTAATTAGACTCCAACGGAGGATTACATCTGTGAATAAAGTATTTTTTGTTTTAGCCTACGGACACTAATTTTAGTTGCTTGGAGACCTTTTTTGATTTACAATCTAGTTTTTGGCTAAGTCTCAAATGGATGAGTCTCTTAGATGAGGAAAAGATATTAATAAAAAGTAGCCATCATCTATCCATCATTGCAAGGCTAACTGTGCTACCTTTTTCAAACCACACTCTATAGGATAACTATTTTAGTCTCTATACTGAGATTAAGAAATTTCACTTCTTGTCCAAGGTTCTAGGGCTAATTATCCATAGAGCACACACCACGAGTTCCGGTTGACTACAAAACCCAAGCTTCCATCACAGGCAATACTGTGTCAGTTTCCTATTGTTGTTCCAAAATGCTTTTAAACACTCCAGGCTTTGTGAAAGGATGTAGGTCCTTTTCTTGAAGGAGATAAGGAGAGGGTGAGAAAGAAGGGAAAGGGAGGAAAAGAAAGTAATAGTTGAGGGAGATCAAAATACCCACTCCAAGTAGATGTCATTGGCTTCTTCTGGGTTGGTTATTCAGAGAAACCACAGACTTCTACAGACACAGGAATGGCTCTGAAAAGCTGTCTTTTTATAAAAAGGAATGTACATCTGTCTACATTAGTAAACAGCAGATGCAGGCACAGGCTTTTCTGTTCCACCTCATCCCCACCACCAGGGTCTTTGCACAAGAAGAAGAGATGGGGGTCTGACACCTGGCCCAGACAGAGAGGTCCACAGGTGGCTGTTACCTGGGAGACTCATCTGCATAAGACGACCCAGCTCCATGTGCACATCCTACCCCAGCCTTCCTAGCCTTCTCCTCTCTTCTCCCCAGGAGCCAAGACCCTACTGTTTCCTTAAGCTCTCTAAGATTCAGCCCTCTTGTCCCTCTGAGTCTCATGCTTTGCAAGTGACTTTTGTGAATATGCACATTAATAAATTTGTATTTTTAAATCCCTTTTAATACGTCCATATTAAGCTCATATGCTAAAGTAATTGACCTTTCGGGGGCAGAAAGGCAGTAAATGTAAAACTTCCTTATATGGTCAAGAACCCACTTCTTTAGAAACCTGAAGACAGCATTCCTGGAAAATAGCACTCATTTATATTGTTTGGTCCTTAATAAATGTTTGTTGAATAGTTGAAAAAAATTAAGTTTTCTCGAACTATCTAGGGAAGGAAAACTTTTTTTCATTTCAATATTCTGAGATCTCTCCTCTTCTATGCTGACCCTCTGTCAGTACAGAACCAACCAGGAAGCATCTCTCAGAATGCGTAACATTCAGATTTCAGCTAATAATTTCACTTTCCAGGAAATCTCTTAGAATTGCCTACTTTGCATTTTGAGGAATTCCTATCTTGGGTAGCCTTGCATCTGAATAAGTACCATTGTCCAGTCAGTCTGTAGGTGTTCCTTGCTCACAGGCTTAAGCCTACAATGGGAGCTGCGCGTGTGTGTGTGTGTGTGTGTGTGTGTGTGTGTGTGTGTGCACAAAAGAAGTAAAAGAGGGCACTGCGCTCACAAGATGCTTTCTGTATGCAGCAGAGAATCTTGTCTGAGACATGAACAGAATGTGCCTATTCTATGAGGGAACAGAAACCAGCAGGTTGTAGACTTAACCAGCTGTAAAGCCAGAGGAGTCTTTAAACAGAAGAGGCTGCTGGGCCTTGGCATGTATTTTGAAATGGGTTGCGGTATGAGGGATGTTTGGAGCAACTGTAAACAGGAACTGCTCTGTCCTTATTAGGAGTAATCACTTCTCCAGGCAAGAAGGGGTTGTTGAGGCATTTAAACACATTTTCTGCACCCGAATTCCTTCTTCCTTCAAATCCCTGCCTATCCTCTCCATTCCTCTCATAGGAACTCACTGAAGCTGTATTCTATGGTCCTTCTTTGAGATTGCTGCTTGGCAGGGTTTAAGAAAAGAAAAACCCAGGATTCCATCTGGCTGGATCTGCCTTGATCCCAGCTGCTCACAAGAGCTGTTTATTCCCCAACACTGAGCCCAGTGTAGCCCTTCTCCCTCCAGGGTGGCCTTAAGAGCTGTCCAGAAGGCCTGGCAAATTTTTGCCAAAGTCAGAACACTGGGCAGGAATTCAGGGAGTGGGAATGGGTGCTCAGCAGCCCTCAGTAGAAAGCAGGAGCTATGGAAAGAGCAGATTTGTGCCTCAGCTTCCCTAAAGGGAAGAGCAGATGAACCCTCAGGCTTTGATACCTAAGATCAGGGCCCAGGCGCCACTGTGATCCTATGTTACTTACATGGAGATGATTAAAAGTATAGGTTGTGACTCAAACAATATAGGCCAAAATTCTTTCTCTGCCTCTTCCTATGTGATTTTATTGAGGATTAAAGTAAGACTCATTAAGTACAATCTGGTTCACTTAACAACAGGAACAGTGTGGTTAGGTGGTTTTATCATTGTTTGAACATCATAAGCTATACATGCACAACAGAAACGAACCTAGGCTCTGTGACATATATACTTATGGCATAGCTTATTGTTCCTAGGCCCATCATGAACAGAACAGCACAAGATGAAATCAAGAACAAGAGAAAATAGCACATTCAAGAGACACAGTAAACACAAGATGTATAGGGCTGTTGCCTATATAACGTGGCTACTGTTCTAGTCAACTTTTCTTTTTAGTAGGTATTATTATTCTAAAAAAAATGATAAAAAGCACAGTATAGTAAATATGTAAACCAGTCCCACAGTACTTTATCATCATCATTGAGTATTATGCACTGTACATACCTGTATGTGCTGTACAATTACGGCAGCACAGTAGGTTGCCTACATCAGCATCACCACAGACACCTAAATGATATTTTCCACTGCAACATTATGACAGCAGCAATGTCACAAGGTGATAGGAATTTTTCAGTTTTATTATGACTGTAGTTGAACATAAGAGAAATTAAGTCTCTTAGAAATCTAGGCATAGCCAGCCCAGTGTGGAGGAGGTGAAGGCTATTTATAAATATTTGGGATAAAGGAGATTGAGCAAATTTGAAGATGAATGCAAAGTCAGTTTTTCACATTTTGAGAGTGAAGAGCAATCCAAATACTCAAGTGAAGATGTAGGTAGTTAGAAAAACAGGAATGGAGTTAAGAGGGAGGTTAGAACTAAATTTCTTCATCTATGACCCATGAATGACCCTATTGCATTTATTTTAGTTTAGTTTTCTCTTCAGTAATATAATGAAAATGCAAACCTAGAACCCAACACAAGAACTAATCATTAAAAGGCCAAGTGACCATCCATATCCCATCTGGAAGAACTATGATCTGGAACACTGTGTAATTCCTTTGTTTTATTTTGTTTTATTTTATATAACTGTGTATATAAAATAAATTTAATGTATTATATATATTGTTTGTATTATACATTATATATGTGTATATATATGTTTATATACACATACACAAATACTGTATTAGTCAGGGTTCTCTAGAGGAACAAAACCAACCAAGAGGATTTATTATTAGATTGGCTTACCTAACCAGAAGTTAGATAGTCCACAATAGCCATCTGCAGGCTGCAGAGCTGGAGGAACCAGTAGCTGCACAGTCCAAGTTACTGAAGCTTCAGAACAAGAGGGATCAATGGTGCTACCCCAGTCTGAGACCAAAGTCTTCTGAAAACTCCCTGGAGAATCACGGTCTCCTTTGGAAGAGTGAAGGAACTAGAATCTGATGTCTTCAGGTGATCACAGCAGCAATCAAGAACTCATTCAAGAAGAATCGAGCTTGTATCTGATGCTGTTTCCTTTTTCTTCCAACTCTTATTCCATCCATACCTCCAATCTATAGGACAGTGCTGCTCACACTTAGGGAGGGTCTTGACTTCAGTTTGTTATCCCACACGCCAATCATTCCTAAATGAAGGGTTATGGAAAATAATATTCCTGTAAGACAGCTCCCCAAGAAAATGGCTCGGGAAGTGGGAGGGGAAATTGGCCAAACATTAAACCTCTCCCAATGCATTCCTGATAACAATGGGCCCTAAAGGAAAGGGCAGATATGGAATGCCAGGCCCTAAACCTTGGCCTTCCCCATGTCAACTTAGTCCTGAATGACATGGGTAAGATTTGAATACTCATCCCTCAGGGTCTGGTTTTAACCTGTACAACTAGCCCCTGATGGTCAAAACTGCACATGCCCGGTTTCCAATGATTGTCATCCTCATGGTACCTTATAAACCAGAATTCCCTCTGTAACTGGCGGCCATTTTCCCATCCAGGAAGGGGACCTGAATGGCTCCCGAGACCTCAAAGGCTTCTCTGAATCTGTGGAGGTCTGCTTGCCGTCCTTTTGCATTTAGACTAAACACACCCTCAATGACACACATAGAAGCCTCTTAATCTTAGGCATCTCTTAATCCAATCAGGTTGACAATTCAAATTAACCATTACTTATACATATATAAATATATTCATATATATTCATTCTACATATATATATATATTCATTCTTGTCTAAAAAGTAAATTGCTTTATTTTGCTTGCTTTTGAACTTTATAAAGAAGCTATACCTTAATATCAGCTGGAATTCATTTCTGTCACTCCACATTATGTTACTAAGATTCATCCATGTCATACGTAGTTGAAGATTATTGATTTTCACTATTGTACAATATTCTTTTATGTGATTATTCACAATTTATTTGTCCATTGTCACTGAGCATACAGGTCATATTCTATTGTTTGCTATTTTGAACAATGAGCTGTGAACATTTTGTCATGTTTTCTGATACATAAGTGTAAGAGTTATCCATGGGTATATAACTAGGAGTGAAATTGCTGGGCCATACAGTATTCAAATGTTCAGCTTTGGATACAACTTTGTTTTGCAAAGTAGTTGCGTCAATGAGACAAAGATCTGAGAGACATCAGCAGAGAAGTGACTTAAAGTTATGGAAGCAGAAGTTTTTCCATGGAGACTGTGTGGAATAAGAAGAGGATTGAGGTCAGATTCTTAGAAATAAACTCATCCAAGGAAGAGGAGCCAGCGAAGAAAACAGAATCAGGTGGTAGTGGGGACACAACTAGAAGAGAGCATGCCAAAGGAGGAGACTTACTAATAATTGAAGTGACCAGCATTGATGCTGTACAGATCGTTCAAGCTGGGCAAAGATCAAAAAAACATTAGCAATCTTTTAAAAATCTAACTGCGGTTTTGTTGACTGCTGAGGGTGCAAGCTAGATTTTTAGAGCTTAAGGGTGAGCGTTGGGGTGGGAGACTGCAGAGAAATATTGTAATTATAAATACCACTTTGATAAACGAGTGAGGAAGAGCTACAGAAAGTTAAAGGAGATAGCAGGGCTGAAACATGATTTTTAATTTGTTATTTTTTAAAATAGAGAAGACTTGACACGATTATAGATTCAGAAGTAGAAGCCAAAGGAAAGAAAGAGACTGAAGAAGCAGGAGAGGCCAGGTGTGGTGGCGCACCCAGGGGTTTGGGAGGCTAAGGCAGGAGGATAGAGAGTTCAAAGCCAGCTTCAGCAAGGCACTAAGCAACTCAGTGAGACACGGTCACTAAATAAAATACAAAATAGAGTGGTCAAAACCAGCCTCAGCAAGGCACTAAGCAACTCAGTGAGACCCTGTCACTAAATAAAATACAAAATAGGGCTGGGGATGTGGCTCAGTGGTTGAGTGCCCCTGAGTTCAATCCCTGGTGTCCCATCCCCCACAAAAAAAAGCAAGAGAGGTTCATTGTAGAGGAGTCTTTTAAGGATCCAGAGAGGATAGAACGTGAAGCACAAGTTTACTCTTGGCAAGGAGGAAGAATTCTATTTCTCTGAGATAGGGAAGATGAAAAAGACTTTATATGTATCAAAATTATCATCAGGACCAAGCAACCAACACTCAAGGGGACCATGTAAAAGATCCAACTTAAGTGCTTAACACATTTCTTTTTATTTAATCCTCTGAATAGCTGTATCACAGGAGTACTATTTATCATCTCTATTACAATTTCTATTTTACAGAAGAGGAAACTGAAGCTCAGAGATATGACTAGACCCAGCTGTCTGATATGTGCTCATAATCACTACATCTAAGCTGAGAAGGAGGAAAATAGAATGAATTTGTGCTAAATGGCAAAAGCTCGGAGCTAAAGGAAATCAGAAACATCAGAAGAATGGAAAAGGCTTGGCAATGTGATGGCAAATCAGGAGAAAAGGAAAAGGAATAGAACTTATTTGGTTCCTACGATGTTTCAAGTTAGGCACTTTACATAAGTCGACTAATTTCAATAGAAATATTAATAATTTTTAAAAGATAACTAATAAGTAGCAAGGGCTTCCAGACGATTGGAAAGCAACCGAGAGTAATGGAACTATGTTCTGTGCTTTCTCCAAACTGCACACCAGGAGCAGGAATCTGGAGAAGATGGTGCAGTTGAACATGGGTTGGGGATGTGAATAGTGGGAACCAAGAGACAAGGATGTGAGGGAAGCCAGATGGAATCACTGGCTGACCTGGAGGACCCATGTGCAGGGAAGGCAAATAAGGTCACAGGGGCGGACGGACTAATGTGGCAGGGAAGACTGAGAAACTAAACATCACAAAGGGGTGCAGAGCCAGCACAACTTTGGCATGAGTGGGCAGGTGAGAGCTTAAGGCACAGCAGACCTTAGTGATCTGGGATCACAGAGGTTGGGCAGTTGAGTGCAGAGCGGTTTGCAGCATGGTGTCTATTTTAGTCTTCATAAGGACACAGTGGAGTAGGCGTCCCCAGGGACGACACAGATGACCACTCCGGGCTCTGCTGGTTTGGAGGCAGCAGCAGTAGGAAGTGACCCATGTCTTCAGTGAGTTTATTCTTCCTCTTCTTGGTCTGCAGTTCCCACTCACCATTCAAGAATCAGTTCAAACACCATCTCAGAGAAGCTTTTGCCTCTGTCAAGACTGGGCTGCAGGCTCTTCTTCTGGGATTTCATGAGTCCTTATATCACCTTGGGTTCCAGTTGCCTATTTATTTGTCTCTCGTAGTCTAAAGGAAAGTGACTGCATATTATTTACTTCCAGTGTCCGGCACCATTACTCAGCCAGTATGGGCTCAGTAAAAGTTTATGGAATGAGCTGGGTGCAGTGGCGCACACCTGTAATCCAAGGCTTGGGAGGCTGAGGCAGGAGGATCCCCAATTCAAAGCCAGCCTCAGCAAAAGTGAGGCGCTAAGTAACCGGGTGAGACCCTGTCTCTAAATAAATTACAAAATAGGGTTGGGGACGTGATTCAGTGGACAAGTGCCCCTGATTTCAATCCCCACTACCCTCCCCACCCCAAAGAAAGTTTGTGGAATGAATATATTTGAAAACTAGACTGGACCCAGTGAGTCTCCATTTGTGATATTTGGACTTACAGTGCCCATTAGTTCAGTTTGAGTGGGAAAAAATGATTATTTAAAAATATAAATAAATAAAGTCAGTGTAGAAGAGTAGCCAAGAAAAGCATGAGCGGTCCCTGAATGCGGTGTGTTTATCTGACGAGGAATGAGTTCAGAGAAGAGTAGAGATATAACATAGACTGAACTCATATTTATTGAATTACTTAAATCATTGATTAATCAAGAGCTCCAGCTTCCTGGGAGGTCACTAAATAAAATCCTAGTTGCCTAGAAAGCAATCCTACTTCCGTAGCTCACTGAGCCTCAACCCCAGAACAAAAAGGAAAGGGGATCACACAACTCCCCTCCTTAATCCATCACAATCAAGTCTCACTCCCCCACTCTTCCCCAACCTTCACTTTCAATCCCAAATCTCCAAACCTCCCAGATCCCCCCCACACATGCACACACATGCACACACATGTGCATATACACACATATTCACTGCATCATTCCATCCCCATGTGAGCATCTGTGTTTGCTCTCTCCCTGCTTCTTCCTCTCCTTGGTTTCCCAGAATGGGAGAAGAGAAAGCCTGTTTTCAGTTAGAACTTTGGTCACACACAGATGCCTTTTCCATTACTCTTGTTTTTCTTCTTGAAGTGTAACATTTCCAATTAACTCTCCATGGGGAGGCCACCCTGCATTAAGCACCCCACCAAGCCCCCCAGCCCCATCCTGCATGAGAAGGGGGAGGGGGAGGGCTGCAAGAAGCCTCCCTAGACAGCCTGCAACTGACCCCTGGGCAGGCTGCAGCAAGAGCTTCCTTCCCTGCTCATTAGAGAAAGTGACCTTGTGGACAGTTTGAGGGAATATCACAGGTTTTCCCATATCTGTGGTTAAAGTCTGTAAAAAGGATACTGTCCTGATGTTGATCCCATTTGTTAATGCTCTAACAGCCTAAAGATACTAAGCAAACCTTGTCTGCTGTGGACATGGAATTTATCTTGCTCTGTCTTAGAGTTCTGGGAGAGGAGTTAGAAAGCAAAGACTGCAATGGACCCATTAAAAGCACCAGGTATTTGTCCCTCGTGAATCTCCAAGTTTGTGCCTACCTCTCTAGCATATAGTTTGCAAGCACAAATTGTAGCAGGGTATAAATGAAAGCATAAAGGAATCCCTTCTGTCCCCTTATGGAGAATGTTTGCCCATATAATATTAGAAAAGGTACAAAGTTGCTTTAAAATAAGGATGCTAAGTCACTGATTCTGCTCAACCACATGAGTCCTCCAACAGGAAACTCAGATATATATGGTCCATAAGAAAATGAAAGATTTTCGTGGATCCAGAAGATTTGTTAAAAATTGTCAAACCTGCAGGCGCTTCACCTGTGGACATGGAACATCGCCCAGGCAGGAGTCTTCGGTGTGCTTTTCATGAACTGCACAAAGCCAAGCATTGTGCCAGGAGCATTGCAATCACTACAGAGTTTGCCAGGAGCTGACTGCCCTGGAGCCACCCCATCCTGCAGCTAGGCTGGGCTCCACCTCTGTGCCCACTTGGAGTGTCACTTTGAGAATCCTGGAAACTGGTTTCACTGCTGGAGGTTCAAATGATTGATTCTGGGGTGGGATAAGGAGTCGGAACTGCCCCTTTCAGGGGCAGGATGAACGAAGGCTACTGGGAACGGGCTGTGGGAAACAGCAGGGAGTTGAGAGGTTATTTCCTTTGAAGGGAGACCTGGAGATTCCTGTCAGATTGGAAGCCCAGAGTAGTTTTAACAGGTAAGGGACATATACTATTAATAATCATATGCAAAGTAGGCTTGATTACACGTTGAAGCTCCCCTCCCCCAGACACCTGGATGCAATTATTTAGGGTCCCATCTACCTAGAGGAGAAACTGCATCTGGTTCCGATTCCCAGCCTGACTTCATCCTCTACAGATGCTCATCCACTCTCTGAAGTGAATTTAAAGAACCAGGTGTAAGAGGGTCCCCTGGCTGTCGACCCACACCCTCAGGAAATATATCACTGTTTCATATTTTACATCTGCCTTAAGTTTTATCATCAGCAACTTACTTACTCCTTTGCAAAGTTTGTCCTAGTAACAATGTTCACACACTGAGATGCTTATTTTAAGAACAAAGCAGAAGATTTAAAATCCTTACACAGGGCTGGAATGTAATGCTGGGGCAGAGCCCACGCCAGGCTCAATCCCCAGCACCAAAAAATAAAAATAAAATATAAATAAAATCCTTGGTAAATGGAAAGGTGATTCCAGTAACATAGTTAGCAATATTCAGTGTGTATACCTTTGCATTCAGATCACAGAAATGAATACTTTGAAAAGAAAACAAAATATATATATATATATAGTCTTAGATCTCTGGGAGTATATCTACTGTTATGATTTGAATGTGTTTGCTCTCTTCAATGTTAAAACTTTATCCCCAGTGCAACAGTGTTGGGACGTGGTGCCGAATGGAGGTGTTTAGGTCCTCAGGGTTTTACCCTCATGAATGGACTAATGCCACTGTAAAAAGGCATGAGGCAGTGGGTTTGCTACCCTGCTTTCTGCCACATAAAAAAGGAGGTAGCATTTGAGGCACCATATTGAAAGCAGAGAGAGAAGCCCTCACCAGAAAATAAGCCTGCCTGCCTCTTGGTCTTGCCAGCCTTTGAAACCATGAGAAATAAATTTCTGTTCTTTATAAATTAACCAGTCTCAGGTATTCTGCTATAGCATCGCAAAATCTACTGAGACACCTTCCAAATGGAAAGATACAACTCACCTAAAGGATAGTTAGATGTTTTACTACTAAGACTAGTGGTGCAGGGGATTTGGATCTACTCTTACGAGGACAGTTAGGAAAAGCTTGTCCGAAATGATATATGCAAGCCAAGAAGTATAAAAAAGAATGAGCCTTACAAAAAACATGTGAATATTCTTTGCAGGGAAATAACAAGAATATGCAAAGTCCTAGAGGCCAGAAAGAACCTGTTCAAGGAGATTAAAAAATTAGTAATAATAATTAAACAAAAGATGTATCCCATTTGTATACAATGAATCAAAATGCAGTCTGTAAAAATTTTTTTAAAAATTTTAAATTAATGTATGCTTAAAAAATAATAATAATTGATATAACATTACATATAAAAGTTTATATATTATATTTTACTCAATAATAAAATACATTTCCTGTGTTAATTTTCAGAATAGTTTTGTCTGTATAGTATTCCATTCTCTGATATAATTTGCATAACAATACCCTTCAAAATAGTTTCTTGATTTTTTCTCTTACAAACAATGGCAGCATAACTTTGTACATAACTACACGAAAATATGCACATACAAAAATTTTTCTGAAATTCTTAATTTATTTCAGGAAGAATTTCTAGGAGTGGAGCTATTATTTGGTGGATAAACATTTTCAAACCAAATCAATCAGGGTCTTAGCAAGTTACTGAGGGTCTCACTAAGTTGCTGAGGCTGGCATCAAACTTGCAATTCTGGTGTCTCACCTTCCAGAGTTGCTGGCACTACAGGCATGCACCATCACATCCAGCTTAGTTTAGTACCTCTTAATTGACTTTAATTTGTGAGCCCAGAATCAGGCAGCAGTCCAGATCAAAAATGGTTCGAAATGCTCCTCTCCGCCACATACATAGGATATATTTATAGCCAAAGAAAAGTAAGTGAACCACAGAAAGCAGAAATGAGGTGCAGAAATGGCTGTACAGGTTAAAGCTTAGCATTTGTCTTATTTGAATGTTCTTTGAATGGTTAGCTGCCTGTGGTTGACTGAAGCTAGGCTGCTGTGATTGGCTGAGACTCAGTCACCTGTTACAAGGGTAGGTTATTTACACATCAGGATAAGTTACTGTCCACTAAATATGGAGAAATCTTTAGACCAAACTTAAAATATGTATGGAGTCAGTTTTAGGCCATACTTAATCTAATTAAACACTATTACTATCAACTCCTAAAACAGAGGTGTGTAGAGTCATAGCTGTGAGTACTAGATGAACTGGACAGGGGTGGTCTGTCAAGCTCCTGTCTAATTACTCGGGTCACTGACCTCTCATCCTCCCTTTGCAGTGTTTTCTTGGGCATAAACCTGGCCTACCTAGCAATCATTTGCCCCTCTGCACCAGTGCAATAGTATGTGTCACCATCCTGAGTCCCAAGACTGAAGTTTCCCTCCAACTTTCTCCTCTACTGTCTAAACCAACATAGGAGAAGCCATCAGAGAAACAGAAAATATCAGTAGAGCTTGTATTACAAATCCAAGGATCATCTCCACTGAACTGAGATAGAAAATTGATATGTTTATCAAAAAAGATAACACTTGTCAGCAAAGAGTCTTTTTCAGGTTGTAGTATAAACAGAGGGAGGTGCCAGCTTGTCCTCTGGGCTGGTCCCTGACCAGAGAGTCTGTACAGGGCTGGGTAGGACACACTCTGTCTCCAGAAAAATCAGGCTGCTGACTTTATCCAGCTTCCAATCCTGCCCCAGACAGGTCCCAGCTCTCAGACACATCTTCCTCCATGTATTTTTATTATAAGAAGATATTCAGGGATGGTTAAGAGAGTAAAAAGAAATGATTCCTCAAAAAAGATTTAATAGACTGCATATGTATAATGTAGTTAAACAATGACAAAAACTGGCTCCTTCAGTGACTTGGCAGTTCTCTTGGGCCGTGATGTTGTTTAGGCTGGCCTCTTGGCCAAGGATCAGATGGTTCATCTCCACATGGCCTTCATGGGTCAGATGCTTCTTCCCCAATTACTTAGGGAAAGATTACAGACCTAGATCTGAGTTCAAATCCAGACTCTGCCACTTATGTGTATATTCTTTAGCAAAATCCTTAAACTAAAATTTATTCCTAAACTCTATTTTCATTACCTGTTAAAGGAGTATATTTCCTGCTTTTAGAAGTATTTTGATGAGTAGTAATAATAAGGCATTCAACAAATGTTATTAATTTCTTTTTTAAAATTAAACCCATTTCCCCCTGGCTACTGTTTTATCCTGACTTCCTTTCTGTCTTCCTTCCTTCCTTCCTTCCTTTTTTTTTTTTTTTTTTTTTTTTCCACTACTGATTGAACACAGTGGAACTTTATCACTTAACTACATTCCCAATCCTATTTATTTTTAATTCTGACACGAGGTCTCACTAAGTTACCCAGGCTGGCTTTGAACTGGCAATCCTCCTGCCTCAGCCTCCCAAGTCTCTGGGATTACAGGCATGTGCCACCACCCCAAGCTCTTTTACTTAAAAAAAAAAAAATTATCAAAGTGATAAATACACATGAATTTTTAAAAGTAGTACTAAAGGGGAGATAATAAAAAGTTACAGTCACCTCTCACTCTTCCCAAGCCCAGACTTACTAGATGGAAGTAACTGTTTTTAACATTTTCTTCGGTAGTTGTCCCATATTTTCAATAATATGGTCATATAACTTTTTTTTTAGAGAAAATTGTGAATATATATATATTCAAAAGTACAAAAAGAAGCATCTGTCACTGGCATGAATACTTCTTTTAGGTCTCCCAGTTAAACCACAGGCCCCTGATGCTATGCACTGAGATTAATCCTCAAACAGAGGTCATAATCCAAGGGTGTCAGGGATATTAAGGCAGTTAGTATTGCTGGGAGATGAGGAACTTCCTGGAAAAGTAACCATGTCTCCAGAGCTCCCATTAGCTTTGCTAAAACTGCTGTAGAAGGAACCTCTTCCAAGATTCTCCTACCGAAAGGTTTGGTTAATAGGGTAATACTAGCCTCATAATGAGTTTGGAAGGGTTCTCCCCTTTCAATTTTCCGGAATAGTTTAAGAATTGGCATTAATTCATCTTTAAATTTTTGATCAAATTCAACAGTGTGACCATCCCATCCTGGACTTTTCTTTGTTGGGAAACTTGCTATTACTGATATCTCATTACTTGTTATTGGTCTATTCAGGTTTTTTATGGCCTCATGGTTCACTTTTGATAGGTTGTATATGCCCAGAAACAGGTCCATTTTTTCTAGATTTTACAATTTGTTAGCATACATTTTTTTCATAATGTTCCTTAATAATCCTTTGAATTTCTAAGGTATTGGTTGTAATGTCTCCTTTTTCATCTCTGATTTACTTATTTGAGTTTTCTCTCTCTTTTCCTTGTAAAGTTCTGTTGGTTTTGTTAATCTTTTAAGAAAGCCAACTTTTTGTTTCATTGATCTTTTATATTATTATTTTAGTCTCTATTATATATATTTCTGCTCTGGTCTTTATTAGTTCTTTCAATCTACTAACTTTGAACTTGGTTTGTTCTTGATTTTCTAAATTCTTGAGATGCATAGCTAGGTTATTTATTTAAAATCTTTCTTTTTTATATAGACACATTGCTATAAACTTCCCCATAAGTACGACTTTTGCTGTATTCCAGGTGTTTTGGTATGTTGTATTTCCAGTTTTGTTTGTTTTGAGAAATTTTTAAATTTCCTTTTAAAATCTTTACAAATTTTATGTTCCCTAAAATTTCTTTTGCTCTTGACCTCTAGTTTTATTCCATGTGATAAAAGATACAGCATATGATTTCAATTACTTTACTTGTGAATTAATCTATGATCTATTCTGGAGGAAGTATCATGTGCTAATGAAAAGAAAGTGTATTCTGTAGCTGTTGGATAAAATGCTCTGTAAATGTCTGTTAACTCCATTTGAGCAATAGTATAGCTTAATTCTGACTTTTTTGTTGTTGTTATTTTTTTTTTAGATGACCTGTCCACTGATGAAAGTGGAGTGTTGAAGTCTCTCACCATTATTGTATTGGAGTCTCTCTCTCCCTTTAGGTCTAATAGGGTTTGTTTTATAAAAGTGGGTGTTACAACTTTAGGCACATAGAGATTTGTAATCATTATATGTTCTTGTTGAATGAATCCCTTTTTTATTACCTTCTTTGTCACTTACAGGTTTTTGTCTTGAAGTCTGTTTTGTCAGAAATAAATATAGCTATTCCTGCTTACGGTAGATTTCCATTTGCTTACAATATAACTTTTCATTCTTTGACTTTCAGTGTAGGTCTTTACTAGTAAGGTGAGTCTCTTGCATGCAGCATGTTGTTGGTTTCTGTTTGTTTGTTTGTTTGTTTTATCCATTTATCTAGTCTGTATTTTATAATTGGAGAATAGTCACATTCAAGGTCATTATTAATAAGTAAGGACTTACTCCTATCATTTTATTGATTTTCTTCTCATTGTTCTAAATATTATTTGTTCTTTTCTTCCTCTCTTATTCATCTTGGTGGTTTGGTGGTTTACTGTATTAAGTTCGACTCATTTCTATTTCTCTTTGTGTGTACTCTTCTAGTGGGGTTTATATTCTCACATGATTTTGTGATGGTGGTTATCTTTCTTTCACTTCTGGATGTAGGACTCCATCAGGCATCTTTTGTAAGGCTAACCTGGTAGTCATTTTTTGCTTGTTTTGGAAGGACTTTATTCTTCATTTCTGAAGGATAGCCTTAATTGGGTATATTACTCTTGGTTAGCAGTTATATTGTTTCAAGACTTGAACTGTAGGGTCTCTTCTGCTAAAGCTTCTGTTTGTCTAATGGGGATATCCTTAAATATGATTTGACATTTTTGTAGATTTTAGGATTTTTTTTTTTTGTCTTGCACTTTTTGACAGTTTATCTCTAATATACTGTGGAGAGTTTTTCTGGTCATATCTCCTTGGGGTCCTCTTATACATGATGTCCATATCTTTCCCAAGATTATGGAAGTTTTCTATTATTATTTTATGGAATAAGCTTTCTATGCTATTAACATTTCCCCTCACCTTCAGGTACTTGAAAATGTGGGGTTTTTTGTTTTTGTTTTTGTTTTGTCTGATTGGGATGTTTCAAAAACACGTTTTCAAAATATCTGTTTTCAGATTTTTTTTCTTCTCATTGCTATTAAGGCTTTTAGCTAAATTTTTTTTTTAACTTATTGAACTCTTTATTTCTGTTTGATTCTTTTTCAAAATCTCTCTCCCTTTGCTGAGTTTCTTATTCATATTCTTGTATTAGCTTCCTAATTTTATTTACTGTTTATTCTCCTGGACCTCACTGAGATTTTTTATAATCATTCTTTTAGATGTTTTTGGAGACATCATATTACCTTGTTTTTTCATATTTCATGTGCTTCTACCTTGAGATTTGCACATTCTGTGGATCAGTTATCTCTAACACTTTTATGTATCTTACTAAAGCTTATTCCATGAAATAATAATAGAAAACTTCCATAATCTTGGGAAAGATATGGACATCATGTATAAGAGGACCCCAAGTAGATATGACCAGAAAAACTCTCCACAGATACATAAAAGCATCTTTTTCCTGAAGATGTGTCCTGGGATATTGGTTTCTTGTGCAATGGTAGCTTTATTTACTAGAGGACTCCTTATCGTTAATTTGGCTGTTATTAATGACTTCGAGCACTGTGTAGGTGTGTGGCAGGCAGGAGCCATGTGTGTGTGTTCCTCTCTGCTGGTGACAGTGCACACCCAGGAGCAGGACTAGGGCTAACTAACACCAGGGAAAGTTCCACTGGGTCCTCTGGTGGTGTGCACCTGGGGACTGGGCAGTGGCTGGAGTCAGGGCTTTTCTCTTGCTCCTCCTTCTCTACTCCTTCAGCTCTTGTGCTCACCCAGGAGTGAGGCAACAGTGGACTCACAGAGTTGCTCTCAGCCCCCTCAGCATATCCTTGTGGGTAGGGAAGCAAAATGAACCGTGATGTTCCCTCCCTGCTCCATTAGTAAGAAGCACCTGGGTGCTGCACAGGGCAGAGGGGCAGCAGGAACCACACGAGCACCTGCCTTCAGTCCTGGCACTGGCAAGAGAACACAAGCAGCTGAACACGCCCTTGGTCTCAGAGAACAAGTGTCCTGATCTCCTGATTATTGAGGGCAGCACTCTCCCTTCCTCTGTCACAACATTTGTCCCCTACAGTGCAGGGCACTTCATCAGCCCTCATAGTTTTATAAGATACAGAATAAATTGAAAATCATTTTCCTCATAGTCCAAAGGTGTTGCTCCATTGTTCTCTATATTTAATTATTCTTGTGTGAGAGCTGATGCTAATCTGAACCTCAATTTTTGTAAGTGTTCAGTTTTTGTTTCTTGAAAGCTTTGGGGATTTTCTACTTCATTTTGATGTTCTATAGTTTCACGGTAGGTTTCTGGGTAACCACTTTTTCTTTCAGTGTTCTAGGTACTCAGAGCTACATTTATATGTGAGGACTTGCTGGGCACAGTGGCACATACCTATAATCCCACTGATCTAGAAGGTGGAGGAGGAAGGAGGATCCCAAGTTAGAGGCTAGTCTGGACAGTCTCATGAGACCCTGTCTCAAATTAATGTGAAATTCTCTTATGTTTTTATAATTTTTTCCCTTTCTTCAGTTTTCTTATACAGACATTTTTATTAAACTCATGTTAGAAAATTTGGGGAGATACTTTCTATCTTTTCTTTCATCTTTTATACACTTTTGTCTTTTTAATTCTACTTTCTGGGAGACTCCCTCTATTTTACTTTCCAATTCAGAAGAGAAATTTACTGTTGTCTTTTTTCAAGCAGCCATAGTTTTAAGTGTCTTCAAAATATTATGCTGTTCTTGTTTTGCTTGAGTCATGACAAATTACATTTCCATAGAGATCTGGGAAATTATGGCATCCATAAACAAGGTTTTAGTTTCTCTTTTATAGCTCCATTTTGCTTCTCTAAATTTTCTTCTACCTCTAGTCTTTTCATGCTAGTTTATCCTTATGTTTCTCTTTCATAGTATAGACTTAAAATCTGTGGTTCCTCGTTCATATTTCAATGTATGGAAATGGGAGACCCATTAGGAGTTCTGTATGTACCAATGGAGGAATTCAACAGGGAGTGTCCACTCCATGGGTTAGTGGACAGTGAACGAGCCATTGTACCTAGATCCCTAAATGCCAAAGGCACATTATTGCGTCTACAATAGATGACTTAGTTTTACCCAGATACTTTGCCCTTTCAGGGGAGGAAAAATCTTTTCCCTCTACCATTCTAGGTTCAGTGGTTGGGGCATTGAAATCGAATTAATAAAGGACAGAACAAAAAGAGAAAAGGTAGTTATAATTATGTATATAGGCACAAAAGATCAGTAAAAAATGTGACTCAAGATGCAGCCTAATGATTGAGGCTTATATATCATCTTAGACTAAACAGAAGAAAAAGGGCATTGGGCTTCTGGATGGGAGAGCAAGTTATGGGAAAGTGGGGGGGGGAGGAAATATATGGTAAATAAGATCATCTTGTTACACAGATAAGAGTCTCAAGTGATAGGTGTTTCCAGTGGCAGCTCTCTTCCTAGTATGGAGACATCTTTACAAACGGACATTTCCTTTACAAAGGAGAAATTTAGGTACTCTATTTTTAGAAGCTGGGAGACATAAACACTTTTTCTGTTTGTCAGTTGCCTTTGCCTCAAGATAATCCATATGCCAAAGAGGCATGCCATGGTTCAGATATGACTTGAGATTTTCTCTGAAAGGTTCTTGTGCTGGAAGCTTGGTGAACAATGTGGCAATGATGAGAGGTGGTGGAACCTTTAAGTGATGGGGTTTAGAAGGAGGTGATGAGGTCACTGAGGAGACTGCCCTTGAAAAGGATTTGTGGTTTTCATGGGACCCTGGTTAGTTCTTGAAAGAATGAGTTATTATAAAAAGAGCAAACCTGGCCTCTGCATCCCTCTGACTTCCTGTCTCATCATGTGAGACATCTGTTCCCACTACTGCGATACCATCTGCCATGAAGCCCTCATCTGAGGCCAAAAAGATGGGACTGCCTGATCTTGGACTTTCAGTCTCCAAAACAATGATCTAAATAAGCCTCCTTTCTTTATAAAGCACCCAGTCTCAGGTATTTTGTTATAGCAACAGGAAGTAGACAAATAAATACATATTCTGGGGTGGCAGATTCTGGTACTCCTTACTCTGTTTCTTGAGAGAACATTCCTCCTTTCTTCCTATTACTGAGTACTACCTTGATTGCCTGGCATTTTTCCACAGTTGGTGAGGATATATGGAAAGTTGACTGCCATATCTACAGATGTTTGAGTATTCTTCCTGTATTTTGGGCCTGGCTTCTCCCCTGCAGTCATGAGCTTCTTCTGGTGGGGCTCTGCAGCCAGACGGACTTCCTGCTTGGTTGTAGCCACCTCTGCATATGCTCTCTGCTTCATCAGTCAATATATTGAAATCTTTGATACCCTGAAAGATGCCCCCACATCTATCTTGGCATCATTACTTTCTAAAGACTCAATTATGATTTTACTACTATCTATGACACACTTGATTAAAACTTCTCTCTCTCTCTCATATTCACCTATTCTTTTCATTCTCACTTCCATTATCCAGTTTTCTCACCCAGATTATTATAACACCCTAGTTCATGTTCCTACCATCTTTCATAAAACATACCTCAAAGCATGTTACTTTCCTGCTCGGAAACCTTTACTACTTCCCAATGACTATGAAAGAAAACTAAAATCAGACAGGTATTCAAAGTCCTCAATAATCTATCTCTTCCACGTGTGATTAGTAGACTGTTTCTTCTTCCTAGAATGTCTCTACTTCCCATCTTTCAGCTTGATTTCTTATTCTTTACTTCCTTCATTCACACCGCAGCTAACGTGCCTCCTCCTGGAAGACCTCACTGATTTTTTTCACCCCTTCAGCATGCCTCTCCCAGAGTCCTCCCCAAACTATGATCTCCCTCTGAACACTAACTGAGTCTCTCTGGAAGCATCTGTCACTGAAGGCCTATATGAGCTTATGAGGGTAGAGATCTGCCTATTCGCCCCAAGTGTCTGTCACCAAGCAATGTGACTAGAACATGATGGGGAATTTAGGAATTATTTGTTCAAGTAACATAATTGGTTTTGCTTTCCTATCTGTAATAAGTAGTCCCTACTACAATAGTCCTGTGATCTCTGCCCACTGCAAAAATGAATGGATGTTATTGCTACTTGCTTCTTCTTCAGGAAACTTTTAAGTACTACATTTTATGACCTTAGTATCAACTAGCTAAATCTGATAAACTAATTCATGCTAAAGTGCTAATGGAAAAGAGCTGAAAATCAGGCTCTCAGGAACTGGTGAGCATTTGGACTGAGGCTGTTTAGAAACCTGACCTTTATTATCTCTAAAGACCCATCAGCCAGCCATTAGCCTGACTGGGGCCCCTGCCTACTTGGAGAGTGGTGCTGGAAAACCAAAAATCAGGGAGAGAAAGGGACAGAGAAGATAGCACAAATGGGGCTACTTTTAAATAACCTAGCCTGCAGCCTAAGGCAATGGGTGTTGATTGTGGTCCAAACAGCTGAGTAAGGCCTACATTGAAGACATTCAGGATGGGGATGGGTCTAGGAAATACAGTAAATCCAAAGCAAACAAACAAAGTAAACGCGAATAAACATTGAGAATCATCTTGACCTTTATGGTTTCTTCATGAAGGGTGCAGCAATTGTTATTTATTTGGTAAATTATTCAATTTAGTTTCAAATTTTTAATTTACTAGGCAATAAACTAAGTCACTATTTCTCGTTCTATCTACCTACAGAATTTGTGGGTGAAGCCAATCCTAGTTAATTGGACATACTTGAAGGGAAATAGAGCTAAGTGCATATGTACATTTGCATTTTTTTAAAAATTTTTTTAGTTGTAGATGGACACAATATCTTTATTTATTTATATGTGGTGCCAAGGACCCAACCGAGTGCCTCACACATGCTAGGCAAACATTGTACCACTGAGTTACAACCCCAGCCCCATTTGCATGTTTGTACACGTGTGCGCACACACTTTGGGTATTATATTAGGCACAGCGTTCTTTTCTCCTTTCACTCATCTTTCCCTTTGCAAGCCAGAAGTAAGTTATGCAGTCTCCTTTCCCGACATCCTACAGCATTCCTTCAGCAACCTCTGGCTTAAATGGACTTGTGGCCACTCACAGTTTTAACCTATGGTCTTTCAATAAAAATGCCATATCATTTTGGCTCTGAGGAAATCTCTTGCATGGAGGACCAGGAGAGCAAGGACACTTTTACTTTCCCCACTTTTCTCCCTGGGCTTTTCTAGGCGTGGTTCTATCCTGGGGCCCAGAGGGCCTGGAGCCAGAGGAGGGGTTGTTGGTAAACATTTCCCCTTAGTGTTCCTGAGGATTCCTGACAGAGCCCATCAGAGCTGCCTTTTATCACCCTGCATGCTTTAGTGCGTCCGTCCTAGCTGGCAGACACTGTGTTCCCTGCTGGATTAATCCTGCCTGCATTCATACTCAGGATGTGGACCACAGGGAGGGAGGGGGCAGGGAGGAGCCAGGGAGAGGGCTGGAGAGGGAGGAGACAGGAGAGCAGGAAAATAAGGTGAAAAGATAAAAAGAACATCTAAAGTACCAAATGGCAGGCCTAAGAACAAAACAATATAAGCAAAATGATTTGCAAAACTAGGGGAATATACAGTTTGGACATATTAAAGCTAAAACATGAAAAATGGAAAGCAAAACATGATCCAAAAAACCCAGTAAACCCAAAGTCCCAGAGTGTAAGGGGCATTCAGTATCCAAGCTAGCACTATCAGAGGGACCTTATTATTTTTAAAAGTTTATAAAACAAATTGATCATTCATTAATTCATTCTTTCACTGAGTTCACATGTACTGAGGGCCTATTCTGTGCCGCCATTCTAGGACACACTAGAAAAATTCTCATATGCTTCTTAGATCTAGAGGATGTTGAAATACCTTCAGGTTTGCCCTTTATAAATCTTGTATCCAAATCAAACCTATTAGAAAAGTACTGTGGAATTTGCTGAGTGAAAGACATTTTAGAAAGACAGTGCTGCTGTCCTTGAAGGCAGTGATCTCTAGGTATAAAGTGCATTTGAATCTTAGTGCCACCTCCACAGCCTCATTCAGTGCTGTGGTTCCAGGAGTCTAGGCTGTCTTTGGAGAAAGGAGAGGTACAGACACATGAGGTCTCTGCCACTCTGCGTGAGCATCCTGGACAAGGACCAAGTCTACTTTATGTCTGTGTCCTCTCTATATCCATTCTTGGTACTTAGTAGGTACCCAGTCAATTTCACTTTAATGCACCGCCTGCCTTTGGCATACAGAATGGACTCAATAAAGGAAGCTTAGTAAGGTGCAAGGCAAAAGAAGAGGCAGAGGCGCTGGGAAATAAAAGTATGCTGCACTCAAGAAACAGAGTATTTGTTGTGTGGTTAGATCAATGTCTCCTAAAAATTGCTGGAGGAGTTTTGACATGCACATTCCTGAGGTCTCTACTCAGGAATTCTGATTCAGTATCCCTGATCAAGGGCCATGAGGGCACCTGCATTTTAAACAAGCACAGCCAAATCATTTTGTTACAGGTAGTCTGCAAATCATACTGTAGGAAACAGGCTCAGAGACTTGGGGAGGGGGATGAGCAGGGTGTGTTAAGTGGTTTGAGTATGTGGAAAAAGAGACCAGACTTGTTGAGAAGAGTTTGGAGTCCGTCCAGGAGGGGGGCCCTCCAAGGTTTCTAAGCAGGGGAGGACGAGGCCACATCTGTGATGGAAATCAACTGTTCTCACCAAAGCTCAGGTCATTTTCTCTTTGCTTCTGCTCCATTAGATATCATTGCTTCAAGGGCTCTGAACAAATAACGTTCCATTAAAGCATCCAATTTGGTAGGATCCAGAGTTCCAGTTACCAGCGGCATGTGAAGTTCACAGGCTGCGTTCAGGCTTGCAAGGAGAGGATTAATTAGGTAAAAAGGCAGTTGCGCACATAAGTGGGTGCCCACACCGGGGTCTGGCCTGGTGTTTTGGTGCACTCATTCAGGCATACAATACTCTCTTCAGTTCTAAGCGCCACCTCTTGAAACAAGTTAAAAAGCGAGTTCCAAGTGAGATGCCCAAGTGCTATGTTTTACACAGACTAACGATCAACAGCCTCCTTGTTTTTATGGGCCTGGCAACCAGACTGGGCTCACATTGCTAAGGACACTGTAGAAAGAATCGCTGCATCGAACATCTGATTTCACAGCCTCATCCTAAAATATATGTCTTAGATTTTTAAAGATGTTAAAGGATATTATACAGAAACTATTTGTTTGTAGAAACTTGTGCCTTGTGAGTTCTTTGTGTGTGTGTGTGAGAGAGAGAACATTAAAAAAATACCATATGTTCGTATTGGGACCCAAATTAACATTCATATTGTGTTTCACTTTTTAAAAAGTGAAGTATCTCCTTTCATTCTCAAAATAATCTTGTGAGTTAGGGGTTATTATTATCTTCATTTTATAAATGAGAAGATAAACTGCAAACTTAGTGACTTGCTTAAAGCCTAACAGCTATCATAGTGCTTAGAGTGTTACCAGGACTCTGGCAATCAGGGAGGATGTTGACGTCTGTTGTCACACTCTCACCTCACTAGGATGCTGTACTTCTGTTGCAGAGCTAGTTGCCTTCACATTTTGTTCATTTCAGATGTCCTTGACAGAGAGAGAGAAAGGGAAGATAGAGTCATGGGTACCACATCAAAGTTGTGGCTGATGGTAGAGTTGGCCATGGTGAGTATATTCCTTCTTGGGCTGCCAGTTCTACCCTTCATACTTAATTAGCTCTCAAAAACCTGGAAACAAGATTACCTAGAATAATTTACTATAATGGCAACTCTAACAGACAGTAAAAGATATTCCAAGTCATCTTAGAGGTTGAATGAGTCCCAAACTTATGACTACCTGAATGGATGTCTTAATATACCTAAGAAATAATGTGGCAGGCAGAAGGAGAGTTGTTCATCATCCCAGGGACATGAGTTCTCATGGGGAAGGGACAGGCTGTGGCTCAACAATTTGACCCTGGCAAGCCCCATGGCATAGATACCTTCACCATGGTAACAGATGCCATTTCATATTTGGACCACAAAGGTAAACCTCTTGTATTATTTCCAAGGTCACTGAAGTAACTCCAGTTTTTAATGAGTGATTTAAAAAAAAAAAAAAAAAAAAAAAAGGCAAAAATTGTACTGCTATGCTCTTCCTAAAAATAAATAAATAAATCTGCCTCCTTGTTATGTCAAGTGCTTCTGAACACACTTCTACATCTCACAGAGAATTTCAAGGTTTTTTTTTGTCCTTGTTTTACCTGCATTCCACCCACTTTTTCAACTAGTAAATTTCAGTAATTTTAGGCTTACAGAAAAGTTTCAGTATCATATAGTGAGTTTCATACATTCCTCATTGGGTTTCCCCTCTTGTTATCATCTTTAACTACCCAATTCAATAATTGAAACTATGACAGTAACAGCATTAGAATACTACCAACAAAACTAGGAACTTCATTTGAATTTCACCAGTTTTTTTTCTTAATACCCTTCTTTCATTTAAGGATTCAATCCAGGTTCCAACATTGCGTTTTGTTGTCATGCCTAGTTCGTCTTCTCAATTGGTGACAGGAAAATGTGTGTAATGACAAATTTCATAACACATTTGTCAAAATTCATAAAAGTACTTCACAAAGAGAAACTCTTGCTGTGTGTAAATTTTAAAAATCAGTCAGGATGATAGGGAAGACTCAAATTGAATAAAAACTATAAAAATTAAATCTAAGCGTATTACAAAAAATAACATAATTGTGCTGGTAGGGAGAAGAACTGATCTATGTTCCACTGGAAAACTTCTGATGGATACTGTGATGCTAAACAAGAATTTCACACAAATACTGTACTCTAGTTAGTAAATACTGTACTCTAGTTAGTAAATCTTGTTTTGTTGTTTTTTGTTTGTTTGTTTGTTTGGTACTGGCGATTGAACCCAGAGGTGCTTAACCCCTGAGCCACATTCCCAGCCCTTTTTTTATATTTTATTAGAGATAGGGTCTCATTGAGTTGTTAAGTGCCTCGCTAAGTTGCTGAGGCTTGCTTTGAACTCATGATCCTCCTGCCTCAGCCTCCGGGGCTGCTGGGAGTACAGGTGTGCACCATCATGCCCATCAGTAAATCTATTTCTGTGGACCATTCTTCAATAAAAAGAATTACAGATTCTTAGAAGAGTATTTGATGTCAGAGGGAGGGGGGCAAGAAAAATCCACAATGAGTCAGGAGTATCTCCCGTTGACAAAAAGGTAAGGCAGAGCTCAATAAAACAAGGGAGGAGGGTGTTGAAGAGGTAAAGAAGCAACCTGTAGCCAAAGATGGAACAACAGCAACATGAGTAGCAATTGTGTTGAATTATAACTATAGAAACAATAAATATTTATGAATGCATCCTGATATAAATGAATAACTAAATGAATGAATGAATTAATAATAATGACTAAAAAATAAACAAAGGAGGAGTTAGGGAAATGGAAAATATTTATTTATTGCAACACAGATACCTCTGACTCTAATCCAACAGCAAAGTATAATTATTTGTATAACCCTAGCATATGCAACGAACCCATGTGAGAAACAGATGTACTAACACAGTATTTGTGTATAATTATTTAGCCTCACAGTATCCATCAGAACAATTTTCCAACGTAACTTAGATTGGTTCTTACCTTTCCTACCCCTCTATTAAGTTATTCCTTTGTATTTTAGTTAGGTTTAATTTTTCCAGTTTTTATCCCATTTTGGGGTCCTCCTTATCATGCTGGTTGATTTTTTAAAATTTACATACTATAATAAGATTTTCTCTTTGTGAAGTATAGTTTTAAGGATTTTGACAAAGGTGTGATATTAATTTATTCATTTACTTAATCATTTGTCTTATTTTATTTTGTTTGTTTTATTTTTTATTTTGAGACAGGGTCTCACTAAGTTGCTTAGGGTCTTGCTGAGTTGCTGAGGCTGGCCTCCAACTTGCAATCCTCCTGACTTTGTCTCCCAAGTTGCTGGGAGTACAGGCATGCGTCACCGTGCCCAGCTGTGATATGAAATTTTAAGTTATTTTTCTGTGTCTGTAACACTGGAAATTTTTTTCTTATTGTGTATCCTTAGACATTTTTGTTTACTTTTCAAAGCTTTGCAACCTGTCTACTCCTGTGGGAGAAAGGTGTCAGCCTCTCCACATGGGATGATTCATCTCCACATGGAAGGTGTCAGGTCTCAAATGAAGAGGCTCCCAAATAGGGAGCCTGTTGTGTCTATACACGCCACCACTGGAATCTGAGCAAAACATTATTTTCCATTACCTAAGCAACTTGTACCTGCATAATCAATCAGATTGGCTGTGCTGCCAGTCTGTAAGGACTCTTAAAACACCAGGCTGCTCCTGAGGGAGGATGTGTGGGAATGCAGCTGGGAGAAAAGAATTACTACAGGCTGGCAGCTGGTCAGATCTTCCTCCCTCCCTCTCCCCTTTCCTTCCTTTCTTCAGCAAACATCTGCACATTGTTCGTCCTGTTCCTGAAGTTGTATGAGGCATTAGGACTGAAATGGTGATTAAGACCACCATAGGCTTCATAAATTTCATATGAAGTAGGAAAAACTGAAGATAGGTCACGTGTGACTGCATTCCCTCCAATGAGAAATATGGCAGCAGCTTTTCAAGATGGCGGACTAGAGGGCGGCTGCATTTCATGTTGCTCCAGGACGCAGGATTCAAAAGAGGAGATAGTGAGTGACTTGGGACCAACTCAAAGCCGCCGGGTGAGTCTCTCCTGTTGGGGAGACGTCCCGGATGGGGCCGTAGCCCCGGAACGCAGGGAATTTGTGAAGTAGAGTCGTTCGGTGAGACGCCCCTCCCCCCGCTGGAGCGGTAAACACGGACAACTGGGATCATCGTAGAGGACGCGGCTCAGCACAGTGCTTGGACTCAGAGCGACCACTGCGGCTCTGGGCGGCTGCCTGAGGAGGAGCTGCGTGGTGAGCTGTTTGGACTCAGAACGATCACTTCTGAACACCGGGGGTTGCCTGGAGGAAGAGGAGAAGTGCGGCGGGTCGCTTGGTCTAGGAGTGACCGCATCAGAGCCACAGGCGGTTGCCAGAGGAGGAGGGAAGTGGTGAGTTGTTTGGACTCAAAGCGACCGCTCCTGAACACCGGTGGCCTCCCTGGAGGAGGAGCGCAGTGGGTCGCTTGGTCTCCGAGCAACCGCTCCTGAACACCCAGGGGGCTACCCCGAGGAGGAGGAGGAACAGGGCAGGTCACTTGGACTCGGAGTGACTGCCAAGGGCTAAGAGCAGTTGGTGGGAGGAGGAGACGCAAAGTGAGTTGCTTGGACTCCTAGTGACTGAGTCGGAAACCGGGCGGCTGTCTGGAGGAGGAGGTGTGTGGCGGGTCTCTGGGTCTCGGAGCTACTGTACGGGGCTCCAGGTGGAGGCTCAGAGGAGGGACCACATAGCCAGGCGATTAGGTGCAGAGCAGGGTCCCAGGACCTAGGCGGCTTTTCGGTGGAAGAGCCGCACAGAGACACACTTAGGGGCAGAGCGAAGGTTCCAGGACTGTGGGCAGATTCTCTGAGGAGAGGCAGCCTAAGGAGACTCGTCTGCAAAGGGTGAGGCTCCCAGGCCCAGGAGGTAGGTCCGGGTCCCTGGGAATGTTGCAGAGGAAGACAGCCCAGCCCAGGTGGTAGTTGTAGATTGAGGGGAACCTCTAGGAGGGGAACTGACCAGCGAGACCTCCCCACCGGGTGAGTCTTCCCGGCCGGGTGAGGTTTTCCCACAAGGACGGTAAAACCAGAGACACAGGCACAAACAGGCCTTGCCTCATCCCGCAGCCTAGTTCCCCTTTGGATGACCATTGGTCAACAAGTGGAGGCACCTCTGCCCACTAGCAGGGAATATACCCCACCTGAGGGTCACCACCCCTAGAGAGGCAGCTTCTTCATGGAGCTCCACATTATCAACTTCCTCCAAGACTTCAGGCTACTGAAGGATAAGAGGGGATATACTAGCAATCTTCAGGGACATTATAAGTCAATAGAGGAAATCTGCAATATCTTAATGACCCACTGATTCCTGAACAATATGAGAAAACAAGGGAAGAAAATGCCCCAAACAAATCTAGATGTTACATCAATAAAATCCAACCACAGCATGGCAGAAGAAATGACAGAAAGGGAGTTCAGAAAGTACATAATTAAAATGATCAGAGAAGCAAACGATGAAATGAAAGAGCAAATGCAGGCATTGAATGATGAGATGAAAGAGCAAATGCAGGCATTGAATGATCGCACCAATCGACAGTTAAAAGAGCAAATACGGGAAGCAAAAGATCATTTCAATAAAGAGTTAGAGATATTGAAAAAAAAAACAAACAGAAATCCTTGAAATGAAGGAAACAATAAACCAAATTAAGAACTCCATAGAAAGCATAACCAATAGGATAGAACACCTGGAAGACAGAACTTCAGATATTGAAGACAAAATATTTAACCTTGAAAACAAAGTTGACCAAACAGAGAAGATGGTAAGAAATCATGAACAGAATCTCCAAGAACTATGGGATATCATGAAAAGGCCAAATTTGAGAATTATTGGGATTGAGGAAGGCTTAGAGAAACAAACCAAAGGAATGAACAATCTATTCAATGAAATAATATCAGAAAATTTCCCAAATCTGAAGAATGAAATGGAAAATCAAGTCCAAGAGGCTTATAGGACTCCAAATACACAAAATTACAACAGACCCACACCAAGGCACATTATAATGAAAATACCTAACATACAAAATAAAGACAGAATTATAAAGGCTGTGAGAGAAAAGAACCAAATTACATTCAGGGGGAAGCCAATACAGATATCAGCAGATTTTTCAATCCAGACCCTAAAAGCTAGAAGGGCCTGGAACAACATTTTTCAAGCTCTGAAAGAAAATGGATGTCAACCAAGAATCTTATACCCAGCAAAACTTACCTTCAAATTTGACGATGAAATAAAATCATTCCATGATAAACAAAAGCTAAAAGAATTTACAAAAGAAAGCCAGCATTACAGAACATTCTCAGCAAAATATTCCATGAGGTTGAGATAAAAAACAAAGAAGCAAATCAGCAAAGGGAGGAATTATCCTAAAGGAACTGTCAAATAAAGGAGGAACCAAGTTGTGACCAAAAAATAAATAAATAAATAAATAAAATTTTAAAAATGAACCAAATGACTGGGAATACAAATCATATCTCAATAATAACCCTGAATGTTAATGGCCTGAATTCATCAATCAAAAGACATAGACTGGCAGATTGGATTAAAAAGAAAGATCCAACAATATGTTGCCTGCAAGAGACTCATCTCATAGAAAGAGATACCCATAGACTAAAGGTGAGAGGATGGGGAAAAATATACCATGCACATGGACTCAGCAAAAAAGCTGGAGTATCCATCCTCATTTCAGATAATGTGGACTTCAAGCCAAAGTTAGTCAGAAGGGATAAAGAAGGACATTTCATACTGCTTCAGGGAAGCATAAATCAGCAAGATATAACAATCATAAACATCTATGCCCCAAACAGTGGCTCATCCATGTATGTCAAACAAATCCTTCTCAATTTTAGAAACCAAATAGACCATAACACAATAATACTAGGTGATTTTAACACGCCTCTCTCACCACTGGACAGATCTTCCAAACAAAAATTGAACATAGAAACCATAGATCTCAATAACACAATCAATAATTTAGACTTAACAGACATTTATAGAATATACCATCCAACCAAGAGCGAATACACTTTCTTCTCAGCAGCACATGGATCCTTCTCTAAAATAGACCATATATTATGCCACAAAGCTAATGTCAGCAAATACAAGAAGATAGAGACACTACCTTGTATTCTATCAGATCATAATGGATTGAAGTTAGAAATAAATGAAAGAGTAAAAAACAGAAACTACTCCAACACCTGGAGATTAAACAATATGCTATTATATGGTGAATGGATAACAGAAGATATTAGGAAGGAAATTAAAAAATTCTTAGAGGTAAATGAGAACAAAGAAACATCATATCAAAATCTCTGGGACACTATGAAAGCAGTACTTAGAGGAAAATTTATTTCATGGAGCGCATTTAATAAAAGAAGTAAAACTCAACAAATAAACAACCTAACACTACAGCTCAAAGCCCTAGAAAAAGAAGAACAGACCAACACCAAAAGTAGTAGAAGACAGGAAATAGTTAAACTCAGAGCTGAAACCAACGAAATTGAAACAAAAGAAACAATCGGAAAAATTAACAAAATAAATAGTTGGTTCTTCGAAAAAATAAACAAAATTGAGAAATATGGCAGCCTGAAATAATTACTGAACAGTTCAGTAAGTGCTTTGATAAGAATAAGAATAAGAATAAACACCAGGTGATAAGACTCCTCAGATAATAGGCTCCTACCACGTGCTGGAGGGAGGATGTGATGGGCAAGGAAGGACTAGCAAACTGAGTTTTGCAGGCAAGTAGGAGTTATGTTTTTTTGTTGTTCTGATTTTGTTTTGCATGATGGGGATTTAACCCAGGGCTTCGTGCATGGTAGGTAAGTGCTCTGTCACTGAACTTCACCCCTGACTGGGCTGTACAAATACAATAAGCTACAGATTACTTTTTCTTATCATAGAAAAAGAACACAACCTTAAATTCTCCATCTTAACTGTTTTTAGATGTACAGTAGCGTTAAGATATGCAATAGAATTCCAGAATTTTTCCATCTTGCCACACCAAAACTCTATGCCTACCAAACACTAATTCCCCCACACCCTTCCACCTCATCCTTAGTAATCACTTCTACTTTCTGTTTCTTTGATTTTGACTCCTTTAGATACTTCATGTGAGTGGAATCATGCAGTATCTGTCCTTTTATGAGTGGCTTATTTTACTTCGCACAAAGTTCTCAAGATTCATTTATATTGTAGCACTTGACAGGATTTCCTTCTTTTTAAAAGTTGCATAACATTACATCATATGTCTAAGCCACATTTTCTTTATTCCTATATCTGTCAATGGACATGTGGGCTGTTTCTACCTCTTGGCTATTGCAAATGGTGCTTCAATAATCATAGAAACGTAGGTATCCATCTCTTTGAGATCCTGATGTCAATGCTTTTGTATATATGTCTATGTTATAGTTTGGATCTGGAATGTCCCCCCAAAGGTTCATGTATTGAAGGCTTTAGGTCCCCAGATGGTGGCACTATTGGGAGGTGGTGGAAACTTGCAGGATTAGGGCTTAGTTTTAGGAAGTGGTCTTTGGGGGCATAGCTTTGAAGGGTATGTTTTGTCCTAGCTCTTCTCTCTCTCTCTGTTTCCCAGACGCCATCAGGTGAGCAGCTGTGCTCTGCCGTGCTCTCAGCCATGATGTTCTGTATCACTATAGGCCCAGAAACAACAGAGCTGAGACCATGGACTGAAACCTCTAAAACCAGGAACCAAAATGGTTATGTTGGCAAATCGCACAAAAGGGTGGGTGGAAGCGTTCCAAGTCATTATGTGACTGACCACAACCTGGAAACAGGCTCTAGGTCTTATAATAATCTGTTTTTAACCTATTGAGGGACCATTTTCTCTAATGGCCATACCATTTTACAGTCTCACTAACAGTGTGCAAAGGTGCCAACTTCTCCATGAAGGAACAACGGTTTAATAAGGCTGCAACCATTTCTCCCCTGCCATCTCGCTGCCACCATTACTCTGCCCGCCTACACCATTTTACAACCTAGATAGTTAGCCCGTGAACTTCCTTGTCAGTCATTGGTCCAGATTGTTAGCCGGCGAACTTAAACTACTTAAGAATAGCTCCCCTGTCATTTTCGCTCTCTCTCTCTCTCTCTCTCTCTCACCCTTCAGGGCAGACACTCTGCTCTTCTACTTAATAAAATCTCTTGTGTAACTTCCCATATCCGGAGTAGTTTTCTGGGTGCTTTCACTCCAAATCCTTGATAACACTAGTTATGTTGTGGTGGATTTTTTTTATTTTTGTTTTTGGTACCAGGGATTGACCAGGAGTGCTTAACCACTGAGCAACATCCCCAGTCCTTTTTATTTTTTATTTTTGAGACACGGTCTTGCCAAGTTGCTTAAGGCCTCACTAAGTTGCTGAGGTTGGCTTTGAACTTGCAATCCTCCTGCTTCAGCCTTTGAGCTGCAGGGATTACAGGCCTGCACCACCCACCATGCCCAGCTTGTGATTGTTTTAATAGTGATCATCTTGCTGGGTACAAGGTAATATCTCATTATGATTTTTTAAAATCTTTTTATAGCTTTATTTTATTTTTAAATTTTTGTGTGGTGCTAAGGATTGAACCCAGTGCCTCACAAGTACAAGGTAAGCACTCTACCACTGAGCCACAGTCCTAGCCCCTTATTGTGATTTTGATTTGCATTTTCCTAATGATTAAAAGATGTTGGACATCTTTTCATGTGTTTGTTGATCATTTATAAACGTGTTCTTTGGGAAATGCCTATTTAAATCCTTTGGAGCAGGTACTAGGGTTTGAATCCCTGCGTATATCCCTAGTCCTTTTTTTAAAATTTTGAGACAACATCTTTAATTGGGATGGGTGGTCACCAGGGATTGAACTCAGGGGCACTCAACCACTGAGCTACATAACCAGCCCTATTTTGTATTTTATTTAGAGACTGGGTCTCACTGAGTTGCTTGGCACCTCACTATTGCTGAGCCTGGCTTTGACTTGCCATCCTTCTAGCCACTGGGATTACAGGTATGCGCCACCATGACCAGCTTGAGACAGCATCTTACTAAGTTGCCAAGACTGACCTTGAACTTGTGATCATCCTGCCTCAGCCTCCCAAGTCACTGGTATTACAGGTGTGTGCCACCAAGCCCACATCCATCTTCTAGTCAAGTTATTTGTAGGGTTTTGTTGTTGAGTTATAAAAGTTCCTTATGTATTCTTGATATTAATCCCATATCGGTATATGATTTTCAGTTATTTTCTGTAAGCTACCTTTTCACTCTGTTGATTGTTTCCTTTGACTCAACAGAGGATTCTAAGTTTGATGTAGTCCTACTTGTCTATTTCTTATTTTGTTGTCTGTACTTTGGATGTCGTCTCCAGAAATCATTGCTAGTTCTAACATCCTGAAGCTTTTTCCTCTATGGTTTCTTCTAGGAGTTTAATAGCTTTAGTTCTTATCTTCAGGTCTTTAATCATTTTCATGTAATTTTTGTATATGGTGTAAGGTTTGGGTTCGACTTTGTTCTTTGACATGTGGATATTCAGTTTTCTCATCACCATTTGCCAAAAAGTTCTTTCTCCATTGTCTAGTCTTGATATCCTTGTCAAAAACCATGTGTACAAGGCTTTATTTCTGGGCTCTCTGCTCCATTCTCCTGATATGCCCATCATTATGCCACTAATACCATTGTAATTACTTTTGCTTTGTAGTGTGCTTTGAAACCTGGGTGTGAGAGGCCTCCAACTTAGTTCTTTCTTGAGATTCTTTATAGCTATTCAGGATCCCTTGAGAATCCATATGACTTTTAAAATATTTTTTTTTTTTGCTACATCTATTAAAAAATGTTTTGGGGATTTTGATATAGAATGTGGTGAATCTATAAATTGCTTTGGATCCACAAACCATTTTTAAAATATGCAACTACTCACAAATGAGCGTGCATGTAAATCTGGCAGAATCTGAATAAAGTTGATATCTCAATGTCAATTAATTAAGATATTATACTATAGTTAGAGTAAATGTCATGCTGTAGTTAGAGGAGAGCAAGATGAAGGGTATACATGATCTCTTTATTATTATTTCACATAAATTATGTTTTAATTATCTCAAAATAAAAAGTAAAACAATTCAGCTAAAATCCAGTCACATGCTATCATCTCAAACATACTACTAGCTCTAAATGCAAAATACTATATAATAGTCATGCAGTTTCATATCTAAGACAAACCAGTCTTAACTTGCTTTAGGCAAGAACATGGTTTTTGGTTTTAAAACTATGATTCTACCTCAGGTCCAAGTTTTGGGGATGCTTTCAATATTCCAGACCACAGAGATCCAGCAGGCTTCAACTTCTGTAACAAGGATGGTTGTTTTGATTAATTTTTTGTTTGCTTATTCATTTGATATATTTTTGTATAGGGAACCTACTATGTGCCAGGTATTGCTCTGAATACTGGGGGTGCAAAGAAGAAACGAACGGGGATTGAGGATAGTCCAGTCAAGTAAAAAGACCCACAGTTTTCTTTACTATTACAATTTTACTGCTCATGACAGATTCAAGGTAAAGGCAAGAAGAGGGTTTCATCGGAGGATAGTTGGAGTTGGGGAGTTGCGGAAGGAGGCTCAGGTAAGTCTTCTCAGGGAGATGACAATAGAGGGAAGGTTTGGGAGTAAATTAGGTGAGTAATAAAGAGGAAAAGGGGGATAGGACAAAAATGGGTAGACTGGGAAGCATAAGAAAGTGTGTGCTTTGAGAAAGGGCCGGGAGATGCTGGAGCAAAAATGCAAGCAGGTGAGCCACGCAGAAGCCAGCCTGGAGGGTTGAGCTGGACCCGATCAAGGAGCACTTGTGCCCCTTACATCAAGGGAACTGGAGAACCATCAAAGAAGGGCAGGGACATGACTGTTTCCATCATCATCTCTCCTAGATAAATAAGGACAAAGTTTATGGAGTTTTTTCTCTTCCTAAAAAGAATTAGGAATCAGTGAACCATGTGATTAGTTTTCTTAACCCTTCCTTGTTCCAGACAGAGGTTCATAAGCAAATGCTTTCTTAAATTGGGCCCACCAAGTCTCAATTCCATTTCCTAGTTGATGAATTTGACCAGTAATAGACAAAGAAAACAGACCTGTACTCTCAATAGGAGTAAAAGACGTGGGAGGGAGGATTCTACAACCCCAGGCCCAACATCTTCCTCTCAAATCCCCTTCCTCCCTCATGGTTTTGTCGGAAGGTCCACAGAGATCTTCCAACCACCGTCCAGAGACACTGATCAGCCTTCCCTCTATGACCAGAGAGTGGCATAGCTTGAGTCTCCTTGTTAATTTTGCCTATGGGTGCAGGGCTGAAAAGCAGGGTAGAGTGGAGTAGGTTAGAGCACGGTTGACTTTGTATTGCTATGACCCAGATGCCTAATGAATCCCTAGTAACTTATGAAGAAGAAAGAAAATAATATGTTTGGAGCAAAATGAGCCAGCATACTATATTTGTCTCTCAGCTTGCAACTGTAGCTTTGGCATTAGATTCTGCTCTGTTCAGTTCCCTGGAACATCGATTTCCCTTGGTGGAAGCGTCCCTTGCTAAAAACCCTTATAAGATGTGTGAGAAACTTCTTCCCTCTTAAATGGCTGACTGAACAAATTTAACGGAGGTTGTTACCCACTGAGTTTGGTATCAAAGCTCTGAGGTCCAATTCTCTTTGAGTTTTTGCTTTCATCTGGAATCCCTGGCCCCTGCCTTCTTTGCTGTAGTTGCCACACAATATCAAACAGCTGGAGTCTGGGCAGCTCCAGAATCCGTTTCTGAGCCTAACACATGAGGCAGGCAGGGAGAGAACAGATGGAGGGAGTTGTGGAAGGTGGGGGTGTCATGTGCCACTAAATGGGGACTTCGCTTGCTTCAGAGATTCTGGTATCTTGAAAAAGTGGTCTCAAGTGGAATTCATTGTTAACAGATTTTATTTGTCTGGGGCTTAAGGACTATGTAAAATAAAGCATGCAGAATGGGACACAGAAATGACTTTGGACTCCCCTGTTTTCCATTTCTGTATCTCTGATTCAAACTTGTACTAATATAACTCTCTTTACTGAATGCGTATCAAGGGTTTGAATATGTATATATATT
The DNA here is from genome assembly GCF_902686445.1 of Sciurus carolinensis. NCBI lineage: Eukaryota > Metazoa > Chordata > Mammalia > Rodentia > Sciuridae > Sciurus > Sciurus carolinensis. The sequence goes on along the minus strand of NC_062221.1, from coordinate 79,527,833 downwards.
CATATGAATATATATATGACTATATGTGTATATGTGAATATATATGTATGTATATTCATATGAATATACATATATATTCAAACTCTTGATAAGCATTCAGTGAAGAGAGTTACATTAGTACAAGTCTGAGATATACAGAAATGGAAAACAGGGGAGTCCAAAGTCATATATATATATATATATATATATATATATATATATATACACACATGGCATGGTATGGGAACTGAGCAGTCAAAACAACCACTAGCCACACTAATAACTGGTATGGTTGGTTGCACCAGATAACCCATTTACAGTCATATACTGAGAGAGATACTTCATATATACTATCTCTAATTTTCATAGATGAAGAAACTGGGTTCAAGAGGTTAATAATCCATCCAAGTTTGCACAGGATTCAAACCCAGATTGGTCTTGATTTGCTATCCTCTTCTGGTTGCTTGTCACCTTCCCTCTTGGTACATTTGTCCATCGGCAGCCTTGTGGAGATCTGGAGACTAATCTTTCAAAATCAACAGAGCACATAACTGATAGGAAACCAGAGTTAGAAACCCTGGGCTAGAGAATTCAGTTCCAGACAGTTCAACTTGTGTGAGGAATAGATGGCATTGTGCCAGGCTCACCTGTAATTCTGCCTGAACCCTGCAATTTAAGCTTTAATTATATCCTTTCTCACATTGGTTACTAATTGTTGCATCGGTCAATCTCATACTTCCATTTAGTCAACAAATATTTTAGAACTACTGGCATAGTCTTTGGCCAGTAACCCTTTTGGTTCTCAGCATGGAGAAATAGGCCAGCTCACACAACCAGTTAATGACCTCCTAAAGAGCAAATGAAGGCTGATTTTACTAATTCTAAATTAATGAATTAAGTTATACATTTATTTCAAAAATGAATTGATAAATTACCTTAATAAGAAAAAACTTTTTACAGTCAACAGAATTTTAAGGGAGGATGTTGAGTTCATGAATATTTTATTTCTAGTACATCTTATCAAGACAAAACATCTTCACTCAAACATTAGCCTTGAGAAGGAATGTATACAAAAGCCAATTTACTAATTACTGTTAGTACTGTGAATTTTAGTATCTAGCCTTTAATCTTAAGTCATACATCAGAACTCTATTCTCTTATGGTATACGATCCTTAGACTCTTACATTAGTTACAATTAGTAAGTTACCTTAGCTCTTTGACTACACTTGGATGCTCCTTTAAAAAAAAAAAAAAAAGACACTCCTTGGAAAACCCACAAAAGATTTCTTAATGGCTTGCCAAAATTTAGGCATCTTCTAAAACGTGCCTTGCTCATTCTAAGGCATAGCCTATAACTCATGAAAATAGTTATGAGAAAATAATGTGTTGCATTGTTTGGAATTAGTATCATCACTTAGTTGTCAGGGATCTTAAGCAAATTACATAATTTTCCTTATCTATAAAATGGAGATAATTGAATCTACATCAAGGGTTCTTGTGGGAATTCAAACCTAAATGTACATACAGAATCCAGTGAAGAGGCTGGAAGAGCAAAGTGCTCAAACACCTTAGTTTATTTCTCAAAGGGTTGCTGGAAAGGTTAAATAATATCATAAATATAACTGAGTTCACATAGTAAGCACCTATTGTGCCACTCTTCCCACTTGAGTATTATCTTCGCTATAATGAATATCTGGCAGTTGTTTTCTTGAACTGGTAAGTGCAATCATCCAAACTGGATAATTCAATCCAGTCTCCACTTGGTTCCTTGTGTTTTATGACCTCATTGTTGCTTTGAAAAGAATTCAAGAGATGAAAATGTCCATTGGAACCACTGGAGGAGAGTTTTGTAATAGCAACCAAAAGCCTTTAAAATGTTATATCCTATTCATTGATCTGAAACTCTGACTCACAGGAATTCACCCTTAGGAAATAATAAAGATTTATGATAAGATGTTTAGCTGACTACAATGTAGGATAATAATAAAAATAAAAACAATCCAAATATACGACAATAGAAGAATGATAGAATAAAAACAATCTCTTTGATGAAATAGAACACAACTGTTAAAGTCTAACTTTGAAGAATATTTGGTGACAGGGAAAATAATCACATTAGAATCTAACAAGGGACAGACCTTTAGATTTTAGAATGATTTTTTTTCTTTTTTTTTGGGCAGGGGGGGTGGAATCAGGAATTGAACTCAGAGACACTCAACCACTGAGCCACATCCCCAGCCCTATTTTTGTATTTATTTAGAGACAGGGTCTCACCGAGTTGCTTAGTGTGCCTCACCATTGCTGAAGCTGGCTTTGAACTTGAGATCCTCCTGTCTCAGCCTCCAGAGCCACTAGGATTACTGGTGTGCTGCACTGAGCCCAGCTAGATTTTTAAAAAGCAACCTATGTGTACAATGAACCTAAGTTTGCAAAATATGAAAGTGCCAGATAATTATAATTATAACTGGCTTCTACCTCAATTAACAAAAGTGTAAGAGAAGAACATAGTACAAATACTGAATAAGCACGTCCCATTTGTGATGTCCGTAAGTGTCTTCCAATTCCGATTCTATTAGAATCGTTCACTCAGTGTAGAAAAAATATGTATTTGTATCCAGAAGAAACAAAAACAAGAAAAATGTTTAGAAAAAGGCACTCTACTGTGTTCATAGCACAATCCCTGAGTAGTAGGCCTAATGTGATTTCCCTCTTTTTGTATGTTTCTCTTTATTCTTCACTGCACAAAATTTGTAATTGGGAAAATGGATTTATATTAAAATATAGAGAAAAATCAATTCCCTATGCCACTTTTTTTGCAACCTTGGTAATTTTCTCAGCACTCTGTCTAAACCATCCTGATGGCCAGTAACCACAGTGATCAGCCTGGCTGAGGGAGATACAAAGTCATTCTCCTGACTAAATAGTGTTGACAAAGACTGAAACTTTGATTCAGAACCCAAGGCAGTGGGAACCCAAGGACTGGAGAGTCCTAGGAGAAAGGGATAGTATATATGGGAAAACAAAAGAATCAATTTGAGAACTTCACACATCTTGTTCTCATTGGAATCTCACCATAGCCAGTGTGAGTCGTACTTGGAAACCATCTTTGAAAAACAAAGCTGGATACCCTCCTTGTGGGTCAGAGGAGAGGTGGTTTCACTGTAGTGGTAGATTAGCTAACCCCATTCCTTAGAGAAATTAAGTTATGTACCCAGGGTGGTCCCCAGACTTCTTAGTCCTGAATTGTACCTCAGAAGGAGGACAACGAGAAGGTGGAAGCTAACATTGCCATTGAATAAGGAGAAAAATGAGTCTTTAAGAATCGTCTGGGAAAGTTCTGAAGATTAAAAGAGAAAGTGGGGGGAGTAGGGAGGGAATTACGAACTTTTTTACCTTATTAAAAATGGGTGCACTTGATCTATTTTGCCACAGGGACATGAATAAGAATCCAGCCACACAGAACTGAAAGTACCAAATAAATCAATAGAAAAATGGACTCCTGCCTAACTGAAATGCAGGAGAAAAAACAGTGCAAAAATATGGAATAGAACACATGATAGTTGCCTTTTATGGTTCGAATTCAAACAGAATCAAATAATCAGTTTAAAATATGTATTTTTACTGATGAAAATCAAAACAACGGTAAATAAACCCATGATCCAGAAAGGTTAAGTGATTTTCCTAGTCACACCTTGGCTTCCTGAATCCCAGTGCTGCTATTCCTGCCACAGAGGAGAGGCAGCAACTCCTTCACCTTGGCACTGCACTCTGGGTTGCTTTGAACAAATGGCTTAACTCCTCTGGGTCTTGGTTTACTTAGTGGCAATCTGGGGGTGTTGGGGTAATGATTCCTCACCATCTATGAAAGAGCTTCCTCTTTAAATAAGGACACCAAACTTGCCATCAACTCAGCATTTGTTTGACTTCTGAATAATCTGGAAGAGTGGCTTTTAAAATGTGACCATGGACCAACAGCATCAGCATCACCTGAGAATTTTTTAGAAAGGTAAATTCTTGCCCAGACCTACTAAATCAGAAACTGGAGGAAGGGCCCAGCAGTCTGCATTGTAAAAAAAACGTTCTAAAGAGTTCTGTACAGCCCAAGTTTGAGAACTTTTGCTGTTTTCTGCCCAATACACACACAGAGGCAACAAACTTCTCTCGGTGGCTTCTAACCAGCCCCCACCCCTTGTCTTGGCTCTACATCATGGGATGATGAATGGAGGTCAGGGAGCTGTCAACTGAGGACGGCAACAAACCCTCCAGCCCACCAAGAGGGTTGGGGAGGCCGCCTTGGGGCTTCCCTTATCATTTTTTCAACTGCCCCTGACCCACTTTTTTGAGGGGTGGGGAGCTAGCCCGTTTAATAATAAGTTTGCTTTTACTGGTTTATTCAATAGTTTTGCAGAATGAAGGAGGCAATTGAGAAGTGGTTGCCAGAAACGGGCTGGGGAAGAGACAGGGCTACAGGAGGGAAGGTTAGTTTCCAAAGAGGAAGGGTCTGAGGTGAAGCTAAAGAGGGTCGAGAGAGCCCCTGAGGCACAGGGCATTGCTTTTGGTATGGGAAAGAAAAAGAAACTGGAAGAGAGAGCAGGTCCAACGCACAAGGGAGAGTGGGTGTTGCGGGGGCTGCCCTAGAGTTTGGGGGACTGAGTGGATTTTTTTTTTCCAGCTTCCTTTCCAAGACTTTCTTTGCTTCATTTCGCTCCTCCCCCTCCTCCCCGCCTCCTCTGCTCCCCCATCCCCTCCTCCCGCGGTAATGGGAGGCTCCTAGGCAGGAGAAGCAAAAGAAGGAATTGTTTGCGAGTTCAGTCATCCAAAAAAGCTTCTTCCATATGGAGGGATCGGGTGCGCTGGGCGCGGCGTCCCCTGCCTGGTCCTCCTGCTGCTGCCGCCTCCGCGGCGGCCCCCGCTTCCTGCAGCAGGGACCCTGAGCCTCGGCTCGCCGGTGTCAGCCGCAGTGCACGCACCGCACAGACAGACAGACAGACGGACACACACACACACACACACACACACACACACACACGCACGGCGCACACACCCTCAGCCACACGCGCCTCCCTCCCTGGCCTGCAGCTTCTCGGTCCGGGGCTCCTTTGTTGCTCCGGCTGCGGCCGTTTTCCCGTGTTGTGTGTCCCCGGGTGTCACCGTGCGTGTTGTGTATCTGTGCAGCGCGGTGCTGTGTGGCGGTCTCCGCGCCCACCACGCTGACACCGGGGCCTCGGCTGGCTCACCCTTCCCAGGCGCCGGCTGCACCAGAGGTGAGTCACGTCTCTGAAGTTTGTTTTCTTTTCATAAAAAGTTGTGTTTGTTTGTTGGTTTGGGGAGTGGAGGGGGCGGGAGGCTGGCTGCCGCGGCCGACGCCGAGCAAGCGCTGGCTAGTGGCAGCGGTGGACGCGCGGCAGCGGAGCTGGGTCTGAGCGCTCGGCCGCCGGCTCGGGCTGGGGCTGGGGGCTCCGCCGGCGGGGCGCGCCGGGCGCAGGACCCACAAGCTGGGCCAGGAGGGCAGCCCGGCCCTGGACGCCGCGCCTGGTTCCCAGGTCGGTGCTTCAGGTTCCCTGGCCGGGTCATGGTTCCCTGGCTGGGTCATGGTTCCCGGAAGCTTCTCGGGTAAAAGGAGGGCCCGCCAGCCTCCTAAACTTGCCCCGAAGAATGACACCAGCGTCCGGGTCCCCGAGCCAGGCCATGGGGAGAAACCCACACGGTGTCGGCAGATGCACAGAACCACTCAGCGCGCACTTGGACTCCGGGGGCGAGGTTATCACCGCTGACGTTTTAAAAGGAAAATACTAAAATGAGGGACTGAGCGAACTAGGAGCTAAACAGCCTCAGAAAAGATCCGGTAGCAGGAGAGGTAGAAGGGGCGAGGCTGAAGTGGTGTCCAGAGGTGTCTGGGAGGCTGAGGCATCTGTAAGAGAGAGAGAGAGAGAGTGTGTGTGTGTGTGTGCGTGCGCGTGTGTTCGCGCCCGCAGCGTTCTCCTGAGGTTGTACTCTTCGGGTTTTTGTTTATGTAACTGTGAGAAGGTGGGGGCATGAATCTCTGGGACGAGTTGAAAAGGGCTACGAGGAGGGCCAGGAGCCCAGGAAGAATTTTCTGCTGGATTCTTAAAGGCCCTGCTTGACTTTCAGAAGCTCAGTTTAGTTTGCTTTTCCAGGCGATGGGACTTTGAGAGGTGCAAGTCAGGCAGACCTGGAAGGATTTCAGGAGCCTTAGAGATGGTTTTGTTTAGTTGTGTTTTGGGGTGGCAGAGGCAGAGTCCCTTGAAACACGAGTTGTGTTCCTCCAGAGATGTGGCAGTTAGAGCTAAGAATACCCAAACCACACACCAGCAATCCCAAACAGGCACTTTTTGGGTGTGGTGGGGTGTTCTGCCGCTTTCACCCCCCATCTCTTCCCTGCAAACTCAAATGGGTTCACATAAGTTTCTGACCCAGAGTTACCTCTTTGAGCTGACTGAGTGAAAAATATATCTTGGTTGTAGTCCCTTGCCCCACCTCCAAATGCCTTGTACCCAGCCCACATTTGGCACCTAGCTCTTTTTGCCCAGAACTCTGCAAGCGTAGTTCATTAAATGAACATAGTTTTTAAAATTCTTGAATGTGTAAACATTTCTAATTTATGCCACTACTGGGTTCTAAACAGGCAGCTCCACACTCTGATGGTTTTTTCATCACTTTGGTTACAGCTAATAAATCAATCTCCATTTTCTCAAGGCCAACCCGGAAAATACTAATACACAGTCTTGTTGGACACAGGTGGGGGTGGGGATGCCCATACATCTGGAAGACCTGTTTTCTGAACTTAAAGTGAATGTGAGGCAAGAGTTTGGCCATTTTGAGGTGTGTAACAGGTTTCCCAGGAACATTTCTGAGGTCTTATAATTGGCACTTTTTAATGGTCTTATAATTGAGACCCAGAAGATTCCCATGGTACTCTTGAAGCACCTTGGGTCAGTGGAACAGAGATGGGTGGGAACAGCAGTGGGATTATGATTTTCCTTCCAGATGAGTTTTTGGAATAAGTTTATGCAAAGAGGTAAAAATGAAAGAAGCCTGAATTCCCTCCTTAGGCCTCTTTGCTGACACCATCCACCCTCATGGAAATTTATTCCTCAGAATTTGGGCCTTCATGAGGCCAAAAGCAGTCTACATCTAGGAAGTCTGAGGACTGAGACCACAGACATCCCCTTTTATTTTCTTTCAAGGTATCTCAGCAGAGCACACTGTAGGAGAAGTTCACTCTGGAGGAACTGCCCAAGCTTCAGGAAGCTGACTTTCTTGGGAGGGGTAATTGGTAGAGGCCAGTATGATAGGTCTTTGACAGCAAATGGAGAGACAGGGTGTGGGAAAAAAACAGAGAGGACCCTCCTTAGGTGCTAATTAATTCATTATCAGTCAACTCATGATAAGAAATGTGATTTATGTTTCTTTCCATCTTCCAAATGAACCCAGATATTTTACTTTCTTTGAAGTGCTTTTTCATGTGCTTGGGATCCCTCTCTCTTCAGCAACTGTCTGTGGTTTCCATAGTCTAAGGATGAATAGGAGATTTTACTCATGAAATAATTCAGTTGACTTCCGCACAGACCCCTGGGGTTTAAGAAAAGAGGGCAAGAAGTGAGCCTGATGATCAGTGTTCCAAGGGCCCTAGGGGGTCTAGGTTCAAATTTCAGCTGTCACTGACATGCTTAATGAATTGAGGGTTTCTCCCTCTTTCAAAATTTGACTGAAGACTCATGTGTGCTGGATAATTTCTGTCTAGTATTTTACGACCTCTAAATAAAGAAGTATTAACCTGGCTCCAAAAGAAGCTTCAGGTTACACTGAAGTTTGCTTTCTTCCCTCCAAACTTTAAGCCCCCTTGCAATCTGGAAATAGACTGGAAATTGGGGAGAAAGAGGAAAGATGGCGATTTTCTAAATTTTTTCATTTTGAAAAATTTAATCTACTTTAACATATGTAATTTCTTGTTACCTCCATGCTTAAGTTGAACAAATATTTATGGTGCATCAGACACACAATTGAGAGCCTCCTTGTTCCAACAAAGTAAGTTTTCTTAATCAAAGAGTGGTTACCCTCAAATTTTATTCATTGCACAAACATCTACTAATTATAAAAATGTTTTTAAAGTTATTCACAACCAGGCTGGGGATATAGCTCTAGTTTCGAGCACTTGCTTAGCATGCGTCAGGCCCTCTATTCAATCTCCTGCATCACACACACACACACACACACACACACACACACACACACACACACGAGAGTTACCCACAATCCCATGACTTGGTTTTGTTCATCCATGTGTATTTATAGTTTATATAGTTGTGATGAAAGTAGACTCTTGTCATCAGACAGCCCTAAACTATCTACCTTCGACTCACAGAGAACACATATATTCAACCAATTTGCTGTTGGTGGGAATGAGCCAGATCCTAAGTGTGCTCCCACAGGAACTTTAACTTGCAATATTTTCATAATTTATGAACCTGAATCAAGTATTTGGTATTGCAGAGTGGGATGGGAGAAGGTGTTTGTTTTTAATCTAGAAGTCTATGTTTACCAAAAGCCTTCCTAAGGAAGATTTTTGCCCCTTTGGAGCCCTCAGGGTTGGTCATGGGTAATGAAGGAGAGGTGGAATACAGGAAAGAGGTTTATAGGATCCCTCTTAAGTGGCACTAACTTTTGGATTAGGTCAGAGTCCCAGTCCTGCCTCTGAACTCCATTCACACTACTTCAAACCAAAGTACTGATCTGTTCCTACATCTCTACTGCCTCAGAGTTAGACTCCTTCCCCAACCTTGCACAGTCTTTTCTACTCTTCCTTTTGTTATTCCACCATCTGCATCATCTTTTCCAGTCCTGCTTCCACTATGCTTTCCTGTGCCCTTTCCGTTGCTGCTGACACGTGACTGAGCTCCCCCTGTTACCTAACACCACCCCACTATTCTCCATCAGTCCCATAATCAAGTCACCTCTCAACTTTAAAATCCAAATTTCTCAACCCTGTTATGTGAGACTCCATCCTACTTCATGATAACTCTACCTCAGTAGGATCCTGCTGCCCTTTCACATAAGCCCATCTCATTATGTATGAGGCCCGCTTATAATGCGTTTTGAAGAAATATTTGGTGAATATTGATGAAAACACACTATTGGATACAAAGGTCATGGTTTTGTAAAATGTAGTCATTGCTCTTAATCCACTATTTTCACTTCTAGCAAGGAGCCAGGTAACTGGATATTGATGGAGGCTTGTGATCTTAGAAGAATTGCTTTCCTCTGTTTTCTTATTCATAAAAGGGGCTAATATGGAATTACTATGGTTTAAAGCAATGCACCTTACAAAAAGCAAATACTTCAGAACTGTTTATTTTGTTGTTCAAAAGATGAAACAATTCTCTTTTTCCTCAGTCCTCTAACAGGCTTCCTGGAATCCATGACCCATGAAGTTTTGTCAACATTCACTCCATCTGAGGGTAGCAGCAAAGAAGTAGAAGTAGGTGAGGTTTTCTGTTCACAGTCTGATATCTCTATCCTATTAGATCAACTGTTTTGTTTTGTTTTATCCTGTTCTGTGTTACCACTTGAAGATTATGTTTCTCATCCTTTAGTATTGGAAAAATCCAGCTTTGAGTGGAACTTGGGCTAAACTTCAGTTTGGTTCTAGTAGCTAGTACACTCTTAGTCCAAGCCTGTGGTGACCATATGAACCTCTCTTCCCCTGAGGCAAACTCTGTCAGACTTTTTGGATTCAAACCACTAACTGTGAGATTTGGGACCTAAGCTCACTATGCAAAAGTGCTGCTTAGGTCTGTGTGAGGAAAGTCGAGAGTTTATGTCTGTCAGTGGTCTTAGAGCAAATGCCTTGTGGTCTCATGTACCAGGCATTGTTTATCTCACAAAACCCAGAGGGATTCCACTTCTTTCCGTCTTCTGAAATGAAGCTAGGAAATAATTTCTCTTTTCCTAATGGTAAATTTGGCCTTATCTTCAAAGAAGTCCTTTGATGTTTGGGACAGGATTATTGGGCAATAAGAGGAAATCATAGCAGAAAGACCATAGTCAGTAATACGTAGTCAACTTAATTTGGTTGCCAGAGAAAATGTTAAGAAAGTCTCAACTGGTTCTCCTGGTTAGTAACAGGAAAATGCCTGATGTGGACGGGGTAAGAAGGGTTGAAGAAAAACAAGCCAAAAGGAGCTGAGCAGTGGAAAGCAGGGCAAAGGAATGTTATTCTTCTCCAAAATGAGTTTGGACAGTTTGGACAACATTGGACATGATGAGGGTGATGAAATGTGTGTAGGTTGGAGCCTTCATTCTTTCAACAGGCTTTTATTGAGTACCTGCTATGTGCCTGGCATCATGGCATAGACGGGTAGGGATCAATCCCAGAGCCCACAGGCATCCAGAATTCCCTTGCTGATGGGAAGCAAAAATGCAAATTCTAGTGTTAAAGTACTTGCAGTGGGTCAGTGAAGAAAGACATTTTGAGTGAGGGGAGACAATATCTCTGGAAATCTTAAAGTCAGAGATGGACAGGTAATACCGAATGTTCTTTTACCTCTGCCTGTATGAATTATTCATTGTTTTTTCCTGAAAATTCATTTTTCCTTAGTGGATGATAGGTTTAAATATGGTAGACACATGAGATTTCAAAGTCATGTCTTTGGTTTTGTTATTTGTTTGATTTTAGGAAACTTAAGAGTTAGAATCTCTAAAACCGAATGTAGAATCTCAGAAATCTGGGTTTTGGCCATGTTTCCAAAACCAATTATTGAGTAGGAAAAGGAAAACTTAGTGATTTTCCTACCTTTTTTATTTATATCAGATTTTAACTGAGAATTTTAGAAACACATGTCTGAATTCATCTTTTTGCCTTTGGATTCCATTGGCCTTTGTTCTACTATATATTTGCTTGACTCTGACATCATTCCCAGAGTAGCAGGTGAGGGAAAATTTATTTTAGAGGCGTAAAAATCACTGGGCTTTTCATTTGCCCAGAAACCTCCTGGATTGCTGAAGGAATACCACAAGGGATGGGAGCCCCAGGTAGGGGAGGAAGGTATGTGGACCTGGCTGGCCTCAGAGGCTCCCACCCAGCCTGGCTGCAACTGACTCTCAGAGAGAGCCTCCCCCACCTTCCCTGGTTCTGCCAATATTTTTCCAGACTACTCAAAGCAAAGTGCCTTTACTAGTCTGTGCTTACCTAACATTACAATCCCAGCAGGTTTATTAGGTATGGGTCATAGTTAATTGGAGAGGAAATTGGGGGGTTCCAGGTTTATTGGTTTTCTATGAAAGCAGAGGCTGCTCTTAATTATTTCACAGATCATCTTTCCCACTTTACTGTCTTTCTGTTTTCTGCCTCTTGACTATCACACTACAGTAGGGTTACCATAGCTTTTCCTTCTTACATAGCTGTGCCCAAGTAGAGGGATTTATTAATGCTGTCAGTCAGCTCAAGACCTTCTTTTGCAAGTGAGACCACATAAAGGTAGAAGTTCAGAGCTGTTTATTTCTGTCATTATAAATGAACCTTTGGTAATGAATAAGCTGTATAGAAATCTGCTATATTACAGCCAAGAGTTAAATTCTCAGGATCGTCCAATGTACAGACCTCTGAAATAATCACCTGTGCCCCCTCCTTGAGACCTTTGGTGGTTTGCCATCTGTGAAGGCTCTGAGTCAGTTCCAGGTGATGATAGGCCCCAGTCAGGTGCTTTCCATTCTGTAGGCTTCTGTAGTAGAGTTGGAGGCTGGGCAGTGCTGCTGGCTTTAGCCTGTCTGGACTATGGCAGCTTGCCAGCAAGTTTCAGTGGGTGGTCTTTGACAATGAAAGAAGGGGGTGGGGGCAGGGAACTTAGCTCTCCTCCCCAAAGGGAACAACAAGGTGGTTTTCTATAGGTGGGTTTTACATTGGCGACCAATCCCCTTGTCACTGACACACCATACATGTCTTGAGTGTGGCTGAAAAGAACTGAACAGGTTGCCTGAAGGTGGTCATTGTGATGGAGTTAATTTTCGTTCCCCCGATTTTACACAAATGAAGCCTTGTGTTTAGGTGGCCAGCCTTCCCTCCAAGGGAGTGAGCACGCATGAGCAGCAGGTACCTTTCGTCATGAGAGGGAAGAATGATTATTCTCACTTGCCAAAACAGAAAGGCAAAGCTCCTAGTGCAGCTCTCACCCCACAGCTCAGGGAATCAGCCATGGACCAGGAGCGCAGGCCGAGATATGCTACTTTCAGTTGCAAGGAGGCAGCACTGCCTTGCCTGCCTCTGCCTCCTCCCAGTGATGGGGAGATTGATAGCTGTCATCTGGTAAAAACCTACTGGGTGCCAGACCCTGTGCTAAGAATTACTGTCATTATCCCTTTCATCTCCCAGTTCTGTGAATCTAGGCATTATTATCCTATTCTGCAAATATGAAGCTAAAGCTTAAATAATTGTACTGACTGACTTGTTCTGGTCTCACAACTGGAAGTGGCAGAGCCAAGATTTCATTGCAAGTCTGCCGACTCCAAAACTTGGGGGATGGGGGCAGATAAGTTCTCTCCCCAAAGCAGAGCCCTCTCAGCTTGGGAAAACTTTCTTTTGCAGCTAACTACGCATAAGGGACATGTGGGGTCCTTTATGAGATTTGCCTTAAGCCACATGAATATAGAACTGGGACCTCAAGTGGAAGGTGTTGAGTGGCTCAGAAGCAACAGCACCAGGGAACCCAGGCTTTGTGGTACAGCTATGGCAGACTTTGCAGTCAGGGACAAAAGCCAAACCACCTCCATCATGGGTTTCATTTCTGAACTTATCTCTTGGTATTTTTTCTCCTCCTCCTCTGGGACATTGTCTGAATCGACTGTCCTGAATCTCTGCTCCTGCTACAGCTGCCAGATGAATCCATCTGCACCTAGGCTTTCTGCAAGTCTGATCAAGCAGGTCCTCCGTGCCTGCAGTGAGCTGAAGGGGAGAAGGTGTTTGGCCCAGCAGATACTTTTACTGGTCAGGAAAAGTGGCAGCTTGTACAGAAAATACCCTGGGGAAGGAAGTAGCAGCTTTGACAGACAGGTAACTGACAAGAGATGCTGCTGCCTTCCAGGCAAATACTCACAGGGCAGCCAGCAGAAGGAATTCGACAGGCAGGTACCTGCACAAGTGCAAAGCACCCTACTCCCTGCCGGCTTAGGAGGGTGGTGAGGTTTGGCAGCAGAGGACATGTAGTTATCCTTGTTCCTTGTTTTTCTTTAGCTAACATAGGAAGCCTGAAGCCAAGATGCTCTGGGTGTGGGAAGACAAGGTTTAAAATATAACGATGTGACTTGGGTAATGGGGAGGAAGTCAGAGAAACTGTGCCTTTCTTCTCCTGTCATTGCAAGTTGCCTTTTAGAGGACCATGAGAATGCAGTGAAATGGCCAGAGGGAACACTTGATTGAAAATGTTCCTACTCACCTCAGAAGCCCAAGGTCCCTGGCATCTGTACTCACCCACTGTGAGTAAAGAGATAAGAAATTCTAGGGAACTGGTCAGTTCTGGACACAGGAATGCTTTTGACTCTGTGGCATGTTTTTGTTTTCTAAGTGCAGGAGCCTGAATAGGATGCTCTTTGATCAGACTGTCAGAAACCCCCCTGAATCTCCCCAGACCAGCTTTCTTTTCCTCCCTAGAGGGAAGAGACAACTTAGAGTCTCTGGGTCTGGAAGAAGCTGAGAAGGAAAAGAAGTTCTGGTAACTAGATTTAGGGTAACACCCTTCCTTGAGAGAAGAAGGGACAGGGGGCCAGAGCATTTCCGGGAGATCCTATCTGAGAGGACAGAAGTCTGGAGTGCATCTTATTAGAAGGCAGGTGAAATGCTCAGAAAGAAGGTTTTCAGAAGAAAAGCATGTTTCTGGAACCACTTCCAGATTTGGGATTTGTATGGCATCCTGGTTAATGGGAGGATTTTTGACCAGCCAGGATTTCAATCCTGGCTTTGCCCATAGCTAGGTGTGTGACCCTGGGCAAGTTACCAAAACTGCAACCCCAGTCTTTTATGGTTGTTGCAAAGGGAAAGCAAGGCCATGTATGTAAAACTCAGGAAATCACATTGGGAGACATCAGTGGGGCAGAGCTGCTGTTCTTTAGGAAAGGAGGGAGGAACAGACTGAAAGGAACCTTCTTGGTAGGGTAGGACTGACAGGAGGATGAGCCAGCAGAAGGCCCTGCTGATGGAGTCCCAGCTGACTAAGGTCTACAGAGAAAGGGACGAGGATGGGGAGAAACAGGAGCACACAGTGAGGCCAGGCCTGGTCACTGGCTAGATCACCACCCCTACCCGCTCCCACCCTGGCCCCTGCAGCCTTCCTCTCCGCTTCTCCAACTCTGCTTATCCCATCCTACCAAACATCTTGAGGTCATCCTTGACTCTGCTCTTTCTTTCATACTCTATTTTGTTTTTGCTTTTATTTTCATTATTAATTTACTGTGGTGCTGGAGATGAAACTCAGGGCTTCACACAGTGCTAAGCAAGCACTCTACCATGAGAAACTCCCCCGGCCCTCACACTCCACTTTAAGTTGGCAAACAATACTGGCTTTACCTTCAAATGTTTGTAGAATCCTATGACCTCTTACAACTTCTTCTGTTAACTTTTCTGATCCAGACTGTGGTGGTGACTTTCTGCTCAAAACTACATGGTTTCAAATATCCATGAAAAATCAAAATGCCTTGATCTGGAAAAATCCAGTGCCCTGAAACCCAGCCCTTCCTTTCCATATCACCTCTGCCTGCCTTGCTCACCCCACAGCCCCGTGGGCCTCCCCAGGGCTCCTCCAACCAACCTTCTCCTCCTTAGGGGTTTTGCTCTTATTCCACCAGCTGCCTGGTGGCTCTTCCCCCACATTCATGTGCAGCTCCCTCCCTCATTTCAGTGGGTTCCCTGCTGCCCTCTCATCTTCACCTGGTCATCCCCACCACCATTCTCTCTCCTTTCAACCTAATTTATTTTTCCTTAGCATTGTCACCTTCCGATATGTATCTATTTGTTCATTTGCATATTACCTACTTCCCCTATAGAAGGAAGAAAGATCCAGGGACTTTGTTGTGTTTCTTGCTTTCTCCCAGTGCCTAGAAGACAATTTGGTATCTTTTTCTTCCTTCCTTTCTTTCTTTTCTTTCTTTTTTCTTTTTTTAATAATCTGCAGTACTCTCCTGAATTGTAAAACTAATGCATAAGAGTTTCAAGCAAGATGAAATACAGTCAGCCCTCAGTGTCCACAGATTCCACACCTGTGGATCCAATCATAAATCGCCATGGATCGAAATTTTTTTTTAATTATCATATCTGTACTGAACATGTGCAAACTTTTTTCTTGTCACGGTATAACAACATAGGATTTACACTATTTACACTATTCAGTACTATAAGTAACCTAGAGATGATTTAAAGGTACATGCAAATAATATCTACACTATTTTTATGAGGGATTTGAGCATCCATGGATTTTGGTATCCTGTGGGGGCAGTGTTCGAAACAATCCTTCACAAATGCCAAGGGACAACTATAAGTACTTATGGACTTATACAAGCAAATGCATTCAGGGGTGTATGTATATGAGGAACCTGGAGGGAAGGTGCTGAGAGTACTAACGATGAGACTTTTGGAAAAGCCAGGCATCAGTCCTGTGCAAGACCTTGGCAGAGAGAGAGTCCAGTTCCTTCTCTCTTCCTCAAGGTAACAGACTTCAGGAATTGTCTGTGGCTAGGCAGGTGGTTCCACCTGTAAGGAAGATACACGAATGAAGGCAGGCATGAGGTGGTGCATGCCAGTAAATCCCAGTGACTTGGAAGGCTGAGGCAGGAGGATCACAAGTTCAAGGCCAGCCTTGGCAACTTAGTGAGATCCTGACTCAAAATGAAAATGAAAAGGGGCTGGGGGTGTAGCTTAGTGCTAGAGTATCTCTGGGTAAATCTCCAGTACTGTGAAGAAGAAGAAAAAAAAGGAATGGATGTCCTCTCTGCCCTTAAAAAAGGAATGGATGTCCTCTCTGCCCTTCCTCATCACACACTTTAGAAGAATTTATTGTGTATCCATGTTATGCACAGCGCTGTGCAGGGCCTGGCTAGGAGTTGCAGAGCCCAGGTCTTCCTCTCATCCCACCACTGTTATAGTCTGGTTGTCCTTCTGGGGTTTCCTAAGTGGGCCTAGGCCACCCACCTTGCTGCTGCCCTCTTCCAGCCACCTGAGTCCAGCTGGAGGTCTTTCAGATCTGGTCGGCATGGGATGGTTTTGACAACAGCTCAGTTCCCCACACACAGGGGGCCTGGTGGGGCCAGGCCCTGTGCTGGGCACGCCAGTGACAGAGATGGTACCTGCTGTTGGAAGTAAGGAAGAGCATGAGGGTTGCCACCTCAGAGGGGCATAGATCTGACTTCAAGTCGTATCTTAGACATTTCTGACTTGGTTCAAGATTTAGAAGCAGAGGAAGAATAAAAATAGTGAGGAAGATCCCAGGAGGTCTTGCGGTGACAAGAAAAGTGGAAAAGTGTGCCTCAGCAATAGTATAACCAGATGCCAAAATCCAACCCAGCAAGCATGTCATGGAACTAGGCAATAGCCCATACCTCCTTTTTTATTATTGCTATTATTATTTTAAATTAGTAACCTTTTTGAGCAGTCTTAGGTTTACAAAAAAGTGAAGCAAAACAGAGTTGCCATCTAAGTCACCCCTATTACCTAACCCCTACCAATTTCCCCTATAATTAACATCTTCTGCTGGTGTGATGTATTTGTTATAATTGATGAACCAAGGTTGACATTTCATTATCAACTAAAGTGCATAGTTTACTAGGGTCCACTCTTTTTGTGGTACATTTTCTGGGTATTGGCAGATATATGATGGCATGTACCTACCATGATAGGATTGTAATATTCTGCTGCCTAAAAGTCTCCTGTGCTCCACCTATTCACCTTCTCCTCCCTCCCCCAAATCTTTGGCAACCACTATCATTTTACCATAGTAAATATGTATATTTACTATATATAATTTTACTATATGTGTGTGTGTGTATTATATAAGCTATAGTTTTGCCTTTTCCAGAAGTTCACATAGTTGGAATCACAAAGTAGATAGGCTTTTCAGACTGGCTTCTTTCATTTGGCAGCCTTTTTGGTTGTCTCTCCTTCCTGCCCAATACACCTATCCAGCTGGGGAAGGAGGGGCTCAGAGCAGAATGCCAAAACCCTCCTGACAAGAGCCCTGCGGGTCTGTCGTGAGGCTCCTTTACCCTCTTCACTGGTGCTACTGGAGTTTAACCAGGCTGGTAAACTGTCAGGAGCTGCCTGTGTTTGGGTTCCACATCTGGAAGTACCAGCTGTGCAGACCCTCCTTCCCATTCTGAGCAGAGAGCCAGGAGGCTCATGGGGCTGTTTGTCTTCCTCCTTGGGAGTTTGTTTTGCTTACTTTGGAGCTGCGGGCAAGGGCAAGCCTGGGGAAGTGTGTGTCCCTTGGGCAGGCAGCGATCCTGTGTGCTCACATCTGGTGGTGGGCCACTGGTCCCTCAGCGTCTGCATTCACTTCTTTCAGCCCAGGTTCCACTGGTGTCCTTGTTGAGCCCTGAAAGCAATGGGGAGCACTGGGGAGCTTGTTTGGTGGTCATTAGAGGGGAAGACCAATCAATCAGGCACAAAGAGATTAAGAATATTTCCCCTGCCAAAAAATACTTCTTTCTTGAGTCAGCATTGAAAATTCGGATTCCCTGGGAGTTTGGAAGTAGGAGCCCTAGTAGTCAGAGCACTTAGCAGTCACTTTAAACAGTGAGGCTCTCTGGGGGACAGGTTATGATGACAGATTTGATAATGGGAGCAGAAAGAGGGAGCTCTTCCAACCCTGCTGCAGTTCAGGACCACATTTAGGGGAAAGGTTAGGGGGTGTGACTGTGGAATCCTGTGGATCATCTGAACCAAATGAAAAGTTCCAGGAACTAAGGAAGGGAGGAATACTGAGTAGAGTGAGTTCTAACCCTGGGGAACAGGGACTTCAATCTAGAACCTGGCTTCCATTCCTGCTTGAACAGAGAGCTGAAATCCGTCGGTACTTTCTCACATTGCAAGATGCCAGCCAGATGTGTCAGAGTTTAGTACAGAGAAATAAGACTCATCAGTTGCCTTTGGACTATGGAGATTCTATGCCGAAGATCCAAATCCATACCACTCCCTCCTCTGGTTTTCTTTTCTTCACCTAACCTGAGCAGTGACTTAGTAACGGCTCCAGAATGCCATTCAGTGCTTTACCTAGCTGTGTAGGTGCGCTAATAATACCTGTGCCAGGCATATCCCTGAGACTGTGAGCACTAATGCAATGCAGTCTTTAAAGCCTTTAAACTTCAGAGAACAGCACGCTACAGGCAAGCTGTCCTCTTGCTTTTGTTGTTAATTATAGCTCCAGGGTGGAGCCTGCTGGCCCATCTTCTTGTCTTCTCGGGTCTTACTGCAGTGTCCCTGCAGCTATCCCAGTGATTACTGACCATCTGGAAGTCTTGGCCATGGCCTCAGTTTGCCTGGGGAAGCAGAGGTTAGAGAACTAATGACCTGTGTGAGTGTGGGACCCATGTTCTTTACCAAATCCAGCCTTCACCCCAAGCCACCTTTCCTACATTCTGTCCCCTCAGTCTCAAGGAGAGACAGTGAGAGCCCTGAGAAAGAATCCCATGCTGGCTCCTGTAGGTATATGCCAGGTAGTGTGTGTACAAGTAGATGCCACATTTTCTGAATCAAAAGACAAATCCATGGTCTATTAAAACATTTTTTTCTGATGTTGCGGAGTAGGGATCTCAGAAAAACTGATTTTGTAAGTATCTTATGATACATTTAAAAAATACTGCCTTCAGCGTAAGGTCCAGTGGGGCCATCCCAGCACCTCCTGATGGTACTGTCTCCTGTTGTTGCCAGAGTGCAGGCCTCTGTCCACGTGGGGAGCTTCGGCGGGTGTTGATGGAAGGAAGTCTCTGGTGTGGTCTGGCTCTTCTTGAGTGCTTTTTCTCCAGAGCCATCTGTAGAAATGGGGCAAGATCCCAATTTTACCCACCACCCCCCGCCCCTCTCCAGAAAAAGCCAGCCTCCAAAGTAGTGGGAGGATCCTTCATAACTAAGTTTTACATGCTTTGAAAGTCAAGAAGTAAAAAGGAATCGTGTGTCCAATTGAGACGGAATCTTAGGCTGGCAGAACTAATTTTTCCCACACGTGAAATTAACCAAAATGCCAGTGCTAATGCCCGTGGTCTGGGTGGGGAAAAATCACCAAGACCTTGTTCTTTGCATCTTAGCCAAGATGAGGCATGTTTCCTTGCCCCAGGCCAGGGAGTTGGGACCTGGCTCCCTTGTGTGAAGAATGCCACCCACTAAAACTCAGGATGCTCACTGCTGCTGCCTCTCAATAGTCACTTGAGGTTTCATACTGAGTTTTGGATACCGATGCCAATATCCAGCAGCAAGTCTTGCCTGATCATAGCATATTCACCCTCTGTAGGCATTTGCCACAGGAGCCTGAAGATATTTGTAGCCATCAATGAGTGACTTTTCAATTGGTTAGTCAAGATGTTTATCAAGTGGTGTGTCTACTGTCCTCAAGGAGCTTATATCCTGGTTTCTGAATATTTCCGAAATCAAAACATTGAATTGTATTATTCACAGAAGAATGCTTGGTCTGGAATGTGTACTGTGTTATTCAGCTTTCTGTTACTGTAGCAAAATACCTGAGAAAATCAACTTGAAAGGAGGAAAGACGTATTTTGGCTTATGATTTCAGAAATTTCAGCCCATAGTTACTTGGTCTTATCATTTTGAGCCTGTGGCAAGGCAGAATAGCATGGTGGGGAGCACATGATAAAGCAAAGCTACTTGCTTCATGGCAGTTGGGAAGCAAAAGGAGAGAGCAGAAGAGGTCAGAATCTCAATATCCTCTTCCAGGGTATATTCCCACAACCTAACTTCCTTCCACAGGTCCCACTATCTCCCAATAGCACCACAGACCTTTAACATCTGGGCCTTTGGAGAACATTTAAGATCTAAACTTTAACAGTTGCATTGATGATCACTACTGTCATCATTGCCATATCATTATTACTTTGACCTGACATGATGAGCTGCTGATTTACAGTTCTCTCCTCAAGAGCCTATATTCTTGGAGAATTTGGTTATTTGAAAAGTTTGACACTTGTCAAATGGATTACATCAAACTTAAAAGGTTTTGCACAAGAAAGGAAACAACAGAGTGAAGAGACAAACTACAGAATAGGAGAACATACATGCCAGCTATTCACTGGACAGGATTAATATCCAGAATATATAAAGAACCAGAAAAGTTTAACAATAAAAAACAAGTAATCTAATTAAAAATGGCAAATGATCTGAATAGATGCTTCTTAAAAGAAATGCAAATGGCCAGTCAATATATGAAAAATGCTTAATATTATTAGCCATCAGGGAAATGCAAATCAAAATTATGGTGAGATACGATTTCACCCCAGTTGGAATGGTTGTAATAAAGAAAAAAAGAACAAAACAAACAAAAAATAACATGCTGGTAAGGATAAGGAGAAAAAGGAAATCTTACATATTGGTGGGAATGTAAATTAGTACAGCCACTATAGAAAACAATATGGAGTTTCCTCAAAAAACTAGAAATAGAACTACCATATGATACAACTATACCACTCCTGGGTGGGTATACAGCCAAAGGAAACGAAGTTAGCATACTAAAGTAATACCTGTACACCCTTGTTTGCTACGACACCATTCATAATAGCTTGGATGTGAAATCAGCCTAGATGCCCATCAACAGATAAATGATAAAGAAAATGTGGTATATATACACAATGGAGCATTATTTAGCCATAAAGAAGAATAAAATTCTGTCACTTATGGGAAAATGGATAGAACTGAAAGACATAATGTTATGTGAAATAAGGCAGACACAGAAAGTCAAATACTGCGTGTTCTCTGTCATATGCAAAACCAAACCAAACCAAAACAAAACAAAAAGCTGATCTGAATAGTGATTACTAATGAATGGGAAGGGCTCCAGAGGGGAAGGAAGTGAAGATAGAAGAAAAGTGGATGCACATGATAAATGCACACTATATACATGTATGGAAATAGCATACTGAATCCTATTAATATGTATAATCAATATGTATCAATAAAAACAAATTACTTTGTCACTTATGGTATGGTTCTGAATTTGATAGGTAGAAAAGTGGAAAAGTCATAGATTCAGAGGTCTGAATCAGTAGGTTTGGGCCCTGATGATCTCTGTCTTGGACCTTAAGGCCTCTGACTGGTAGGTTCTACAGCCAAGGAAAAGCCAGCCAGTGCTGGGGATGTGTCATTGGTGAGATATGGACAGGGTCTGGGGAAGGACCTTCATGGACAAGCAAGCCCCTAAAAGGAAACAGCGAGCTTGGGGGAAAACCAGCTGACTAGGGCCCTTGGGCCCCAAGAGTGAGGGAGATAGGCTGCTTAGGGGCTGCTCCAGCTGCCACCAGCAGTCCTCTTATAGGGCTGGGGCTGCCTCTGGGGTCTGATACATCCAGAATGTCAAAAAGGGAGTATGCCCCTCTTCCACCAGAACCTAGGCGTTCCCCCAACACCCCCCTTACTGTGCCATTTGCTTAATTTAGAAGACATTGGGTTGGGGAAGGAGTTCTTGGAAGTCAATGCAAAGATTGGGAAGATTTGAGAGGTCTTGTTTTAATTATCTTATTAATTTTTTTAAAAAAGTTTTATTATTACTATTTCCTAACTTAAAAACTCACACAACATAAAAGCAGAAAGATTAATATCATGAACTCAGTGAGCCTATATGGACATTTTAAATGTATTCTTTTTCAATTGAAGGTTGGGTATTATTAGTCTATGAAACAAAGTAAAGATAGAAAATAGACATTATGAAAAAGAACATACAAGTTTTATTACATACCTAAAAGCACAGGAGGATGAGACTCAAGAGGGGCAAATGGCTGAACCTCAGAGAGAGCTTTAAAAAAAAAAAAAGGTAGGGGCTTGGCTCCTGGGGAGACGGCAGGAGGAGGCTACGAAGGCTGGGGGAGGATGTGCACATGGAGCTGGGTTGTCTTATGCAGATGAGTCTCCCAGGTATCAGCCACCTGTGGACCTCTCTGTCTGGGCCAGGTGTCAGACCCCCATCTCTTCTTCCTGTGGAAAGACCCTGGTGGTGGGGTGGGGGTAGAACAGAAAAGCCTGTGCCTGCGTCTGCTGTTTACTAATGTAGACAGATGTACGTTTCTTTTTATAAAAGGACAGCTTTTCCTGTAGAAGCCAATCCTATAGAAGTCTGTGGTTTCTCTGAATAATCAACCCAGAAGATGCCAATGACATCCATCTGGGATGGGTAGTTTTTGCTCTCCTGCATACCCATCACCCAGATTCAACAAGTAGCAAGACAAAAGTTTTGTGTTTTCTAAATTTTTAAAAAATATTACTCTATTACTGTGCCGTGTGCTAAATGGGTCAAAATTGGATGCTACAAAGTTACTCCTTCACAAAAGTATGTGATCCAGGCTCACCACCTTTGACAGTGGAGTTGGAAAGAATATGCGCATGGGGCACTGGGGTTTGATTAGTGATTGTTCCGTGGTGCTCTGAGATCTTTCTGTGTCTCTTTACCAAAGCTTAAGCTCTTGCTGAGAACTTTTCTTTTGGATTCCCAGGACCTAGTGTTTAACGAGTGTTCAATAAACATTTATGGACTTGTGAGGCAAGTGATGCCATGAGACAGTGGGTTTCCACCTGGACAGGTGTGAGTAGTGTGAGTGTGAGTGCTGGACCCACCATCTGCAGTGTCGGGGATGATGATATACAGAGTTGAGAGAAGGCCAGTCCTGGGGAACACTGAGCAGGACAGAGCCTCAGGTTTCTGGAGAAGTGGCCTCTGCCTGCCTGCAGATTCAGGTGTTCATCCACAGGCCCTGAGGGAGGTAAGGCAGGATTCTAAAAAGGCTCCAGATCTGTTTTGCTGGGTGGCCATGCAGCCTGCAAGCCGCCTGTGCCATGAGGGCCTGCATGCTATCCCCAGTACTCTTTGATACACTTTGAAGTTGACAAGAGAGAGCAGGAGAGGCCTCTGTCATGCTCAGTGCATGATTCTGCTCCTGGCCTCTGGACACTGCAGCTAGGCTGCTCTGAGTCACTATGGTGACAGGGCTGGGTGGAAGAGTGGTTAAAGTGTATGAAATAGGGTGTTGGGGAGACAGGAGGGGACACGCTTCAAACATTTCCCTTCAAGTCCGAATCTCGGGTCTGCGTAGCAGGAGAGTCCTCGGGCAGGGTGTGCCAGTTCCATGACAGACCTGGGAGAAGTCACCAAGCCCTGACTTTCAGCAGCCAGTCTGTTCCTCCCCTCTCTGCCTGGTCTTTTTCAGTTTAAATTTCCAGCCAGATCTTCTCCTCCCATGCATTTATGGACGTATGGTGTGTTTGTGTATGTGTGTGTGTATGTGTGTGTGTGTGTGTTAATTTTTATTTTTGGCAGAAGTTAAGACACAAGATGGACTTGGAAGGAGATGAAACCAGTCTGGGTATATGTTGGGCAGCAAGCAGTTTCATTCCTGAAGTGGGAGGGCCCAGGAGGGGGCAGGGCTGGGGCTCCAAGGTGGGGGCCGGGGTTGTCTCCTCCCCCTGTGGGGACCAGGGAGGTTAGGAGCTAGAGTCTGAGCTGCTAACTCTTTGGATTGTCAAACAGTAGGCTCCCGGGGAGCCAAAACCCTCTGTAAAGTGGATGTGGGATCCCTGGATGGCCAACACCGGAGGCATTTCTTAGTGTTCTGTGAGCCCTGGAGATTGATCTGGCTTTGTCAAGGGAACCCTGGCCACCTTCTCAGGCTTTGAAGGGCAAACATTCAAATGTGCATAAATCATCCCTCCCTCACCTCCAGGGTCCCCCTCAAAGTACACGATCCTGTTCCCAGTAGGCAGGGGTGATGGTGGCCCAGAGAGTGTTGTTGCCTTTGCACTGCGGAGGCTGTCTTGCCATGGGGGCCTCTTGTGGGGTTTTTATTTCTGTGTGAGGAATAGACAGTAAGGAATCTGAAAATGCAAAAAAGAACTTGGAAAAACTGAGAGAAGCTTTTTGGAGAAAAAGTTTTCTTCCTGCAAATGTGTTAATATTCAATTTGTGGGATGAAAAATATTTATTTTAGCTTTAAAACCGTAAGAGTTTCTTTAAAATAATATACAGTATATACCATCTTTATGCAAAACTCTCAATTCTAACCATTGAATCCAATGCAACCAAAGCTTTCCTGGCAGACATTTTTTCCTGAAATACCCTGACATCAGTGGCAGAGACACCCTCGCAGGATCGTCAACACTGGCTGCAGGAAGAGTTTTGAGAATAATGATGCCTAGGCTGAGGCTCTAAATTTATTTGCTTGAGGTGCCATTCCCCTGCCCCTCACCCCTGGCATTGCTGTTTTTAGTGTCTGCAGATGATTCTTCTGGGCCACCAGAGCTGCTGTGTAAGGGCTAATGCAGTATAAGAACAGAAGATGAGCTGGGCACTGTGGCTCTCGCCTGTTATCCCACCAATCCAGGAAGCTGAGGCAGGAGGATTGCAAGTTCAAGACCAGTCTCAGCAACTTAGGGAGCTACTGCCCTAAAAAACAAAAACCAACCAACCAACCAATAAAACATACCACAAGGGAACTAGATGAGGATATGGGACATTTTTTTTATTGTCTCTCAGTTCATGCTAGGGCTTATAACTTGAATTTCAAACCCAAAGAGCTGCCACCAGTTTCGGATTGGTATTTGATACTTGGACACTGGAGACTGAATCTGGGCAGGCTAAGGGAACTTTCAGAAGTGCAGGTTCCATGCACCTTCAGGAGTTTGAATGCAATGCCTTATGGGAATCTGCCCAATCTATCCTGAAGCCCAGTGACTAGTATGTGGTGCCAACTCAGACTTTGTTTTTTCTGCATTTCTTAGTTCTTTCTTTGAAAACAGTTCTGTTACATATCTGCTTGCAGCTGCCAGGCACCAAGACCAGCAGGTAGGGGAGGCAGACGGCCCTGGATTTGAATCCTTTACCTCAGTTGCTTAATCTCTCCAAGCCTCACTTGCTGCATCTGTTAAATGGGGATGAGAATACTGCCTATCTCCTAGAGTTGTGTAGAGGTTAGACAAGATGATACTTTATTAGCTCATTGTTTTGCACATATTTATTCAATAAATTGTGAAATAATTTTCCTTGTTTTATGTTAATATTGATGGTCTCATTCTAAATGTGTGCCTTAGTCATATGTTGTGACAAAACCTGGTTTACTACATTCAATAAATTTCAATGACTTTTAATTGTGTTTACAAGTCAATAGGAAGTTGGTAATTTAGCAGGAAAAAAGGCCGTCTTTGAATGTCAATATGCTTACCATGATAATTTCAAAAAACTAAGTTTTATATGGAATATTTTATACAACTCACTAAACAGAGTAAAGATTGTTTAAAGTAAAGGATCTCTAAAGGTTAATAAAGTATTGAATTTGTTTTCACTTATTTTGCAAAATTCATGCCCGTGTTGCACAAAAGCAATAAAATCCGGAATCAAGGGAGATGTTCTTTATAAACCAAAGGATTGGAATGTTGCAATCAGACAAAGCAAACTCTTCAGATGTGATGATGGGCAGCAAAATTTTATATTCCAAGGGGTTATTGGGAAATGAGGCCCTAGGCCTACGGAAGGATAAATTATTGGCGATGACATGATAATATTTTGGGTTAGCTTTTATGCTTTTCAAATTTGTCTTTTGAATCATAAAAGTGATACTTCATACCTGTTGTGAATATTTCTCTTTTTTTTCTTTATTTTGTTTGTTTGTTGTGGTTTTGGTGCTGAGCTCTAACCCAGGGCTTCCTGCCTGCATGTGCTTACCACTGGTCTACACCCCCAGCCCTACTTTGAATATTTCTGAAACATTTAATGTACAAAGTGCAAATCTAATCTTCAGAGACAACCAATGTTTAAGTTTGCATGTCTTCTTACCTTTCCTTATGACAATTTAAATAACCACACACTGTGTAGTCATATGTAACTTTTTTAAATTACAGAAATAGAATCATGATGTTTTGCAAGTTGCTTTTGGAACATTCTTCTTAGGTCAGAATCTCCAAAAGTGTATTTAGTGAAATTCTTATCATTAATGGTACTCTGAGAAAAAAATGGTGCTCTCAAATATCCAGTCTCAGGCAAGTAAATCCATACTTGTGGTTATAGACTTTAGTGCATGCTTCATCCCGCTCTATTTTTTGATGTTGTTTTTTTTCGGGGGGTTGTACCTGGGATTAAACCGAGGGGAGCTTAACCCCTAAGCCACATACCCAACCCATTTTAGATTTCATTTTGAGACAGGGTTTCACAAGTTGCTTAGGGTCTTGCTAAGTTGCTGAGTCCAGCTTTGAACTTGCAATCCTCCTGCCTCAGCCTCCCAAGCTGCTGGGACTACAGGCATGTGCCACGACACCCAGGTCTATCCTCCTCTTGGTGATTCGTGCTGTATAAATAGCACATTGAAGGCTCTGAAAAGGCCTGCAATAGAGAAACCTGGTAAGATTTCATAGTACAACATTTTCCTTAATTACTTTCAAGATAGCTCTATAGCATATTTTAACATCTAGTAGGTTTTTGGAAGTATGGTCTTAGGCATTCCTTGCCAACCTCTCCTCCACCACTATCCTCCTAATACCCACTCATCTGTAACCTTATGAGCCAGGCAGGAAAACAACACTTATTCATATAATCAACAAAAGGCTCATTGCATTCCTATTATGTGCTTAGCACTATGATTGGTGCTGGGGATAGAATAATAAGCAATAACAGGCTCTCTGCTGGCAAGGACTTTCACTTCGCTTACAGCATCTTGATGGCATGAGTCCCACCTATGATGGATTGCAGTCCTGTTCTACACCTAGGAATGGCAGAGCCTCTGCAGGGGATCCTCTTTGCAGGTGGTGAACCTAGGAGCAGGAGCTAGAATTTCCCCACCCCCTCTGCTCCTTCCCCACATCAGGCTTCTCCAATTCTCCACACTTTGCTCCTGCTGTAAACAGTGGTAGCTGATCCAGCTGGCAAGACTCCATGTGTTTGTTTTCTCTGCATGTGCCAGCCTTGCACCAGGGCCACTGGGCTTCACAAGTTGGTGAAAGCTGGCAAGGGATGGGGTGGGGGCTTCCAGCAGAAGGCAGAGACTGACTGACTGACTGACAGACACTTGCATGCTTCGGATTTCCAGATGGGTATTTATTTAAGTTTTAGGTGGTTTAAAAGAACTTTCTGATTGAGAAAGGAAAGCTTGTGGGTAGGGTGACACACTGAATGTATATAGTTGGGGGTCAGAAAGGTGGTGAAGAAAGTGGGTTTGCATGAGGTTAGTTGGGAAAGAAAGTAAACTGTCAGGATTCTAAAACATGCTTACCAGCTGGAGTTACAGCTGTTTGCTCGCTCTCTCTCTCTCTCTCTCTCTCTCTTGCTCTCACTCTGTGTGTGTGTGTGTGTGTGTGTGTGTGTGTGTGTGTGTGTTTCTGTCTTATAGGTAAAGGGTGCACATGATGGCCAGAATAAGACACTGGAGGAGCTAGAGTTGGGGTATAAAGCCCCTGGGATACTGTCTGAAATACCAGGGCTGAATCTCCAGCAGGGATCAGTGTACTGAAAATATTCCTAAACATGATCCTAAAAGGAGTTATTCAGATTTAAGAAGTCATGTCATTAATTGAATACCTACTTTGTGCCAGTCTTGATTCTAGATGCTTTATTAATGTAATCTGTTTCCTTCAGCATCCATGGGTGAGATAGATTTTGTTGTCCTATACCAAACTTGTTCCTCTGTAAGTTCAGCTCAAGGAACACTGTCCCTGTCACAGTGCAATCAGATGTAAACCCAAAAGTGGAAGCCTGTCATTTCCTGTCTTGACCTTGATTGCAGTAGTTTGGCCATTTTGTCCTAGGGCTTAACTCTTCATTTGAATGCTTCAGAATTCCTGCGAATGTGGACAAGTGTGTTAGAGTTGATTTGTATGTGTGCATGTGTGGGTAGAGAGGACTAGGGCTGGTTTTGCCTGGCATTTGCTCAAATCAGTCCCAGAACCAGACAGATCAAGAATCAGACTGATCCTCGTTCAGTCCGGGTCACGGAACCTGAAACCTGTTTTTGAGTCATGTGGAGGGTATAGCTGTGGATCTGTCTGGTGCCTAATCATTGTGAGGAAGGGACATGGAAAATGACTGCAAGTGACAGTTTAATTCAAATTGCTGGTAATTATGTTGCCTAAGTAAGTAATAAGTCAAAGTCTTTTCAGCTCCCTCCTGGCTGGGACCACAATTCTTTCTCCTCTGCTATAACCTTTCATCTTGTGTCTGGGGTCATTATTCGTTCCTGCCATGTGGACCCCTTCTGGAAGGAGGCCAGGGAAGGGCTGCCCTGTCTCTGAGCGGCCTGAAAGTTGAGTCTGTCTCCTGACAGAATGCCACGTAGGCCTCCTTCTAGGAGAAGGGGTCCACAATTCAACAGGCATTTGCTAGTGTTGTAGATGCTCTTGCAAATAAGATCACCATTTCTGAACCTTTGGTCTAGTGGGCAGGCAAAGGAAAATAATTAATAGTGTAGAGGTCTCTGGGTGAATGAAGAGCAGATCACCTAACCACTGCCTGGTGGGCCCCGATGGGAAGAGTATTAGAAACATGTTGGCCAATGGAAACGAACTGCCTCAGGCACCCAGTTCTCTTTACTTTGTCCTCCTCCGCCTCCTCTTTGGCAAACCCACTTCACACACACTCTGTTTGCATGGGACATGGCCTGTGTCCTACCTGTCTTCTCAACTGAATGAGAACCACAGTGTGTTCCCAAAACAGATCCCTGAGGGAGACAGGAACAGGAGCATCAGGCTCACCTACCACTTTCCCTTGCACAAGCTCCGCTTTTGCAGTGGAACCCTCACCTGGGCTTCATCAGATCCGAACTCCGTGGACCATGGTTAGGCCTGGAGAAGACCTTGGAGGTAGGAGGTCTCCACAGCTTAGCAAACATTCGGAGAGTACCTACTGTGTGTCAAGGAGGGACTATGAACTGTAAGTTACAGCGCCAGTGACAAGTGCCAGTGTAGGTGATAAAGCTTGAGGCCTAAGAGAGCCTATCACATCAACTTTTGTCCTGCCTTAACTGACAGACTTTGATGACTTTTCCAGCACCACATGAGCAATGAATATGGGTTGGAGAGAGGGGATTCTTTTAGGATTTATGAACAGAGCTACATTGGAGAACTGGCTTTCCATACTGAGCGGGGCACGAGTGTGTGTGTGCACATATACATGTAGGGACATGTGTCCACACTTCTATCATTCCTCTGATGCCTTTGCTAATGGTTCTAGTTCCTGTACTTAATGATTAGTGAAATCCACAGTTTATCTTATGACTCATTTTTTCTTGAGGCCATATTACAATTTAATTTTGGTATAACAGAACGATGTTGTCAGAGCCTAATATGGACTGCGTCCTAAACCCTTTGAGGATTGGAGGCTGCCTTATTTTCTCCGCATCCTCCTCAACCCTTTGTACAGTACGTGGTAGTGAGGGTGCTCACTGGGTTTGCTGAACTGCACTGAATTCTCCTCAGTGCCCACCCCAGGGCCCTGTGCCTCTCATCAGGAGTGTCTTTGAGTTGCCAGAAACTCCATCTCTTCTCAGCACGAACACTGAGTAGGATGCCCTTGTTTTTCTTACTCTACTTCTGAGCCAAATATTAGCCTTTTAGATGGTTTTAGGAGAATACTTTTTCTTTGATTCTGTGCATGGTGCAACTTGAGTGGTGGTCTGCTCCCTGGAGAATGTCCTGGAATAGTGCCAAGCTGGTCTCGGCCTGTTGCCGTCAGTGGGCCCTGCTGGGTGGCATGAGTGTTCTAGCCTTCCTCACACACTACTGTCACATGAGATCTTTTCCCCTTTGTCCTGAGAGACAGGACTGAGATTTTAAGGTCTTCCTTAAGTAGATCTATTTATATGCTTTTGTACCATCTACCCAGGCTCTCAAGTCTTTCCTTTTGGGTTGGTTGGTTTGTCAGTTCCAAGCACCAGGTTTTAGTAGATGTTCCTGTTTTCCTTTCTAGTCACTATGGCATTTTAGTTCATTATCTGCATAATCCATGTGGATATAGCCCTGGTCATAAGTTATAATTAGAAACAGGTAGGTAGGAAAAAAACAGGTGGTTTTGTTGTTGTGGCTGTGTGTATTTGCTGGATGAGGGTCAAAGGTGAGCTCCTTTCTGGAGCTGGGAAGAGGACTGGAGCAGCCAGGGGTTCGTTTTCTTTTCTGTAAAAACCTCTCCGGAACTTCTGCTCCCAGATGACCTACAGTTGGGGATATTTTGCCCTTTCTCTCTGAACAAGTAGAGACACTATGGAGAAATTAAAATCATTACTGTCATTATCATCATCAGAGTGCAAAGAGACAAACATGGAAGGGGAGGCTAATAGCCAAAGTGATATTACATGTTGAATAGTGTTGGGTGGAGATCAAGACTTTAGAAACTAAATCTGACCATAAACTTGGGAACACTATGGCAGTCTCCACGCATTCCCCTTCCCACAGGACTATTGTGAGGTTCTGTAAATCATAAGAATATAATGCTTTTTTTTTCCATAAAAAGACTATTTCTTCACCTTCAGATGCATGTGTATAGGGCAGCAAAGTCAGTCTATTGCATAATTTTGTACAGCCTATAAGCAGAGAGCAGAAATTATATCATGTGTGTCTAGAGTTGTTAAAATGCAACCCTTCTTTTGGTCTTAAAGAACATTAATTGAAAAGCCCACCAGGTGGCATTGCCACTGCATGAAATTAGAGCTCCAGTGAACAGCTTTCAGTAGAAAAGTTCATGACCCCCACTCTCTAAAACCACTGCATGATTTCGATGTGCCGGGCTGCTTTTGCACATTATCTCATTAACTCTTTTTATAAGCTCATCAAAGTACTCATTCTCATTTTCACAGAGAGAAAACTGAGGCTTAAAGACATTAAGTAACTCACCCAAAGTCACCTTTAATTGAGTGGAGAAGCGATAGAACCCAAACTGAACCCAAGGAAGCTGATTGCACAGTCCCTGATCCTGCTGAGTTCCAGCCTTGTCACCTAGTAGAGAAGCTTTATCTACAGTACAAACTGGAGATGAACCCTAAAGTCCCTAAGTGACAAACCATCAAGAAGCCTTTTGATAATGTATCAAGTAGAGACAGTCACACTCCCTGGGTGGTGATGATGAAAAGTGATTCTGGATATGAAGCACCCTGCCCTGGGCTCAGCACATCATGGCAGCTTAGCATACTTAGCATATTGACTCTCCCACCTTTCCATTCTCAACCCTCCTCCCCTCCCCGTGCTCTTTCCTTGAACTTGAACTCCTCAGGCCTGAACCTGCCCTGCTCTTTTTGACTCAACAGCTTTCTGATTTCTCCATCTCCCGTGGGTCTTTGCCAGCCTCCTTCTGCCCAGCCTGAGGCTCAGGGCTTGGTGGTAGTCTCATGAGCATGGTGTCATCCTGGATTAGATTCTCCTGCACCTCTATGACTGCTAAAGCTTAGTTGGAATTTATTTGGGGAGAAGAGATGGGAAGGAAAACCATCCCACCTGGAAGGGAGCCATCCATCAGAGCGGCCTTAAAGAGCTTAGGACGTCCTCCACACTCTGCTCCTTCTAGTGCTACCCACACTGACTGAGGGCCCTTGGGTCTCAAAAATTAAAGGCCTTAGCCTTTCCCTCAGAAAGACCCTTGGTTCCACTACCATTTACAGTATCTCTCTCCCTTTTACAGTGTCTCTCTCCCTCTGTGTTCCTCCTACCTGTCCCTGTGCCAGATTAACATCCCTTTGAAGCTCAAATTTCTGGTTGGACCAAACCCTTCCCTTGGGCAAACATTGAATAAGCTCCTTGTTCCAAGACTTTTCTAGGTGTTAGGGTTACCAGGGTAAATTCATTACATCCTGGCCTTCAAGCAGTTTACAGTCTCGACTTGGGGGAGAGATAGGAGGCCTCTTGCAGACAGACACATGATCAAAACCCACTCATGGTTGTGGAAATGTTATATCAGGTGTGCAAGTGCTTTGGGAACTGAAATGAGGAACAGGAGGCTCACAAAGGAGGTGATGTTTGAAGTACACTTTGGAAGTAGCTGTGAGTTTCTCTGGAATGAAGGGAAAAGGGAAGGTGGTTAGAGTGTGTGAAGATGCAGCTTGTCCAGATCTTAGGTACGTGGGAGGAAGACACGTCAAAGGTTCACTGGAGGCCAAGAATGAAGAAAGATTGTATGGCGGTCTTTGAACTTTAATCGTTCTCAGCCAGAGAACTATCAAAGGTGGGTTTGTACACTTTTATTTCATTTTTTTTCTAAGCTGAATTCAAAAGGGTTAAAAAATCACTCATAATTCCACCACATTTTCAAACCAACTGCTTTTTTATTTTTTATTTTTTTCACATACCCTTCCGGGCCTAATCCACTTGCCTTTTATAAAATGGGATCTATTATTTTCCCATCTTCTAAACGTTTATTTTCGTGTTGCTACTTGATTTGTATAATTATTATTTTTAATGGTTGCATTATAGTCCATTGTTATTATGCCTTAATTTATGTGAAGCATCATGGCAAAGTGAAAGGGTTTTAGACTCAAGTAGGCCTGGTTCAAACCCTGACTCATATTTACCTTCCATGTGTTATTACTGAACCCAGGTTCAGAGGCTCATCCCATAGAGAAAGCAATGTCAAAGAGCATTGAGGAAAAGAAAGGCTTTATTCAGTAGCCAAAGTATGGAAAAGAGGGAGCTTTGCTCATAAATCAGCTTATGGTGAGGGAGAGGGAGAGGCTTATAAATGGGAGGAAAATGACATCTTTCCTGGGTGGAGAGCTAAGAACTGGGGTGCCACCTCTGTTTGCTCCTTTCGTGGTCTGGTCTTTCTGGTTATGGTGTCTGGTACATATGCTTATCCCTAAAAGTGTGTCCAGGAAGGGAGAGAGACTAGACAAGCATAGGTCACGTTAGCCCTATGTTATAGTTTTGGACAAAACATCTCTCAAGTGTTGAACAGGTCTACCTGCAGAGCTGAGAAAAATTTGACCCCAAAGTTAAGACAACAAAGGAGACAGATACACTCTGAAGACAGCGATGCCAAGCCTTTCATCCCATTGTGGTCACCTGTGGAATGTCTCTAGGCCCACCTGAAGAGTCAGCGTTTTCAGCCACAGCTGCCTTTAGATCCTGAGAAATAATCTAGGCACCTGTTGTCATCATAACTCACATGGCACAGGTGTTATTTACAGCAAAGCTACTGGGAGACTGATAATGTATTACCCAGCTGTGTGACCTCCAAAATTGGTGATTTTTAAATTAACTAAGGGAGTGAAGCTAGAGGGTTTTATTTAGGTTTTTTCCTTGGTGACACATGTGATCCTGGACAAGATAGTTAATCACCCTGAGCTTCAGTTTCCCCATCTATAAAATGGGTTGATTGTATACCTACCTTACAGGGACATTGTGAGAATATCAAATTAAATGAATTATGATTGTGACTAATAGGATGTGTTTGCTCAACGAATGGTAGCTGCTCATTTATCATCTTTTACTGTTTGGTTGAATTTGACATTTTAGAAAGAAGGTAGATGACACTGCAGAAGCTGATTAAATGCAGAGAAAAGAGCCAGGGATCCTGATTGAGGGCTCTAGACCTGTGCTGTCCAATTCAGTAGCTATTAACCTATGTGACTGTTAATTAGATCTCGATTATTTAATGAAATGATAAATTTTAAATATATTGTGTTAAGATATTATTAAAATTATTTTCATCTGTCTTCAATGTGGCTATCAGAAAAATTAAAAGTTATATATGTAGCTGGAATTGCATTTTTATTGGGCAACACTCTTTTGCCAGAGTTAGGGCCCATATGACTGTTCAGAAACTGAGGTAGAGAACTAGGAAGAGGCAAGAGACAAGAAGAGCCCAAGGCTGGGCATAAGAATGGGTGGCGCATCTTTTCATGGCTCTAGGAAAGTCAGGGAAGAGTAGATGAGTTTGAGTATATGTTTGTATAGGGCAAAGATTGGCTCTAGACTAGAGTAACTGGCTCTGTTTTTTTTTTGTTGTTGTTGTTGTTGTTTTTGTTTTTTGTTTTTTGTTTTTAATAAATTGGCCATTCTGGCTCCCACTAGTTCACATCCTCCCCTTTATTCTTGAAGACTTATTAGGGACACTTCTGCCCACCCTTTATATGCTTATGGTCCATATGGCTGGTCTGTCCTTGTCACCAGATTCAGAACACACTTGGTGCTCAGGGACTTCCAGAGTGGAAGATTACTGACCAGTGTGTCCAATGCAGGGAAGAGCCTATAGCTCCAAGGCTGGCTCACCCTAGCTCCAGATAGCCCCACCACCCCTTGCTGAGCTATCCTCTAGTGCATGCAACAAGCTGAGTCTAAAGAGCCCAGAGGAGCACTGTGTAGAGAAAAGCTGGGAGAGAAGGCTTCTCCTGCAGGGAGGGTAAGTGCTCTCCAAGTCCTGTAAGACCCTGCTTGCTTGTGTATCTCCTATTCTGGCTTCTCAAAGATTCTGGAGTCTTCAAGGAGTGGATACTGAGAAGTAAGGAGCTGTGGGTGGCTTCTGGATAGCATTTCTGATAACCAAATGCATTTCAGGTTCTAGAACCCAGAAATGAAATTGCACTTGGCCCCTAAAATATCCAGTGTACCATTCCCTGCAGGATTGTTGGGATACACGGTCTTGGTTGTGCTAGGAAGCACAGATTTGTGATGTAACTGTGGAAGGTAAGCACAGTGAATGTAGAGTATAGAAAATTTGGGAGGTTAAAAAAAACAAAAAACAACACCCTGCTAGTATCGGCCTTGGTTTTAGTAATTTCATCTGACTTAACTTTGGTACTGGAAGAGGGGGACACATCAGTGGGGGAGGCATATTGCTGCACCAACAGTGGAAGCATTTTTGCTTCTACTAAAGCCTCTATACACGCTCAACACCCAGCTTCCTCCAGCCCCCATCCCCAATTGTGGTTGTCAGATAGTTTTCAAAGTCTTTGTTAGCAAGAGTAAAACTCTAGAAGCTATGTCCAAAACTCTCCCTGTGTGCCAGATTCTACAGGATTCAGGATTCAAGGGGAATATATCAAAGTTCTTACAGTTTTCCTTTGCTTTATTTTATGTCTTGACTTAATTTTGCATCCCCCCCACCCACCCAAACACACACACATACTCACACACAGAACAAGTAGCTTTGTTTTACAACTTATGAAACTATTCTTTGGAGAATTCTACCATATCTTGGTTATAATTTTTACTCTTTCAGCCAAGTTGGGAAATTCGTGCTCTGTTCCCGTAGTCCTTGTCCCTCCTTCTCTTTTGGGGACTGGAGGGAGCCCACCTCTGACCTTACAGAACCCCAAGTTGATAGTCATACATAAACTTGTGACAAGGCCTGACCTGCTAGGTGGCCAACCCCCACAGTGCAGAGAAGTGCCTTGCGCCTTGCCTTGGTTGTGCGGACACAGCTGTCACCTTGGTTCCAGACCCGCCAGAGGAGGACATGGGCCAAGGAGATGGGCTGTGGGTCTTTCCACGCTGGGAATTCTTTCTGAGGGGGTTTCATCCCACTGCCACACCTGTGACCTTTCAGAGCAACTGTGGAGAGCTGGGAATTTGCCACAGACCTGACACCCTGGAGACAGAGGTGTCACTGGCTTTGGTGACTTCAAATTGGCTGGATTTGAGAGGGACTGGATGGGGGTTGGGGAAGAGTGTGAAAGAAACACCCAAACATAGACTGCTGAGTAAATGTGAAGGTTGCTGTCCCTGAAGGCCCAGCCAGGACACTGGCCGGCCCTCCGGCCCACCCGCCTTCCCGGTGTGTAGGAACCCCAGCCTGCCACATCTGCACACACAGCCCCACGTGCTTCCTGGCTGTGTGGACGCTGCACCCCTCCCCTGAGGGTTCCTCCTTCTTACTTCTCATCACCTCAGCACCCCAACACCACCATCACCTTCCTCACTCCTAACCCCAAAGTCTATCCTTTTTCCAGCAGCCCAGACCTCTCCAGATTAGAACTCTTTGGGGACCAGACTCTTTTAAAAAGGAAAAAAAGAAAGAAAAAGGGGAGAAAAACAGAAAGTGGGCAACAGAAGAATGAAACCAGCCCGAAGGGCAGTGGTGCCTGGAGCTATCTCACTGCATCACAATGAATATGGACTCTATTAAGCTCCGTTCTGCCTGTTAGTGTCTCCAGGGGCAACACAGCTCCCATATGGCAAGCATGCAGCAGATTA
The DNA here is from genome assembly GCF_902686445.1 of Sciurus carolinensis. Lineage (NCBI taxonomy): Eukaryota > Metazoa > Chordata > Mammalia > Rodentia > Sciuridae > Sciurus > Sciurus carolinensis. The sequence goes on along the minus strand of NC_062221.1, from coordinate 79,491,495 downwards.
GGGTAGGCCCCCAGTCACATTGAAGGCCAGGGGCTTGACTGGCAGTTGAACCCCCTCCCCACCCCCCTTCTCCTCACACTTGACAGGCCTGTGTTTATCTAAAGTGGGGGGAGTTGGGGGATGGGGGGGTATCTGGAAGGTTTTTGTCCCAGCTCTGAGATGGGAGAAGAGGCTGGAGACCGGGTGGGGAGGGAAGTTGAGGGAGGAAGGAAGATGGAAGTGGGGTAGAAAGGGGAGAGCCAAGGAGGGAAGTCTTCATAAATATTCAGGAGCAGCTCTGAATGGAGAGAGAGAAATAAAGCAGATGGAATTCGTGTTGAAGAACAGCACAATCACCCTGTTTTGAGCTCTCCAAAAACAAAACAAGAAAAAAGAAAGAAAGAAAGAAAGAAAGAAAGAAAGAGAGAGAGAGAAAGGAAAAAAGAAAAGGGAATAGCCTTCTAGGAGTGTAGGAGCTGCATTTATCCAATTAGCAGGGTTGTCAAATTGAATTTATATGGAAGAAGGCTGGGGGAATTGAGAAGAGAGTATAGAAGAAAAAGTGGTTTTATTTTCTCACTTTTTCCAACTTAGCAATAAACCATCCTCTACCCCCATGAGTAGATATTTTTTAAAATCTCTTCACAGAAATGAGGCCATTTTCCAGAAGGAGTGACAATGTGATTCCCCAGTAACTTTTTCCCCCAGTGCAGGAGGTTGGAGAGGATGAGATGCATTTTACCAAAAGCTCATTGGGCAAACCAAGAGATAAGACCTGTCCTTCACTCAGGTGGCAGAGGTAACTCTCTATGGGGGTTCCTCCCCAGAGCCTACACAGGCTCATTTCCTTTCTGCTTGCTTTGACATCCCACCCGAGTGAAAATAGGCTGTTAGCAATTTGTTATAAATCACGTTCAATGAGAGAAGCCCGAGTTTGCTAATCTCTCAGAAGTGTCACTTAGAGTACATATGCCCTTGCTCAAAACCCAATACCTTCAGCCTGTCCATGGAGTTAATTTCAAACTCTTTTCCTTGGTCTTCCACTCAGTCATAATGTCCTGATGGTCTCTTTTAATTCTAATACAGTAGTCTCCAATGTAGGGTACAAGCTCCCAAGGGGAAATACATATGGCTCTATTGGGTGTTGGAAGAAAATAGTAGAGACTCCCTTAATGTTTGTTTCTATCTAAAAAAAGGAATTGGGGCTGGGGATGGAACTCAGTGGTAGATCACATAGATTAAACCCAGCACTGCAAAATAAAACAAAATAATTTTTAAAAAGAGAATTAGTAAAGAAGTCCAGCTTTACTCATATTTAATATAGAAACTGGAAGTGGTTAACTATCTGTCGTGTGTCACAGTGGTATCCAAGACATCTCCCCTGGGTGGAGGGTTTGACAGTAGGGATCTCACTTGCTCATTCACTCCCATTTTCCTATTTTCTCTGTTAAGTGGATTTACAGATTATATTATTTAGTTTTAACTAAATTAACTCTCACAAAGGACAAGTGGCTTAAAGAGATTGCTGTAAAGAAACTGGATTGAGAATGCTGATTATCTAAGCACATGCAAACAGAAAGAAAAAGGCAGAGTTGACCCTTTTCAAGCCACATTAGGAAACTAAAAAAAAAAAAAAAAAAAAACATTGATAATGGAATCACATCTGATGAGAAGTCAACAACACAATTAACATGTGAGCAGACTATTTAAAAGAGATTACATCCATGCCATTATTAATGATTCTAATCCTAAATTGGCATTCTGTCTTAAGGCATTAACTGTTGAAAAACAATCATGATTAAGGAGGTCATTAAAATATGGTTTCACTTTACCTACTGTTCTTTAGATTTTAGTTCTGCAGCACAAGCATTTAATTTATAAATAACTATATGGGCATGTATTAGGGATGGTTGCCCAGAGTATTTTACTCCTCGGCATTGAGGTAATATGTAAAGAACCCTGTTCCAGATCTTTCTGCTGCAGCCTGATTACTGGCTGCCCTGCACACAGGAGACCTGCTTCCCACCTGGCCAGTGTCCCCTGTTCACCTTCTTGTGGCTGAGTTTCAAACACCACATCCCGAGCACCTTTCTGAAAGTGCTCTCATTTGCCACATGGCACCTGTGACTGCCCTGGTGGTCAGTTAAGCTGTCAAAGGGCAGAGTGCTACAGTGGCTACATGAGAGTAGTCTCCACATTTCAGTTGTTTTGGACAACAAAGATTTTTTTTCTCATTTCCCATATGAAGCAGCTCCCTTCCATCTTGTAGCTGTGCCTTGTGAAGTATCTGCCATGTGGGCACCAGACTGGGCAAGGGAGAGACAGAAGGAAGCTGCTCTACAGTTCCTGAGTGCCCTGCTCCAGGAGTGATCCATGACATACTCACACTTCATTGGCCAGCACTAGTCACATGACCCTGAGCTAAATGCCTAGGAGGCTGGGGAATGACAAATATGGATACTTGCTGAGTACCAGTGGATTTGTGTCCAAAATTTGACTTGAATCTCCTTGGGACTGAAATCATCTTCAGGTACTCTCAGTGTACTTACACATTTGTATGTGGTAGAGTACAGTAATATTTTTTCCAATAATATTAATAATTTAAAAAATCACAATATACATAGGTTTTTAATAAAAGACTCATACACAGAATTCGGATAAGGACTAAAGGAAAAACATATTTAGAGACTGGCTAGAGTGTGACTCATGTTTAAGAACATTAAACCATTGTTATTGTCCCCTATTTGACATCAGAGTGGTCTGGGTAGATGCTCTAGATTTTAATCCAAACCTGTGCTGTGTGATGTAGCAACCACTAGCTCTACATGACCACTAAAAGAAAACTTAAAATTCAAATCCTTAGTCATATTGGCCACATTTCAATTATTAAGCTCTTATTGTATTACCATATTTGTATATTGTATTATTATATTTCCTTGAGGTCCCTCCCATTTTAAAATGTTTCCTTTTAATTAGGTCTGGGGGTAAAGTATACTTCTTAAGTAAAAATAAACTTTTTACTGTATATTTTTAAAGGTATCCAATATTTTAGTGACCTTTCTTTCTTAATTCCTTCTAAAGCTATCAAAACTCACATATTCAGTCCTTTGAGAATTAAATTCACTTATTTCCCTGGCATCACGCCATGCCATTCTGCCAGGCAGGAGTTCCACCCTCTTTCTTGAGACCAGGAACTGCTGACACTTGCACCCAGCCACTCAGCATCCTGTCCGAGGAGCAAAGCTTTGCTACAAAATTGGGAACACGCAAAAAGTGGACCTTGGGGCAGAAATTATTTTTTCGTGTGGATAGCCCCTCTCAATCAGTGGAACAAAGAACTTTGTCCGACCTTATTCTTGCCATTAAAGAATGTTTTTAAGAAAGCCTCTTCATACTGTCTGCTACATCATACTCTCTGTTTGCTCTCATCTTGGTTATTGGTCTCAAGACATCCAAAGGGCGTGTTTTGTGGTTTAGCTCCTACGGGCTTCCCTTTCCGCGGCAGCTGCTATGGCATGGGTGTCCAGGGGATGAAACTGTGACCTTTGTGGCGTTGTCCCACTCTTGGCCCGTGTAGTCAGCTGCCCTCTGCGGAGGAGGGGGAGCTGGCCTTCTCCAGATGATTCATTCTCAGTTGTTTGTAATTTTCTCAAAAAATAAATATTCCAAGGCTACAATTTCTCATGCTTGGTCTCAAACCCAGAAGTGTGTTTTGTTGTTGTTGTTTTTGGAAAGTTTCAGAAACGTCTGTTTGGAGGTGATTATTTCAGTGGAAAACATGTATGTCAGCAGTAAAACTTCTCAGACCTATTTTCCTTTTTTGTGTCCAAATTACCCTTTAAAATGGCAAGTACCTAGACTTCAGTGAGGAATTCATGGCAAGAATTAATTTTCCCTTTTCCTTCTGCCTTTGATTTTTTTCCCCCTTGATTTCTTCTCTTTTCTGAGAAAATGCACGAGAAAATAGAAAGGATCCAGGCATACTTTGCATTGCCAAGGAAAACAACAGACCTTACGCTTGCCTTCACCCAACTCTGAAATTGTACCTTGCTCATTTCACAATGAGACAAAGTTATACTGCAATTAGACTCTCCAATTAAAGCCTGACTTGCCTTTAAAAAATTAAAGTAAGATTATCTGTCACCTAAATCTTTGGAATTTCTCTCTCTCTCTCTCTCTCTCTCTCTCTCTCTCACACACACACACACACACACACACAAATTCACAAGGTAGCCTGGTCCAAGAAGTAACTCAGTTTTCCCAGCTGGTAAACAAGAAGTTATCATACCTTCAGTGATACCCCTCACAATACACACCAAAGGTTTTGGTCATGGTTCTATTTTTACACAAGTGAGACCCCATTGTCCTGCTTTGGGGTCATTAAAACAGCACCTTCTTGTCTGTCATGAGGATTGATGAGCGAACCCCCTTCTTCGTCTTCGCATTACCTGCTTCTTGGCTGTCCCTCTCACTCCCCTGCTGCATTCTTTTCTCTGGCAGCAGAAGTGGGGTCTGTTTCCATTTTGAATCTTATAAATTACCAAGGGTGCAGAATAACAGGCATCGTTTGCCTTGTCCTTGTTAATCAGGAGGGTGTCTGGGCTGAATTTCCTCAGTTAAACCTTTGCTGATTTTACAACCCAAACAGCTCTGTAGCCTCCCTGAGCTCAGATAAGAAACAGCCCCCTGTCCCTCTTGGTCTGCTTCTCCTCTTTGCCCTTATTATTTCACATACATTTCATACACATTTTCAGTCTCCTTCCCTCCCTTCTTCCCTTCCCTTCCTTTCCTTCCTTCATTCCCCTCCTCTCACCTTCCTGGGGGCAGGAAAAGGAATGGTTGATATCAGTCTCCTTAAGGACTCAGGGAATCTGGGGCATGTCATGAACAATCTAATTTCTTAAAATTTCACAACTGGGAACTCATACATGTTCTATATTAATATGTCATCTAATTGGGTAATAGTAGTTTAGAGAAATAATACAAGTATGTGGAAAATTGAGAGGATACCCAAAGCTTGCTTTTTTAATATGAACTTTTCCTTTGGAAATCACTATTTTATGTCATTCTTATTCCAACTCCATTAAACACCTACTGGGTTCAGAGTCCCCATAGACCTTTGGTATCAGCCTGACCTGTGTTTCAGTCCAAGCCTACAGTCGTGTGACCCCAGGCAAGTTACTTCACCTCTGAAGCTCAGTTTCCTCACCTGTAAAATGGGGATGATGCCACCCTTGAAGGGTTGGTGTGTAGACTAAAGAAGACACTGTACATAGAGCTTAGCTGGTCCCTCCATCAGCAACAGGCACGCCCAACTCTCTGCCATCACTGCCCTGCCCAAACCAACTCATACCCTTTGCAGCTGCATCATTTCACTTTGCTAGTAATATGGTCCTTTGATTCACTGAATTGTTTGAAAAAGAGCAAAAACAGTCTCTCCTCTAATAGGAGATTATTTTTGAATAGCCAGGGAAAAAAGTTTGAAGTGTAAAAACTTCCTTTTAAACCTTTTAGAGAATGTCTCCTTGTCCTTTCCCAGGGCAGTTGAGGAGTCTTGTAGGTCCTGCTGTGTTGAAGTCACAATGCAGATGGAGGGAATAAAAATCAAGGAGAAATAACTCTTGGAAAACTTTGTGAACATTGGTGTGGGGAAAGGCCCTAGGTCTGGTTGGGAGGGTGCTTCTCGGCAGAGTGAATGTGTCCTCTTCACTCTCTGCAGAGGCCTTGGAGAAGCCACAGGTCTAGCCACATCCCCAGCACCTCCAAGCACAGAGCAAGAGCCTCAAGCCCAACCTGCAGTTGCCATGTCAGGCGTATTGGGGTTGAAGGCTCAGGACCCCCTCTTCCAGCAGACTGTGCAGGTTCCAGAACTCCACCAACTACTGGCAACCCTGCTCTCTGCTAGGAAGCTTCATTACCTTCCCAGATTCTGTAAATCATCAAGAGTCTCTGATTAGATCATTAGTCTAGAAGAATCAACATGTTGAATGTAGGTCACTTTCCCAGAAAGATATTAATGATATTGCCATATGCACATGATTCAAGAGGATTCACCACTGTCCCATCATTGGAATGATCCCTCAGCATTATAGGAACTCATCCTGATGCCTTCCTATCCAGCAGGGTGGCGAACCACCTTCCTTATTTACTAATGTTTTAAAAATACACCAGTGAAAAGCACAGAAGCAAAACCTTGGTTTTGGCTGTGGCACAGAGAGAGAGAGAGAGAGAGAGAGAGAGAGAGAGAGAGAGAGAGAGAGAGAATATATACTTATTGTGTGATTTTTGCTGTGGAAGGGGAGAATTTAACGTTCTAGGAGGGTGTTAAGGGGTGGCTGATGGTTGAGATGCGTCACCAGGTGGTTGGAGTAGCCATGTCAATCCCCAAGGGAATATTTTATGGGTAGGAACACAAACCTGGGTAGTTGTCAAGAGTACAGATGTTGTAGAGATGGAAAATTCCAGAATTCCAGGACTAGGGGTAGAGAAGTGGCAACCAGCAAGTAAAGCTGAAATCAGGCTCCATGCCCTAAGAAGGTGAGGGGACATGGCAGGTGTGTGACTTTTGTCTGTGTTTGTGCTGGGCAGTAGAGATTACAGACGAGCCAGACGACCCCATGAACACAGGCCCATTCCTGGAATAAAGAGCATTCACAGGGATTAGTAGACCTAGAGTCAAGGTGAGAAGACTCAAAGCAGGAGAGCCTTCATGAGATACTGAGACCGTAGGATTTGTTAATCAGGAACTTCCCCTAAGAGGGGGATTCAGCACACTTACATACGTGACAGTGCTGTCCTTCAGCGTTCCTCGCTAGCAGCATGGCTTGCCACCTGGCCTTCAGCCAGCAGATGGTAGGAATGATCTCATCTGTTCCAGCTTCCGCACTGGACACTCACTGTCCTGGACAGGGCTGTAGATCTCAGCCTCTCCGTATCCTTGGCTCAGTGTCCTGGGCGCCCCCATGTTGTCCCCTGGGAAAGGCTCTAGCATCCTTATTGTATAACATCACCTTCTAGCTCAAGGGCTGCCTGAGGAGATGCTTCTTTCAGATGAGAAATGGTACTAGGGGGTTCTTTGGTCTTCCCACAGCGTGGCAAGTCCCCACCTGGAATGCTGCTAGCAGGTGCCAGGGAAGCAGACCTGTGGGGTGAGGCCCGGCCCCCAGCTGCCACCAAGACACGCCGGCATTCTCACCACACCCATTCTCTCTCTCTCTTACAACAGTGTTGCAGGGGACTGCAGCAGCTCTGTGAGTGACCGTGGTGGCCTATGGGACGTTGGCTTGGGATTCTCTAACATACCATGCTGCATGGGACGATGACAACGCAGAGAGGAAAAAGGCCTGAGGTCACCCTCGCCTGGCTCATCTTGGCCACAGTGGGCTGCCTTGCTGACTTGAGTGAGTGCCCATCCCCCTCAGCACGTCCCCGCTGGAAGGACTCTGCCCTCGAGCTGGGTGGACACATAAAACATCTTACCATAATTCTTTAAAAAGAACACTTTGCTCCCACCAGTCAGGGGCACAAGATGAGAGCTATCATAACAACATCACATTGGTTACATGTTGGTATTTTATTTATTTCAAAGATGTACCAGAGGAGGAGGAGGAAATAAGAGCTGTTGGTTTATCATATGGGACCATCACAGGACCTGCATTGTTTTTAAACCTCATGTCAGCCCTGTGAGATGAATACAGTTAGTCTCACTTCACAGATGAGACTCAAAAAGGCAAGTCACATGACTTGGAAGTGGTGGCCCTGGAATTCAGCCCAGGTCTGGCCAACTCCGGAGCCTGAGCTCTTACCTCTATGCCTCTGTGACACATCGCCACTCCGGATCTCCAGAACAAAGACAGGTTGGGCGGAGGCGGTCGGGTTACTCAGAGAAAGATCAAGTTCTGGGTGCTCAATTCTGGAAGGTTCCCAGGGTGCAGTGCTTCTAAAAAGGTGATGTTGTTAGTTTGCTGGGGGCTTGATGTCATTGCTGCATCCCTGTTCTTTCTCCAGATGAGGTCCCTCGGGTCACCGTTCAGCCTGTGTCCACTGTCCAGAAACTGGGAGGAACTGTGATCCTGGGCTGTGTGGTGGAACCCCCGTGGGTGAACGTAACCTGGCGCCTGAACGGGAAGGAGCTGAATGGCTCGGATGATGCTCTGGGTGTCCTCCTCACCCATGGGACCCTGGTCATCACTGCCCTCAACAACCACACCGTGGGACGCTACCAGTGTGTGGCCCGGATGCCTGCAGGGGCTGTGGCCAGTGTGCCAGCTACGGTGATCCTAGCCAGTGAGTCTGCTCCTTTTCTATAGCATGGTACCCCCTCCTCTCTCCCACTCTCTTTCCCCCTGCCATTCATACTTCCTGTCATAAGTCATACCATAAAAGGGGGCTTAATTGTTGAAAGTTTCAATCAGAGGGCAATGTTGGGGGCACCACAATGGCCTTGGGAATCTTCACTCTGAGCAGGACGGTGTCTGGAGCAAGCATCTGCAGAGGGTGAACAGCGCTGGGGGTCCCAGAGTTGGGCCATGCCCTGTGTCCCCCGCCTGGTCACCCTGTGATATACCAGCTACTGTCCCCCTGTCCCTCCATCCCCATCACCCATTCTCTCAGTAGTTATAGTCAGAGCTTTTACCAGGCTGAGTAACAGAGCCTGTTCTTCTCAGACTTGGCCTCTAGCTCTCCGTGAGGGGCAAGTGTATTTCAAATGCATGGAATGTAAGTTGTAGAGCATAGTGAAAATGAAATTGTGACAGAGACAAAGAAAACAAACCAACGAGAGATTTGTCGCATTCAGTATAAATAGTTTATTAAAATCTTTGCTGACATTCTGCTTGATAAAGAATCAGTGTTTTCAGAGATTTCTATTTTCTCTATTACATGACAAAGACCGACATATGGAATCCAAGGGCCAAATGGGCTCTAAGTTCCCTCCCAACGCCACAAATCTGGTGGATTCTGTTTCCAGGCACTTCCCTCCAGATTGTCTCTCATGACTGCTCTTATTTCTTTCGTGCTTGTGAAAGTGAGACATGGTTTTTACAAAATTACCTAAGTATATATTATGAGGATTCCACAGAGCAAAGTGAGGGCCAAGTGACTTGACGTAGTCCCAGCAGGAAGATGAGACTTATCCAGGACGGGTATTCCAGTCACCGTTATCTGGAGCCATCCTACCAGGTCAGGTGGGAGTGGTCAAGGTCGGCCATCTGGCACACCACCTCTGTGTGTGATTACCACTTGTGTGTACTACGTCCCGGGCACTGTACCTGTGTTATCTAATTTTCCACCTGTTATAATAAGGGAACATGAGGTTCGGTAGATTAAATACTCTACTGAAGGCTGCAGTGCAGTCCCAATCCTCATTATGATATGCTGAACCTGGAAGTATAAAGAACAGCCTCCATCTTGGCCTTTTCCTGGAGCCTGAGGTGTAGGAAATAGGGAGACTTGTTGAGATTTAAATGGCATTTGAATTTCCACTTTGAGATTTCCAGAAAATCATGATTTCCCTCATGATTTAGCAGTGTCCCCTTATCCCCAACAGCCCTGCTTTGAGATTCCATGTTGCCATCACCACCCTCGTGGATGACAAGGTTCCAGGAAGTCCATGGTCCCATGTCATGGGTCAAACCTGAGGCAGCAAGCTTCTGAAATTCACCTCCATCCTTGTGGGCTGGCGCCCTCGAGGTGTGTGAGGCATGAGCTCTGGCAGAAGAGTGCTAAGAGATGGGGAAGTAGAAAAGCAAGGGAGAAATGCCCTTCCCTGTCCTCTGGTCCCATATTCCCTGGAGGGACGTCCTCTATGGGAGAGTGGAACACAGGATGCTGGCTGTGCTCCTGTTTCTTTGGGAAATAGTTGAGCAACCCAACCCTTTTCTGAGGGGAGTAGGCACAGTATGTCCTCAGCTATCTCCCCAAGGGGCCAGGATGGCCCTGAGGGAGCACCATTTGAATCTGAGTGCCAGTGGGTGGTGGCCAGCTGGGCCTGTATGTGTGTGAGGGAGGGTGCTTGGAGGTTTAGGTGAAGAGGTGGAGGTGGGGAGAGGACATCCCACCACATCAGCATGGGCTGCATTGGGTTGGGGGTGTAGCTCAGTGGTGGAACACTTGCCTAGTGTGCACAAAGCCCTGACTTTTGTCCCCAGAACCACTAAGAAAAAGTTTTTAAATGGAAGGATTCTACTTCTTTTTACACTTTCTACTTCTCCTTTTATATTTTGAAATTGTGATTGAATATAGACATTTTAGAATATATAAAAACAATGTCTCCCTCAAACCTGCTATCTCTAGGAAACCACCATTATCATTTGGGCACATACTCTTCCAGTCTCTATCCATACCCATATTTTTACATTGTTGTAATGATGCTGCTGAATTCCAGTGTCTACTTATTTTCTTCCCTTTGACATTGTATATATAATAAGCATTTGCCATTGACCATAAAATTATTTAACTTTATTCTTTATTAACAAGTACGCAGTGCTTACAGTAAAATACAAAAAGTGTATTAATCTTTAGTGAACAACCCAGTGCACTGTGTAAACAATCACTCTGACACATCCCATCATGCCCCTTCCTGGTTGGTCCATCCACCAGCCCTCAGCAAAGCATGATACTAACTGTGGATGGCCCTAGAACATCCCCAAGTGGTTCTTCCATAAGGAACTGAATTATTTTCCTATTGCTGGGCAATTAGTTCACGTCCAGCTGTTCATTATTATAAATAAGACATGCCTTTTAGCAACTTTGTGCCTTTAGAGGGTATCTGGGAGGGAGATTTCATCTACAAATCATCAGCACGTGTCTGTGGAAGCTCAAGAAATTCCATAACCATTCATTCAGGCTAATTAGGAACAAGGCTGAACCTTTGAGTGTTTGGAGAAGGGACAGTTGGAAAGGAGAAGATTGATTTTGGAGTCCTCCTTTTGCTTGAAGGTATATATCTGTGTGAAGAGAGACAATTTATAGATAAATTTATTTTTTTTTTAAATTCCTGGCTGCTGCTCTCTCTGGTACTTGCAGGGATGTGTGGTTGGCAGAGAGGATAAAGGAAAGAGTTTGGTTGCAGCCCAAGAAGACACAGTGAGAGAAGAAGGGGCATGTGCGAGAGTGGAGCAGTCTTGTCCGAAAGCCAAGAACCATTGGCTTGTCATTTAGACATGAATCACAAGTGAAATGTGTGGGCCTGAATGGAAGGAAGGAGAAGTTCTGGAAATGGCTGGGGGTCTGTGTCTTGGAGAAGGAGAAGCTGGTGGAGTGGAACTGCAGCCTCCCAAGCTTGGGGGAGACAGCAGTGGGGTGGTGGGAAGGCAGGTGGGGGAGAGAGAAAGGGGTGCTGTCTTTGGGTTAATGCCACTGGGGGATTTGGCCCGGACTCAGCAGTTAGATTAAGTTTCTGAAAGCACATTCCTGAGCAGAATGAGGGCTGTGTTTTGCTGGTTGGCTGGTGTACAAGGCGACTGCAGGGTAGATGGGACTCTGCGTCTCCAGGAAAGGCTGGGCACATGCATGTGCACCCACACACTCTCTGCATTTGCCTTCTTTTCCTCCGGCCTCTGGAGCCTGCCTTCACGTGTTCATCCTCACACAAAGCGGGTGCTGTCTGGCCTACCTGGCCTAACTCTTACTGATCACTCAGAGCTTCAGATGATGGGGCCGAGAACCTGCTTGAGGATTCAGGAGGCTGCTGGAGAACTTTCTTAGCCCAGGCCTCTATGACTCCAGTGTTGCTCCTGGTTTTCAGGTAAAATGGAGTCAGAAGTTGAGACCACCCAAAAAGTCTCACCTGTGTCTTCTCCCCCCCCATCCAGGCTGCCCTGGCCATGTGGATAGGGCCATGTGGCCCTGACTCTGAGGACAGGCCATCTCACGCTCCCCTGTGGAGAATTTTTCTTTCCTATTTAAACTTTATCTTTGAGAAATCACTCTTGCTGCTAATGCTTCACTTGGGATCACCTTGTCTGATTCTTATTTGTAAAATGCTTTTGATTTTGATTGCCTTTTTCCCCTCTTTCTTCTCTCTTTCTTGTCACAAGCTTTATACCAAGTGGTATAAAGCTCTGTGTGGCTCAAATATTCCCACTGTGTTCCTGAACGAATAGCAGATACCACCAAGGGAACACCAGACCCCACAGCCTAGCGAGGAGGCCCAGCAGTTCCTCAGAGCCACCATGCCACGGGGAGGCTATTCTTTGTCCCCTACCTCTAACAACCTACCATTCAAATAACTCCTACCCAGTCCTTTACTTTTAACTTTTTCTGTTCTTTAAGCAGTTTTTCCAATTCTCCAAGCATCCAAGGTCCCAGTTATAGTTGGAAATAAAATAGACGGTAACTGGGAGGTTACCTACCTGTAGTTTTATATGTGGAAATTTTAGTTTTCAGGCTAATGTGAAGTCTTCAGATGATGCTGGTATGATTGAGAGCAGATCTGGAACCTTCCATAAGACCTTTTATTTTTATTTTTATTTTTGGTACCAGGGATTGAACTCAGTGGCACTTGACCACTGAGCCACATCCCCAGCTCCATTTTGTATTTTATTTAGAGACAGGGTCTCTCTGAGCTACTTAGTGCCTCATTTTTGCTGAAGCTGGCTTTGAACTCGAGATCCTCCTGCCTCGACCTCCCGAGTCATTGGGATTACAGGGTGGTGTATGCCACCTTGCCTGGCTCCCTAAGACCTTTGAGCACAAAGATCAGGCATGTACTCCTGAATGATCCTTTCTCTGGCCTCAGAGATCAGCAGGTGAAGAGACTGACAGGAAAGAAAGGGTTCCCTCCAAAGAGCTGCCCCCACGACTCTGAGGAAACATCAGAAAGGAACAAGGGGCCCTTTGTGACCATAATTTAATTTACCCCATCAATACAATGGAGAGCCATACTAGTATAATGGGAAAAAATAAAATAAAATTTTAAAATTCTAGGTTTAAGTCTTTGCTTTCCACATAAGTTTTACATGAGTTTGGATAAATCATTAATTGCTCAGATTGCCAATAGTGAGGCATGAACATGACAACAATCACATCACCAGACGCAGGGTCAAATGACAAAACATATGATAGTAGTCTCTGAAGCATCTTAGAAATTCCAGACTTTATTGTTGGTCCATTTGGTCAGCAAGTATTTAAGAAGCATAACCTTGCAGGAGACTCTGGGGCCTGTGTCCAACCGGTGCTGGCCACCTCCATTCCGGGAACAGCCTCTAGGAAGACAGGAGTCTAGGGCATTGCAGAGCTTTCTGTCATCACCAGAGCTGAGAGAGGATTGGCAGGACAGAATGCCAGAACTGACCCATTCCCTGTGCATTGGCTCCCTGGGTTCTCCAACCCAGATTCCCACTCCTGGTTGCCCTTGAGGCCAGCCAGGATGTCACTGTATTTGTCAGTGTAGCCCATAGAGCTGTCTGTTTGTGTTTCTGTGGGCTCACTGCTGCCCCCTTTTCCTACAGACAAAGCTTGGCTTATGCTGACAGGCTATGCTGACCTGAGTCCTCAGCATGACCAATTCTTCAAACAGGCCATGTCTCTTCTTGCTCAGATCTCCTCACTTCTGATTCCTATGAGATACTTCATCAAAATCACCTACATTCTGACTTTGAGCTAAAATAGGTCCTTAAGAATCATTGTAGACATTGTTCCTTAAACTATTTCTAGCTTCCTTTATCAAGGAAGTCAAGGTTCTCTCTCTATATATATGTAAAATATATATAGACTCTATATATATGTAAAATAAATCTAATGATGTATGTATGACATAATACATGTATAATTATATGTTATACCAAGAGAGGGGTTGATTTTAAAGAATTGTCTCACACAGCCTGGAGATTCAGGTAAAAGTTAATGTTTCATTCTTGAGTCTAAAGACTGGAATCTCAGGCAGATTTTCAACGTTGTCCTTCTCAGGGAAGACTTAGTCTTTGTTTTTAATGCCTTCAACTGATTGGATGAGACCTACCCCTATTATAGGGGGCAATCTGTTTTACTCAAAGTCTACTGATTATAAATGTTAGTAAAACCTAAAAAATACCCTGACAGCACCTTACAGACTAGTGTTGGACCAAACAATTGGTCATCATTGTCTAACAAATTTGGCACATAAAATTAATCATTACAATCCCCTGGGATGTCCACCTCAAATTTACCATGTGCTGGGGTAATTAGGAACATATCTTTTTGGAGGTACTGTGAAGAAATTAGATTCCCTCGAAGTCCAGCTCCTAGAACTATTAATGACATCTTTAAACCTAGATATTTTCATACTGTCAGTGCAATGGTTATTTCTCAACCTTTCTGGACTCGATTAAGGCCTCTGGATGTTTTAGATTCCAGCCTTGGATGGAGTTGTGCCATTGGAAATATATACTCAGAGGTTCTGTTTTCTGGTCCCATCTGAGAGATGCTGGCAAGGTTGCAGGAACAGCAGAGCCTCTTGCCTTGGCATTGTTAGGAATTGCTTTGGACACAGGTGGCTCAGGTTTCATGAAGGTTTTCGGTTCTGGATTTAATTTTCCCCTAGCCTTGATTTTAAAAAAGTATATATATGTACATATATATACACATTTGTATAGTGTATCTATAAATACATATACACACACACATATATATCTGTATATTGATTTTTTTTATTCTAAAATTTAGCTTATGTTTTTTTTTTTTTTTGGGGTGCTGGGGATCGAACCCAGGGCCTTGTGCTTGCAAGGCAAGCACTCTACCGACTGAGCTATCTCCCCAGCCCCTAAAATTTAGCTTATGTTTTACAGTATATATTCTTATAAGCCACCTCAAATCCTTTGTGGAACAGAGGGTGAGAAGATGAGAGGAGAAACAGGCAGCATGCAGGGACTAATCAGTCAGTCCAAAAAATGTACCTTTCATTTCTAACAACTTCTCTCGTGTTTTCCCAGAATACATTAAAATATGAATAGAGGAATAAATTCTTCATAATCTAACTTCTTGAATTTAGTCTCCCAGTACCTTACCTCTAAACAATGTACTCTATCCACAAATCTTCCGTTGATTTTTCTATTAAATAAGACAAAATCTAAGTTCATGAGTCTCACTCAGATAATTGGAAACCATCCGTTTCCCAGTGCTGACTTCTCTATTTGGATATTTTGGAGGCTGGTGTCCTAAGAATTGGTAAGTGTTTAGAGTTTCCAATAGTGTGGAGTAAGACCTGGTCCCAGCCCTTGAAAACCTCAGTCTAATGAACAAGGTGGACTTTGTAACATAAGCCATAAAGCCAGTCGGCCCGATCAGTTGCCTGACATGTGAACAGATTTTAGTGGATGCTCAGAGGCTAGTAATGATTCATTTCAATTTCAAGGGACTGAGGAAAACTCAAGAGATGAGCCTTGAAGAGTGTATGGGGCCACTCTAGTGTCAATTTTAAAAGTATTTAAGTCCAGCCTGGCACAGGGGCGCACACCTGTATTCCCAGCGGCTCAGGAGGCTAAGGCGGTAGGATCTCGAGTTCAAAGCCAGCCTCAGCAACAGTGAGTTGCTGTCTCAGTGAGTCCCTGTCTCTAAATAAAATACAAAATAGGGCTGGGGAGGTGGCTCAATAGTCAAGTGCCCCTGAGTTCAACCCCAGTAAAACCCCCACAAAAAAAAAAAAGAAAGAAAAGAAAACAGTGTATAAGTCCTTACATACTTTTTTCAGATCTTTAACAACTAAATTTATCTCTCCACATTGTGTACTCATACCTAGACCCAGCACATTTTCTGGAGTGGTACAGCTATTTCCAAAGTGTGTTTCATTTCCATAGTGAGATGGTTCCATGGAGAACCTCCAGGCAGTTGTCTCTTTCTACTCCACATCATTCCCCATTTCTGCCCCCTTTCTCATCCCTTTGACCTTTAGGGATGTGCGTGTTCTGATGAAGAAAGGAAACCTGAGTGTTTTCTCCAGCAAACACTTTCCCCTACCCCCACCCCGTCGTCTGGCTCAGTCCACCAATGAGTCCCTGACAAAACAAGAAGGAACCATTGGCTCCAAATTGGAAAAACATTTCTGTGTTGGCTCGGGTGTCCCAAGGAATCCTGTGCAAGCCCTTTGCTTTGTGATGGCAGCGGGAAGAGGAGTTGGGGGAGGAAAGAAAACACAGGTGGCTTCCTGAGCTGCCCCAGGAGGGGCAGGGAGTCTGCGGCTGAAAGCCAGGGCTGAGAGTGAGCCTGCCTTTGCCGGGAGGGGCACAGACAGTCCATGTGTGTGTCGAGAGGTAGAAAAGAACTATGGTAGTTTGAATTTAGCTATTCAAGTTATGTGCATTTTACTTTGCCAGTTGGGCAAGACAATTGTTGTAAGATAGTTTAGACCCTGAAAGGTATCAGGCAATTTGCATATTGGTAGAAAATGAGTAAGAAATATCTTGTAGCTTTAGGTCAAAGTCATATTAACTCTTTCCGACTTCTACTGGACACAGGCAGAAATTCACGTCACAAGATTTTCCCCTGATATTCTGGCATCAACAACAGTAATCCTATCAGAGCAGGGGCAAGAACCCCAACAGATCCGTGGTATGAGCTCTGCTCAGGACATCTTAGAGCTGATGTCTGCCCCTGACATCTAGGGGCTCAATTCTACAGTGGTTGCTATTTACCAAGGACGCACTTGCCTCACCCCTCCCCCAATCCATCCTTTGTACACACAGACACAGGCTAACATAAAATCCTAGGTTCCTTCCTAAGCTAAAACGATAAGGAAGGGCCACATAGTGTGTTGATTCAAGGAGCCTAGACAGAAGAACCTTTTGCACTGACCATGAGGGATGAATTCATTAGTTGGCTTAAAATCACTGAAACCCCATATGGAACATGATGTAACACTGTTCCTTTACAATGAAAAGAAAAAGTTCAGAGAAGAGGTGAGTCCCTCAGATCCCCCAGTTTCTGGGTAGAAAAGTTTTTAGTTTCTACTTTGACCTTGTTTTTAGATTTTCGTTCATTTTTGAAATCTGGTAATAATCCCAAGAAATAAAGAACAGCATGTCTGTCCTGAAAATGGACAAAATGTACACATCTAAACTAAAGGGGACCACTTAATAGTGAGGAAAAAAAGTATGAAAAAGAAAAAAAAAATGCTAAGGTGAAACTAGCATTTTCCCCCGTTTGGTACAGTGCATTGAACCCAGGGACACTGAGCTACACTCCAGCCCTATTTATCTTTTGATAGAGGGTCTCACTGGGTTGTTAAGGCTGGCCTTGAACTTGCCATCCTCCTGCCTCAGCCTCCATATTTTTCTGTAGGAGAATTGTACTTAACTGTGCTTCTTTTCCGGTTAAAAACATTTGGTAACTCCAGGAACCATAGAGTCAAACTCAGGTTCTGGCGGGATGCTTGTAGTCCCACTACCCACCTGTGCTTTCATTTTGGTTTTGGAATGGTGCCTTCCTCTTACCATTCCTTTCCCACCTCCCTTGCATTACTAATTCAGTTTTCAAGACTCACGTGTCTTCTCCAGGAATCTTTCCTTAACCCCCTCACCTTCACAAGTCTGAACTAGGGTCCGCTTTTCTCAGTTTCCATCATGTCCTGGGTTTACTTCTAGAGCCTTCCCTTGCCATGGTGTCTTTGCCCCAGGACAAGAACCACTGTTACCCACCTGTGTCCTGTGCTTTACATAGAGCCTGGCACACTGTAGTCCTTGGATGAATGATGAGTAAGAGGAAAATGCCCTGAAATATGTGTTTGAAGTCTACAAGATCAAGAAGGGCAGTGAAAAGAGATTTCAAGATTTCTTCACCAAATTCTGATGTATTAAAGGTTTTTAAGACGTAAATAAGGAAGGATGAAGCAGGAACTCAGCGTATAAACAGGTTAAAAATACAAATAGATTGAAAAGGGTTTATAAAAATTGATGGATATTAGAGAAGCATGCAAGGTATTTAAAAGAAATTGAGACGTTCAAGGGATCCTCTGGAATCTTGAGGGAAATGTCCATGACTTTGGCTCTTTGTCCTGCCAGACAATCACAGAACAGACACTATGGCAAGATCATGGGTGGACAGAACCAGCACTCTGCTGCTGCTGTTGGAAGTCACAGTTCACAGGTGTGTGGAAAGAAAAAGTGGGTACCAACGGGCCACTGGGTCCCCTGGCCCTAGGACAGTTGCCTTGCCTCTCCCACCTGGAATTGTTTATAAGGGACATGCAAAAGATCCCCATTCCCCAGCTCCATGGCCTCCATTTCTCTCCTCTCTCTTCCTGTGCAGGCCTCCAACCCTGCCAAAGCCTGTGCCAGGATCCAGCTCTGGCTCCGATGAGTCCAGACCACCGGGATTCACATTAATTTTCCCATTGCTAAGTTTATAGTTTATATTTGGATGATCAGAGAAATATGTGTGATGTGGGTTGCTGGCAAGTAAATCTTTTTTTTCCTTCTCTCTTTCTTCAGTGTATTTTTTTCAAACCGTTTCATTCCTTCACCCAGTCCAAAAGAAACTCCCCAGCCCTGTGAAGCAGCCCTACCTCACAGCAGCACTGAAGTCTGAGATGGTCTATGGCCATCATCGCTCTTCATCTGGCTGCCAGACTCGGTGGAGACAGGGCTCCATCTTTGACTTGTCTTTGAGGATTAATCACATTTCTTGTTCCCTTATGTTTTTTTTTAAATATTTTTAATTGGTTCAAGCCAAGAAATTCCTGAAGCCTTAGGCCAGTTTATTGCAAATCATTTAATGACATTGCAAAATATGTTCTTTTTATTCTCTCTTCTTCCTTGAACACTTCTCTCTTTATGGTCTCCTCCCCTTCCCACCCTGTTTCCTCCCTCCTGTCTTGACTAATTTTCTGCCTTTATCCCATCCCTCTATCAACTCTTTCACCTCTTCTCCATTCTCAGCTTGCTCCCACCATTCAAATCTGGGTGCACACCCCACCTCAACAGCAAGGAAAAAATATGATTTGACAACCAATGTGTTTGGCATCTGCAAAGGGTTTCCCCCCCCCTCCCCATGGAAACTGTTTTATTTAAATAAAAAGAGAGCATGTCTTGCTTTCATCAGAAAATGTGTTTGAGAAATTTCATGTCATGTTTCCATGGCTGTCAGGAGAGAGCTTTGTCTGAAGCCAAAGTATTTGTGCAGTTGGACCAGCAGAAAAAAATCTCAAAGACAGTAAACGAATTTATCCACTGTCCCATCTGCGAAGTGAGGAGCAGTACTCACTCTGCCAACTTCTTCTCTAAGTGCTCTGCTGATCACAGTGGTCTGGTTTAGGCAGCTATGCTGGTGAAGGAAGGACCATGCCGGTGGGCACCAGCTCTGGTGAATGATTATATCCTGTCTTGTGTTTTCTTTACCTGTCTCCGTATTAGATTAAATGCTCCCTGTGGTTGAGAGGTATTTTTCCATTATATTTTCTGCTGTGCCTGGTGCAATAGACAGTTCTGAGTACTTGGTTGACTGAATGAAGGCATCAATGATGCTTGGAGGGATTGCACTGTACCAAAAACTGACACACAATATATATTGGTTTGACTCAGCTTTGTGAGCTGCAGTTAGGTTTGGCTTTAGCCAGAGCTTCCCACTTTCCCCAAAATAAAAACCTTAGTCACTTTCCCAAATGTGCAGCTTCTGACAAGCTTGCCTAGGACATAGTAATCCCATCCATTCTCCAGGCGCCAGGCTCTCTGACCTCTTGAGCTCCATCAGCTGCAGCTCTACGCTGCCTCTGTAGTTGCCCCACATCCTCAGTGGCCTTCCATTTGCAGAACTCTTTACTTCAAGGACTAGCTATGGAGTCGTGCCAAGTCATGTTTCCTTGGGTGACTTTGGGTTTGATAGCAGCATGTAATGCTTTGCCCGTCATTTAGGGCATAAGAGAAGCCCTGCTTTGCCAGTGGCCACACAGTGAGGCAGTGCCAAGGCCTTCCACTTTCAGCCAGGGCTCAACCAGAGAAAGCTCTCAGAAGCTTTACTTCCCCTGCACATGACCCATCTCTCCAAAAGGGACTGAGGTGCAGAGAAGAACCACAGGGTCAGCGTGCCACTGGAGGGTTGTACTCCTCTGAGGCCAATTTTTTCTGAGCTTTGTAACATCAGCATAGATATAGCAAGGTAACTTGCCCATGGCCCTGAGGCTGCTGAGCCACCCTGGCAGCATGGCCAAGTGAGCCCCATGTGGTGCCCATAATCTGGTGGGTCCCATCCAGACTTCAGCAGATGAGTGCAGGCTTGTCCCATAAACCCTGAGAACATGGAAGGAGGCTAAGACAGGGCTGTATGCAAGAACACCTGCTTGACCAAAAGACCAGAATTGTTGTAAACATTCAGTACAGCTAATCAAGATAGAGATATTGATGATACCTATAGCATCCAGTCAAAAATGCCATATTATTTGACTTTTACCTAAACAAAAGAGAGCTTTGATTTGAAGCTTAAGGGACAACACAGAGAGAAGACTGAACACCTTGAAAGCAATTGTTAGGTTTATGGATTACAGTGGGGACACTGAACCAAGATCCAATACTCCCTGTAACTGGACATGTAAGGTCCATAAAAATTAGGAGACAAACCTACAACTAAGATTTGATAATTTGTGTTGAGAATGCATGATCATATACTACACATGTAACTTATTCATAGTTTTACTGAGCTGGTTCTATTCCTTCTTCTTCCTCTTTCTCTTCTTCTTCCTCCTCCTCCTCCTCCTTCTTCTTCTTTCTTCTCCTCCTCTTATTCTTCTTTAGCTTCTTATTAGTAAAGGAAGGTTGGAGACCAGAGGGTGGTGAGAAAGAAGTTCAAGGGGACTCAAGATAAAATTTGTCCATTTGTAGTTGCATATAAGACCCTGGTACAAACAGCCATACCACATGGCTCTAAGTCTTTCATTTGCTTTCTTTTTTCTTTCTTTTTTTTTTTTTTCTTTCTTCATTTCTTTCTTTTTTTCTGTGACCAAGAACATGTATGTCCTCTGTACCCTTTAAATGTGACAGGAAGCACATTATATGATGTATGTTTGAATAAATCCCTGTAACGTGCATTTGGTGTTGGAGTGCATGCCAATGATACATCAGAATATATATTTTCCCTTTGGAATTTGAGCTTTTAGAAGGAACCAGGCAGGATTCTGTATGGAGCCTAAAATATTATGGTCTTTCTCAGAAAGCACAAAGTTCTGTGACAAGAAGGCCTGTAAACCCAGAGGTGGCTCTGAAGACCAGAGCTTTTGATCTGTGGGAACTGAGAAACAATAAGAATGGCTGCTGACATTTGATTAAGATAGACAAGTTTATAAAGTAGCTGGAAGAATGCACAGAGGGAAGATGCAGGAGGAGTGTGAGGAAAGGTGAGAGGCTTAAAATTGCAAGATCTTTGTTCTAATGGATTTCTCAAACACAACAGCCAATAGGCAAGGACAGGTGTCCTTTCAAACCACTTCCCAGAAAACCTGATCCATCCTCTGCAGCCTGGAGGCCTGCTAACCCCATCCGTAATTGAAGGGCCTGCCCCTTATTACCAGCAAAGAATTACTGTGCAGCCCAGGGACTCAGCCAGAAAACTGACTTTGCAGAACCAAGAGCCTGGGAACAGGCTGTTTTCCTTCATATGCAGCCAGTTGGATCTCTCTGCATCTGCCCATCTGATGGCTGATTAGGCCGTTATTGATCAAGAAGTCTCCACCCCTCTCTGGCCCCCTTCCTGCCCAAAAACACTAGGAAAGGAGCTCTCCGATTTTTAGAACATACATCACTTCATTACTCTTGTCTTTGATCCTTTTAGTGAAACTCAAGTTTTACTCCAGCAGCCAAATTTGGGAGTGTTTGTCTAGTTAAGCAACAGCTAAGGCTTAAGCTTAGGAGGCACAGGGAGGGGACATGGCCAAGGATCCAACTGCCGCTTATTTGTTTTGAAGCCAGGAAAGTTCGCCTGCCAGTGGGCGCTTGGGGGGAGCTGGACGCCCAGCTGGGGTGTCCTGGGTCCTGTCTGCATGGGCTGTTGCACACATGTTGGCATCAGAACAGAGGGACTCTCAGGGAGAATGGCTGACCGGTGCCCAGCTTTGTACCTCCCCCACTGCACAGCCTTCTGTCTCCACCCAAGCAGTTGTCAGAGGAGGCAGCAGGAGCCAAGAGGGGCTTAAGGAGGCCCGGTGTTTTAACCATGGGGTCGGTGAGGTGGGCCCCTGGAGGACTGCATGATCTGTGCCTGGATAAGCCCTCAATTACAGTGGGCAGGAGCCTGGGGCCATTAAAATGGAGATGACATTCTGGTGCCAAACTCCTTTCAGTTGCTCACATCTTGCAAAATGATCTGTTAGGTTTAAGTACATTCTTGCTGGAGGCAAATTTCCTTGGAATGAGGTAAAGAAAAAGAGGAGGTAAAAAGAACAACAACCTTGATGGAGAAGCTTTAGATTTATTAGACCTCGGAAGAGAGTGCTTCTCAGCACCTGAGGAATTTTCCAGATACCCCTGAGCTCACAGCGTGCTTTGTGAGGAATCTCCTGACTTAGCAGGTACAGGAGGCACTGACCTAAGAGGATTAAGGCCTCAGCATTTTTAAAGTTAATTGCTTTGAAAAAGCAAAGTTACCAATATTTAGGTAGAATGCATTGAGTTCTGCAGCCCCTTTCCCATAGTTCAAATCTTCCTCTTCTCAGACACAAAACTCCTTGGTTATCTTGACTGAGAGGCTCAATCAGGACTGGGCTACATAATTTTCAGGACCATGCAAGATGAAAATGTAGGGCTCCTTGTTCAAACCCAATGAAGAATGTTAAAATGAAGACAGCAGAGTGTTAAACCAAGCATTTGCCCCTTCCAAAGGCTTGTATGCCCATGAAGCTAACCTTGGGCTCAGACTTCCAAACCATGTTCATTCCAGAAGGATCTGGAGAATGTTTGCTGTGTGTCCCACACACCTCTTGGGATTGGGGTGTGGAGTCCAAAAGTAATAGTCTTTTCAAGAGGCACTTATAACAGGGTCAGATATCACACACACAAAGTTAAATAATGATGAGATAATTATTTAAAAGTTCTAGAAACCCTACACCCACAGGAAGGAATCCAAGACAGCTCATCTTGGCCCATAGGTGGCGCTCGTTCTGCCTGCAGTGTGAAATGGAGTAATAGAACCAAGCCAGGCTGTCCGTCATCCACCCTGATTATGAATAGTATGTATTCTTGGTACACATGTATTGGACCTGTTTTGCCTCTTTCCTGCGACCTTGGGAGTGATTTCTCAAAACACATTCTGTTTTCAAAGTAGCTTCCATTGGTCACACTCTGATAAACTAATCCTGGAACATTTGTTGTAGTAGGCTCTCGTCCTTGAGCTCACAACATAGACATAAGTTCAGCTAGGAAATTTGAATTCATAGACTGCATAAATGGGCATCTCGTCCCTAACTTGTGAGGCTCAGTCTCTGAGACTGAACATTTAGTGTCTACTTGGGTCATGCTGAGTTAGGCTTAGAAGACACACATGTGAAAAAGGCTTGGTCCCCAGCCCTAAGGAGTTCACAGTCTTAACATTGTAATCAGAAGGACAACAATCCTTTCATAGAAAAAGAAGGGTTATCCTGCAGTGGCTTGAACTGACTAAGAGCTTCTGGAAAGTTCCATCAAGTCAGAAGCCTCGTGACCTCACTAAATACCTGATCACAGCTCACCTGTGGTGACAGTTGTTTGTTTTCGGTTATTATCTTCTGTGAGAAACCTGATTCCTGCCTGCTCCTGTTGCCTTCTCCTGGTCTGTGGTGGAAACAACACAGGCAGGTGGAGTCTTGCAGTGAAATTACAGTGAGCCCCGATGCTGATGCTATCAGTCCTCTGGGCTGAGCAGAATTTGGTGTGGTCAGCATTCTGAGAGGTACCTCCAGGGCTTTCTGAGTACCATGATAAAGAAAGTCTAGATAAACTATTTTCATCCCTCTTACTTTATATTCCATTAATTTCGTTTCCTCTTCTAAAATAAATTCAGCTACAATTCTGAAAATCAAATTTCCAATTTGGAAGGCGGTTTTGTTATACAAATGGCCCCTATTTTGTTCAGCAACATCAGTAATTTGGCTCATTCAAAGAGAGATCTGTTTTTTGGACTCTTGGATTGTTTGGGAAACATCCTGCCCTTGTTCCAGATGGATCTCCATCCTTTCCCAGTTTAGCTCTTAGTCTTCTTCCCACAGAGCCAAGACAGAAGAGATGGCCATGAGGCTGCCAGAGATTGCAGCCTCCTGTCAGGACCCCGGGCTCCCCCACATTCCACTGCCATTAAGCCATGCTGGGGTGTTGTCCATTGTCCTGGGAGATCCCTTTTTGCCTAGGAGAACCCTTAGGGCATCCACAGAGTCCCAGCCACAGCCCCAGGAAAAATTAATCATGACATAGAACATAGCTCCTGGGAGCATGGTTGGCCTTCTGGTTGTAACTGTGGTTGGCAGTCAAGTGGAAATCTTGGGCCTGTCACTTTTCACTATGGATGTCTGAGAAGAAGAACCAGGAAAGCTGCTCTCGATTGAAGTGAAGAAAAGGCATCAGCATTCTCTTTTGTTATATTCTTCCATCTCCTTTGGCTGAGCCTCCTGACAGCTGTGCTCAGATATTTATGCCTTGACTATGACCCATGTCCAGGGCAGAAGAACAGGGCCAACCTGTCCCCAAGGCCCAGTGTCAGAGAAGAGGCTGGTCAGTTGGAGGCACTTCCTGATGGAATTCCTTACACTTCCCCAGCTCATGTCTTATATATGTACCCAGCTGAACACCCACATAGTGTTGAGGACCACACAGTCCATCCTTATAAACCCAATGGACAAGATGCTCAGAAAGAATTCAGCACCTCACCCCCAGGGCCCAGAGTGCAGTTCTGCACTGTTGGTTGTGACTGACACCAGCCACCCTATCGTTTTCCTCCATGGAGGTCTCACCAGCACCTTCCCTTCTTGCCACAGATCTCCAGGACTTCAAGTTAGATGTGCAGCATGTGATTGAAGTGGATGAGGGGAACACAGCAGTCATTGCCTGTCACCTGCCTGAGAGCCACCCAAAAGCCCAGGTCCGGTACAGCGTCAAGCAAGAGTGGCTGGAGGCCTCCAGAGGTGAGCAAATGGGCCAGAGCTCAGAGGAGAGGCCAGGAGGGGAGCTGACCTCCTCGGAACACTCCCTGCCCATCCAAACTAAGGCCCATGACCAGTCTGACAGCCCTGTCCTTAGGCTGGCCAGGTGTCTTCTATCTTGACGTTTAGCCCTGTAGGACTCCATAGGGTGGCTTTCCTTATGGAGAGCCTCTTCCTGTCATGGAGAATTTCTTCATCCTTTGAGATCCTGGAAGATTTTGCTGAGCTGCTGCCATTTGATCAGGATGCTTAGCACATAGTTATAGATGCTCGCTGTGTGAGCCCCTTGCCACTGAGCACATATAAAAAGACCACCTAACAAACTGAGTGTCCACAGAGTACTGGCGTTCCCTGGTGGGAGGTGGGCTCTTCCTCATACAGCAGCCTCCTCAGTGGAATGGACTCTTTGCCTTTCCCATTTGCCCAGCACTGTGTTATCTTGGCGGCCACAGCCTCTGGCCACCATGGGCACAATGGTTGGTCCAGAGGAGGCTACACTTTGGTCCAAGTTGAACACCTATGCAGTAATGAGGACCACATCGTTCATCCTAATGAATCCCAATAGACAAAACACTCAGAAACTACCAGCAAGGAGAGGGGTGACCTTCAAGACAAAGTTGTTTCTTCCTACAACAACCCAGCCCTGGAGGCCAAGTCAACCCCACCTGACTTGACCCTGCTTAACGTGTGCACTCTTTAAAGTGCTCTATAGATTTTTCTGTTTCTAAAAGGAATACGTATTCATTATAGAAAACTTAGAAAATATAGAAAGCTAATTTTAAAATAGGGTAGAAACCCTAATCCTACTACTTAGAAATAACTGGAGACTGAGAGAAGAAGAGAATTAATCCCTGTGTCCCCAGCTGAGGCTTGGCAGCAGTCCCTAGGGGAGGTTCTACTCCATCTGGCACTTGCCTAAGCAGGTCACACCTGGGTGGCCCAGCAGCAGGCAGGCACCAGGCTTGGTGACACCGTGAATCCCCAGAGAGGCCACTGAGACAAAGATCAGAGCTGATGGCCTGTGCTTTGCCCGCCAGGAAGCTGAAAGCCAGCCCAGTTGCTGGGCTGTCTAAAACTGTGAATCTGCCTTCTGCCTAAAGGACCTGAGTACATGCCCAGGCCCACCCCACGACACCCCTGGACCAGGAGCAGACAAAGCCTATCCAGCCAGCAATGTGCAGGAAAGGGTTTTCATTCCATTCATGGAGAGGGCAGTGGTTGGGAGTTAGTATATTCCTCTCCAATCGCAGAAATTCAATAGTGAGGTAGCTCAGAGCAGGGACCTTGACAGAGACTCCTAGAAGTTCCAAAGTCAATTCCCTCTTTTTGGGTGGCTTGCAGAAATTATGATGTCTCTCCCACGAGTGCAGCATGGGCCCTGTAATTCTTAATGGTGACTCTGAAGCAGTGTGCATTATGCCTTTTTACAAATGAACAAACAAGCTCTGAGAGGGTGATTAACCTGTTCAAGATCACATGGTTAGTATCCAGCAGATTCAGAGCTTGAGCCGGGGTCTGCTGCCTCTGACCTCTGTATCCTTTCTACCCTCCCCCAGCTCCCTTGAAAGTATAAAACACTCTTCTACAGATACAGTGTGGCAGCCAGTCAGCCAATGCATTAGCTGGTAGGTGAGCTTCTGGCACTTCTGTTCCTCTTGGTGCAAGGTTTTATGGGGAGAACAGCATTTTAGACTTGGGCTCGTGTCCCCCACCCTGTACCCTTTCCTCTTTGGGAGCTGCAGATTGTAGTCTTCTGGGCCCAAATTCATCCCATCCCCACTTCCCCTGCCCTTTCTACAGACAACTACCTGATCATGCCGTCAGGGAACCTCCAGATTGTCAATGCCAGCCGGGAGGACGAGGGCATGTACAAGTGTGCCGCCTACAACCCCGTGACTCAGGAAGTGAAAACTTCTGGCTCCAGCGACAGGCTGCGCGTGCGCCGTAAGGGCCAGATTCACCTACTGGGTGGAGAGTATCACTGATGGAGGGGCCAGCTAAGCTGGGAAGGGATGTGGGAAATTGGGAGTATCATAGTCAAGCTCCAATTCTGTGTGCTTGGGGGATGGAGGGGTGGCTGCAAGACCAGTGGGACATCTCGCACACAAGGAGGGTCCTCTTGCCTCTGGCCAGCCCCAGTGCCTTTCCATCCCTACCCAGGGCCCTTGCTCAGGCGGGTGGAGGGCTTGCTGGTCACTTTGGAACATCATGGGGGACATCCCCTTCCTCCTGCCTGTTGACAAGTTTCCTTCACTACCACTGTGCGAGTGGGATCAACTAGGATGTGTGTGCCAAGAGGGTGGTGGAGCTCAGAAGCTGACACAGTATTTGCACACCAGCTTTGCCCACCTATCGTTCTTCAGACCTGCCCTTCTGCTCTGCACCGCTGGATTGTGCCCAGTGCCTCCCTCTGCTCAGTGCCTCCATGGAGGCCACACACTCCCCCATTAAAGTGAAAACAACAGCTACCTCTTCTGAGCACTTTGCTAGGGTTTCACAGACTCAGTGTAATGATGTCACACACAGAGGTAGCTCTTAGAGTCAGCTCCTGGAGAGGGATTTTCCCTGAAGCTATTGAAACTAAATTTTATCCTAATTTTTTTTTATCTGTAATTTTATATTCTTTTTCTTAAAAAAGGTCTCCCAAACTGCACACGTTTCAGGTTTATAAAACTTGGATCTGCCCCTGATTGGCACATAAAACAAAATCACAGAGTCCACAAGCTCTTTGAAGGTCCCCGAGGAAGGCAGGGCATTGGAGAGCAACATGCCTTCCAGTAAGTTCTGTGCAGCTCCCCACCCCCACCCGTCTCCCCAGTGCTGAACATAACTGTTTCTTCACTAAGCACTTGACAAAAGTTGTTGATCTGCTCTTGGGGACCTTGCTATATGAAAAATGTGCATCTTTAAACAGTGGGTCCCCTTTGGCTCGGTGGGATGGTCACACTGCAAGGGCACTTGGGGAAGAGACCCAGAGTGCTCTGACTGAGGTCAAGCAGGAAGAACTCCTCACACCATTTAAATAATTTCCTTTTTGCCAACACCTAGCATTCACCATATCAGTGTGTTCTCTGCAGAAGGAAGCCCTTGTTTCTGATAAGGAAGTAAGTAACTTGCCCTGTTTTACATAGGTAGGTCATAGGTTATAAGCCTCTAAAGGGCAGTTTGATCCAAATCCATGCTCCCTGGGGCTCTCCTGGAGCCAGGCCACCAGAGGCAGGCTAGAGGAGACTATCTGCAGGAAGCGCAGGTCCCACACATTCTTCATTTTTCCCCTCCTTGCCCTTCCAGGCTCCACTGCTGAGGCTGCCCGCATCATCTACCCACTGGAGGCCCAGACAGTCATTGTCACTAAAGGCCAGAGTCTCATTCTAGAGTGTGTGGCTAGCGGGATCCCACCCCCTCGAGTCACCTGGGCCAAGGACGGGTCCAGCGTCGCTGGTTACAACAAGACACGCTTCCTGCTGGGCAACCTGCTCATCGACACCACCAGTGAGGAGGATTCGGGCACCTACCGCTGCATGGCCAGCAACGGGGTTGGGGAGCCGGGCACAGCCGTCATCCTCTACAACGTCCAGGTGTTTGGTGAGTGCCTCCTCAGCCCTTGGCTTTCTCTCTGGGCTTTGTGGTCTTTCTGGAAGCAGATGACCTCGGCTCAGAGAGTCAGTCTTGTGAACGGCCATGGCTCAGTGAGTGGTGGAGGTGCCCCACAGTTGGAGATTCTCAATGCTGGGGCAAGGGTCCACAGACCTGGGCCTTCTTTAAGTCCCTTTCCTGTTGCGACTTGATGGAGAAGTGGATGCTTCTTTCCCTTTACTCCTACCCATTAGGAAAAACCAACAGCCTGGAGAAGACAGCAGCCCCTGCACCCCATCCTCTTCCAGCCTGTCTGGCCCCGGGAGAGAAGATGCAACCCTATACATACCTGCTCTTATGTTCCTGCAGAACCACCTGAAGTCACTGTGGAGCTGTCCCAGCTGGTCATCCCGTGGGGCCAGAGTGCTAAGCTCACCTGTGAGGTGCGGGGGAACCCCCCGCCCTCTGTGCTGTGGCTAAGGAACGCCGTTCCCCTCACTTCCAGCCAGCGCCTCCGGCTGTCCCGCAAGGCCCTGCGTGTGGTCAGTGTGGGGCCTGAGGACGAAGGTGTCTACCAGTGCATGGCTGAGAATGAAGTTGGGAGTGCCCACGCCGTGGTCCAGCTGAGGACGTCTAGGCCAGGTGAGTACAACCCAAGGGTCTGAGATTCTGCTAAACACATACACAACCTTTTCTCAAATGAGGCACAACTTAGAAACCTAGTATGTAAGCAAGATGAAGAAGACTTTTAGTTGTCAATTCAAATTTACATTAACTTACTAATAAGTCAGAAGTACAAAAAATAACCTATTTAACGGTTGTATTTTTAAAAAATGCATTTATCAGTTTGCAGAATCTGTGGGCTCGTAGGGTTCTATGGAAACATGTTTAGAATAAAGAAAAGCAGGTCATTTCTTAGCTTGATTCATATCCCAACAGATAACTCTAGGCTGGGCAGTTACTATGTCAGCATTGGCTAGGTAATGTGGGGGACTCAGAGCTACATGACGAAGTATCACCTTCAAAAACATTCCTATGAAGGAGATGAAACTTACCAAGGAAACAATCTGAAAAGCAAAATGAAGTTGACCAAATTTTGCTATGTCTGTGTATGAATACATCACATTACATTCTAATTTTATATATATCTATAATGTACAAATAAATAAATAAGAGGTCAGTAGAGTAGAGGAAGGGGATCAAAAAAGGGAGGAGAGGAGGAGAGTATGTTGCTGGGGACTGAAATGGAGAAAACCATGGTATATGCAGTTATGAATGTCAGAATGAATCCCACTATTAACTATGATGCACTAAAAATAAAAAAATAAAAATAAATAAATAAATAAAACAATCCTGTGTCATCATTACCATACCACTGTCCTGTGGTAATAGAGATCAGGTGGAATGAAGGCTATTACTGGTGGAGTCTGTGGAAGTTTCTGGAAGGAATTGTTGCTGGTTTTGGCTCCCAAGTTCTCAGAGGGCATTCCATTTCCTTCATGTCTCTAAGTCTCCAGGTCATTTCAGTGGAGAAAGAAAAGGCCCACACTGTATGTTGGTGTTAGGAGCCTATGGTGAGGGGTTGGGAGTGTAGTTCAGTGGTAGAGCACGTGCCTGACAAGTATGAGGCCCTGGGTTCCATCACTAATACCATACACAGACACACACACACACACACACACACACACACACACACACACACACAAATCATCATCATCATCATCATCATCATCATCATCCCACAGGGAAGGGACATGTCACCATCATCATCATCATCATCATCATCCCACAGGGAAGGGACATGTCACCATCCCCCAGCTAGGTCAGAGAAGAAAGGTGCAGGGTTTCCATGCCTCGGGAGCAAATTGAGATAGTTCTCTCAAGGCACACCTCCTGAGGACACTGGAAGTCAGCAGGTTGCAGAGTGCTTGTCTGCAGCCTGAGCTACAGCAAGAGGACTGGGCCAGGTAGCGGGACCTGGTAGGGCAGGGGCACTGGCCCTCTCTTCCACAGAGCCTACCTGTGTGTGTCACAGAGTGGCCTGATGGTGGCCTCAGGTCTTCCTGACTTTGTTCTCAGTTTTCTCCCTGGAAGGTAACCAGGGGCACCAACATTCTCTTTGTTCCTCTTTCCTGCTTGGTCCCCAGGCACGACCCTGAGACCCTGGAAGGATGCTAAACCGGCCACTGCCACACCTCCTGCGCCACCCTCCAGACCCAGCAGTGCTGAACAGACACTGAGGGGGCTGCCAGGGCTCCTCAGGCCCCCAACATCCGTGCAGCCCACTTCTGTGCAGTGCCCAGGAGAGAAGGGGCCAGTGGTTCCTGCTGAGGCTCCCATCATCCTGAGCTCGCCTCGCACCTCCAAGACTGACTCGTACGAGCTGGTGTGGCGGCCTCGGCACGAGGGCAGCAGCAGGGCGCCCATCCTCTACTATGTGGTGAAACACCGCAAGGTATGACCCTGGCCTTGTGCCTCCATCTCACTGGATCCCTTACTCCCCACTGTTGATCCTGCCCTTCTGTCTCCTCCTATGCCCATCCCTTCTGCCACCAAGGTGGCTGGCTGTGCAATGGGCAGGCGGCACCCTGAGATGCCCAGGAAGAGGCCGTGGGTGGGCCCTTAGGTCTAATCTGTGTTCATTCCCCAGAAGCAGATGCCTGCTTCCAGTCCCAGAGGTGACAGTTAGCAGGCTCCCACCATCCTCCCCTTCCTTCTTCCTCTGTCGTTTGTTGTTGATTTTGTTTTGTTTGGTTTTTTAACCAAAGTAAGCTCTGCTAGGCACATACCTGCAGGAACTCTAGCATGGCTCTGAAGCCAGGAAAACAAATATTTGTGAACTGGTGTTTTCTCTGGGCCAGAAAACACCCCTCAGTTCTAGTTCTCAGAATTCATTGTGGCCGTAGCTGAGGAGCAGGCACTGGAGCTCCAAGCACATGGTGTTGATCAGACCTCGGCCATTTCTCCTCCACAGAGGACGTCTGTCCTGGGGGTGGTGGGGAGCTGTCAGGGAGGGAGTCTTGGTCTGTGACAAGCTGTGTGACAGAACTGGGCCAACCCCCTACTCCTGAATGCTATTCTGTGAGGCAGGACAGGGCTCCAGGCTGCCACATTCTGGGGCTGTGTAGGGAAGAGGACACGAAGTGCCCTGTGAGAAACATCCTGAGATGTTTCTGTTCACTCCAAGTATGTGTGGTTTTCTAAGTCCATTTGATAGAAATTGATCGTTCTTAAATGGATTTTTAAAAAATTTTTTTGGCTAATAGAATCACATAACTGCTAAATTTTATCATACATTTATATTGTGTCTGCTTAAAAAAGTGTTATGTGCATGCATTTGGTATAAAATACAGGAAATACATAGCGTGGAATTAAAAGTCTGTAGCCACTTTTTCCTTCTCAAAAAACAAACAGCAAACTTCACCCTGCATGGCAGAAGGCATTGACCATACAGAAGCCATGTCCCTGCTGTGAACCTCACTGGCCCTTTGCAATTTGTCCTTTTCTTTCCCTTCGCATATTCTCCTAGAAGACCTGGGGGCAGGACAAGTCCACAGAGACAGGGGTCAGAAACTCTCAGAAGGCACAGCAGCCCCTGTTGCCCCTGTGCTGCCTCCTGTGTAGGGGCCTGGGCGGGGCAGACTCTCATTAACCCTCAGTCAGCAAAGGGGGTGAATGAGCTCGGAACAAGAAGCAGCCTTGTTCAGCACATGTTCCAGCGCAGGCTGGTCTCCATCCTTACTTCCCCCTGTAACTGGACACCTCTATCTGAGTTGTAGACAAAGATCAGGGCAGGCCAAATGCCCATGGTCCCCAAGAGACAAAAACCAGCATGAGAGCAAGAATAATATTTTTTAGGCCAATAGGTGGCCAAGAAACTGCCTCCCACAAGAGGCAGGCTGGCAAAGGCTGAGCCATGGTGATCCGGAAATGCCAGGCTGAGGCCGCATTCAGCCTCTCAGTGTGTGTGACAGTGACTAATTACCCCTGCATTTTTTATTTTCATTTCTATGCCCAGTGGAAGTGCGAGGCCAGCACTGGGAGGGCAGGGGGAGAGTGTGGGGGTTGCGGGGACAGGGCTCCCGCTGCGTCTGGCTTCCATTAGGCTCCGGCCCGTGGGGCGCTTGGAACTGTTAGGTGGACAGTGCCAAGGCAGAAATGATGCCTTGAAAGCCAATCCTGCCTGTGGAACTCTCATATCCTAAACATCATCACTCAAGAAAGAATTTTGAAATCAAAAGTCAGCATTTAAGTTATTTACTTATTTTTTTTTTGTCCCCTGTCTCTTGGGGGGCATTGGGAATCATTCAGCTAAGTTTCTTTTTCATACGCACAAAGCAAGTTTCCCTTCCTGGTGCATCTGCAGATCCTGGGCTACTGTTTGGGTTTCCAGCATGACTGGGGATTCTCAGTTTATAGAATCTTCTCCCTTTGGAATGAATCCTGGAAGCCTGACATTAATGAGCCTAGACCATCCCTGTCCCTTGAATGGTAGGTTTTGTTCTGCTTTGGAATATTCTGCTTGGGAATAGGAGTTGTCCTTACCAGCTGTTCTCTGCCTTCAGTAAACCTCAACTTCAGGTTTCAGCAAGCTCTCTGAGATGCAAAACTGACCCTTGAGTGCTTGTCCTTAAAGGTGGTGGATGAGATGAAGTAGTTTCTCACAGTCAACTGTTGGGGACCTGGAACCCTCTTGTTTTTTTCTTTAGCTTTAGAGAGCTAGTCATTAAAAATTCACGTATAATATTCACAATTTATCCCTAGCTTTTAAGTTCTAAACAAGGACCAGAGGAAAAGATTATAAGGTTAGAACCCTCACCTGGTGAAAGGTGTGGGAGGGGCGGGGGCGGCACTTGCTGGGAGGCTCAATGTGCCAGGCTCCATGCTGGGAGCTTTACATAAGTCATCTTCAGAGTCAATCTGAGAGATTTTCTTTGCCTCATTTTAGAAATGGAAGGTTTAGGGCTCAGTGAGGGAGGGAGCTTTCTCAGAGTATGCAATCTGGACTAGAACTCAGGGCTCTGCTCCTAGGCTTCTCATTCTAGGACAGGTCACTGTATGGAGTCACAGTTTGGAGTCAGGATCAGGGTTTCTGATCTCACCAGCCACACGGGCTTGAGCAAATCACTCCTCTCTGGGCTTAGTCTCCTCTCTTGTGACTGGGAGCAGTGTCGATGCCATTGCTTGGGCCTTGTGAGGGCAGATAGGGTAGCATGTATAAACCCCTTAGTTCTGTGGTTTGCACATAGCAAGTGCTCAGGAAGTGCAGCTGTTTCTACTACTGCCACTGCTTTTGCCTTTATTCTCGTCACTGTCTTATTAGAATATAGATGGTAGAAACTATATTTGGTTCAGACAGAGCAAGGAGAAAGTTACCCATGGGGGTTTGGGAAAGACAGCAGGGAGGTCTTTGGAGGGGCCCACCAAGTATCAGTACAGCCTCCAGATCTGCCTGAGTTTCTCTTGATGGGATTATTAGGTGAGAGACCTGGAAGCCCAACCTGACCACAACCACCACAGTGAGGTTGGTAGAGACAGCTAGTGGCCAGCCTGAGTTCTGCAGCACCACCTGACCCCAAATTGGCCCTCCACTGCCCAACCCCTCCCCCCACTCAGTTCTGCTGTGCTTGCAAAACACAGCCATCTGCAGACTAGGTGTAGGTGCTGGTCCTTACACCAGCCACCTTCTCCAGCAGGTCACCAACTCCTCTGATGACTGGACCATTTCTGGCATTCCAGCCAGCCAGCACCGCCTGACCCTCACCAGGCTCGACCCAGGGAGCTTGTACGAAGTAGAGATGGCAGCTTACAACTGTGTTGGCGAGGGCCAGACGGCAATGGTCACCTTCCGAACTGGTAAGGCCAAACGTGAGCACAGCTTGGGGTTTCCACTACCATACAAGTTGTCCCAGGGCCAGGTGGGAAATCCTGCCCACCTTGCTCCATCCAGTCCGGGAGAGTTCTGTCCTCCCTTTCCACTGCTGCCTCCCTGTGGCTTGTGTGTCCAGGCTGAGGTTTCTCTTATTCGAATGACTGGCCAGCCTCTTTGGCATCGCTCTGTCCTTACCCCACACAGGGCTGGCGCACACCATGGCAGTACGGGACAGTGCTGTGATCTGAACTCACTTTCAGTGTCCTGTGTTCCTATTTGCCCCACCTTGCCACAGCCCTTACCAGAGTCTCAGACAAAAAAGGACTCTGTGGGAAGATCGAACGCATGCTCCTCCCCTTGCTGATCTCAACCCATTTCCACCCAGGACGGCGCCCCAAACCTGAGATCATGGCCAGCAAAGAGCAACAGATCCAGAGAGATGACCCTGGAGCCGGCCCCCAGAGCAGCAGTCAACCAGATCATGGCCGCCTTTCCCGTAAGCCCCCAGCAGCTAGCTGGGCAGGGGGTGGGGGTCAGGAGTAGTCAGAACTGGACCTCCCTGTTGTGACTGTTGCTGTGGGTCAAATGAGGTCTTGGTTCTGAAGATCCAGAAATCTTTCAGACATTTTCTTGGCATCTCCCCAGTTGACCATAATGAGAAAATACAGATCAAAGCTTTCACATAAAAAACTGGAGTTAGAATTACCTTGTGGGTCCAGAGACAAGGGTTCGTCAGGGGACAGCAACTGGCACTTG
Source organism: Sciurus carolinensis (assembly GCF_902686445.1). NCBI lineage: Eukaryota > Metazoa > Chordata > Mammalia > Rodentia > Sciuridae > Sciurus > Sciurus carolinensis. The sequence goes on along the minus strand of NC_062221.1, from coordinate 79,456,249 downwards.
ACCCTCCACACTCGGACTCGAGTAGCTGAAGGGGTTTTGGTATGAGGCTTCTCTGGGGCAGGAGAATCTGATGTGAGCACCAGTGGGGGAGGACTGAGGGGAGACGGAGGCCCTGTCGGGGCGGGCCAGTCCAATCAGAAAACCGGGTCATCTCACAGTGTCCCCTTCCTCTTTCTGCCTCTCTCCCTCCTGGGGCTTGATATTCCCAGCCCCAGAAGCTCCAGACAGGCCCACCATCTCCATGGCCTCCGAGACCTCAGTGTATGTGACCTGGATTCCCCGTGGGAATGGTGGCTTCCCAATCCAGTCCTTCCGCGTGGAGTACAAGAAGCTAAAGAAAGTGGGAGACTGGATCCTGGCCACTAACGCCATCCCTCCCTCACGGCTCTCAGTGGAAATCACAGGCCTAGAGAAAGGTAGGGGCCTGGCCACTCTCCTGCCCCATCCCTGGGCTGCCCCTGGACCACACTGAAGAAGAAAATGAGCCTTGGAAGCTCTCTGCCTGATCCTTGGCCCACCAGCATGCTCAGATGGTGGAGTTTATGGTTCTGCCTGGGTCCCCTAAGCCCCTCCTTCTCCCTCTCTCCAAAAGAGTCCAGAGCCATTTCCTGTGTGATTCCTCTCTGACGAGGATGGGCATTCTTGTGAGTCCTTCAGGGACTTGCTCTTGGGGTGGACTGCCCAGAACATCCCTCCAGGCTGTCCCTGATGGACTGTGGGGGAATCAAAAGGTCTTTCTGAGTTCTGTGCGGGTCTTTCTCACCAGGCACCTCTTACAAGTTCCGTGTCCGGGCTCTGAACATGCTGGGGGAGAGCGAGCCCAGCGCCCCCTCCCGGCCCTATGTGGTGTCAGGCTACAGTGGCCGCGTGTATGAGAGGCCAGTGGCAGGCCCTTATATCACCTTCACGGATGCGGTCAATGAGACCACCATCATGCTCAAGTGGATGGTAAGTGACCTCGCTGTGGACAGCCACGGGAAGAAGGGGCAGAGGCTCCTGTCGGGTAGGAACTTGCTGCAGGGCCCTCTGTGGCCTTAACCCCTCTCTAAGACACCTCCTTCATGTGTCCCTCCACCTACATACCTGAAAACTGGGCTCCCTCACACTGCATCAGAAAGCCCAACTAGTGGAATTTGGGAGACTCTTAGCAACTGGAGCTGCTATTAGGATTTCCTGTTTGGTTTGGTGCCTTGACCCAGTAGACACCCCCACAAGCTGGCTCCCATTTTCAGGTTCTGTCCCACCCCTCTTCCTGCCCTTCCCCTGACACCACAGAGAACTCAAGCACAATTGTCAGGGTTCCTTTTTAACCAAAGATAATGACCCTTGCCTGCCCAGGGAGGCTCAGGAGGGACTGAAATCTTTGAAGAAATGCAATCTGTTTCCAGAAGCTTGGGGATCTCTGGGCAAAATAAAATAATGTGCGATCTCCACAGCCTTCTTCAGAGAAGCCCAGGGACTTCATCAGGAACGTTCGCCAGGGGTCCCCAGTCTAGTTCACACGCTAGCCAGGGGTAGCACTTCCACACCCGAGCGGTTTTGCTCTGACGACGAGTTCTCTGCTCCACTGTCACCATGTCTCTTCTCCATTCCCTGTAGTATATCCCAGCAAGTAACAACAACACCCCAATCCATGGCTTTTATATCTACTATCGACCCACAGACAGTGACAATGACAGTGACTACAAGAAGGATATGGTGGAAGGTGAGAAGAACTTTGGTGTGACATGGTTTCCTCCACTGGCAAGGGGGTCTGGGTACTGGTGAAATCTGTATAAAACCTGGGTCTGGCATGGTGCAAACCATCTGTACTCCATGCCACTGAGTCAGGATACATGCAGGGCTGTCCAGTTAAAAAGCCCACACGCTTCCTTCCCTTAATGTTAGACGACAGGAATGTGGGCAGACACCTGGAACATGCCCTCCAGTGTGTCTCCACCATGTGATCTCCTCTGCCACTCAGTGGCGCCAGCCCAGACACACGGCCTTAAGTCTGACCATGAGATCTGGGCAAAGTCAGATCTTCAGTCACATCACCATGCACAATTCTCCCTGTCTTTCCCAGGGGATAGGTACTGGCACTCCATCAGCCACCTGCAGCCAGAGACCTCCTACGACATTAAGATGCAGTGCTTCAATGAAGGCGGGGAGAGCGAGTTCAGCAATGTGATGATCTGTGAGACCAAAGGTGATTCTCTCTGGGTTCTCCTCTCCCTTTGTGCTACTTCCAGCAGAGTAGGCATAGTCACTGTCCATGCCCTGCTGGGCACCTCCTTCTCAAGAAGACTCCTTATTTTCTGAGAACCCCACACCTCTTCATTTTCACCCTTCTGCTTGTTTGCTTGTTGCCTGTTAAGGATGAGTGAGTCACCTTCAGTGGAGTTTCAGGGAACTGAGGAATTAACTCATCCATAAACTCATTGTTAAGTTGGGAACTTTTTTATAAATACTTGATTCCTGCCATGACATTTGGTACTTACATTGGTTGATTTATTTAATTAAACTACAACCTCATGAGATGAGGAAGACACTGAGCCTCAAGAATCTGCATACTTTGGCCATAATCGTGTGGCCAGTCAGTGACTGTGGACCAGTTCTGTCTAACGCCCAGCCCCGGTTCTTTCTCACCATAAAACATGTTAAACATATTCAAATAGCAACTTGTTAATATTTGCACATTGGTCATGTGAGTATATATCATTATCTCCATTTTTTTTTAAATACTGAAAGTGAGATCAAGCAGTTATATTGTAAAAGACATAATCAGAAGATCACAAAGGAATGAAAATGGTGATAAAAACATGTTTCTGTCTTCGAGACTTCAATGTTCTTTCTCCTGCTTTGTGTTACTTTTGGTCACTGTTCACGAACACCTGCTGAGGACTCGAAGTGTGCCCATCCTGGTCTCTTCTACCAGGTTCAGGGACAGGAGGGGCAGATGCATACAAAGCCCAGGATCCTGCATCAGGTGGCACAGACAGGCCCCGGGGGAAAGAACAGAGGCTCACCAAACCTTCACTCTAGTCTTCTGGAAGGAGTGACTCTGGGCTGGAATGAGGAGAGAGTAGCCTAGGGACAGGTCAAGCCTGAAAGTATCACAGATGGCTGCAGCATCCAGCGCCAGAGGGAGGATGAGAGAGAGAAGCTCAGAGAAAAGGTCAGAGACAATGGTGGGCAGCAGGTAGTGAGGACCTGAGGCTGAGCTGGTGGTTAGCAGTGGGAACCTCTTGAGGCCGTGGGGTGAGATTTGTTTGCTGAAAAGGGTCACCAGTGATCCTGCAAGAGGTGGACTGCTGGGCGAGAACTGGGCTCTGAAGTGAAGGACATGAGATGAGTTCGACTACTTTTCTGAGGAAGTGTGGGCAGGACCAGGACCAACTGCATGCTGGGCTGGGAGAAGAAAAGGGCTTCGAGGTTTAACTCCAAAGTGCTGCCCAGGTGTTGCTGCCATTAATTGAAATGAAGCAAAGAGAGAAACAATGAGGCAAAGAGAGAAACAGGTTTCATGAGAACAGAATGAGGTAAAACCTCTCAGAGATTGACTGAGTGATTCTCAAATGGATGTGTCTGATAAAAGAGGCAGGTCTACTGCCCGGGGCAAGGGTCCCATGGGGACATTGATATGGGAGTGTTTAGGATATAGGTGTAAATGGTGGGACTAGGGGAGAACACACAGAGAGAGTGGACGAGAGGAAGCAGAAGGAAGAGGCAGGAAAACAGAAGTGGATAAAGAGTGGCGGGCAGCAGGGGTGGAATATCATCTGACTGTGGCCCCAGAAAGTAGCGGGAGGAGATATTTGTGAAAGAGTGAATCATATCTGATAATACTATACTAGCAAAACCCAGATGGGAAGCTTTAGGATCTTGACTTTCCGCCTTGAATTGGCATTTCCCAATTACTCTTTGTCCCACCAAGTCCCCAGATGCCCAATTTCCTGCTCTGCGACCTGAGCTCATGCCTCATACATCACATGCCTTCATCCACCCCAGAAGAGCAAATTTGTGGTAAATTCTTCCATTCCCAATTCTTTTGCTGGTTTTGTGAGGTCTTAGTATTTTCCTCCAAAAGTTCACCAATTATTCTTTTAAAAAACACAATGCCACTTCCACTTAGTCAGACTCAGTGCCTGTCTCAAAGGTTCTGGTCTCCTCAACACCACCGAATTTCACATTAGATACCGATTTCATGCTGAGTGTGGACAGGATTCAAAAAAGGAATTCAAAATAAGGAATTTTGAAGCCAGATGTTGAGTTCGATCCCATTTCCTATAACCACGAATTGGGGTATTTTCTTTTTCAATTTCTTGTGAGGGAAATGTCAAAGAAATAGATGCTGACGTGAGTTTTGTCCACAATTGCAGCTCGGAAGTTCTCTGGTCAGCCCGGTAGACTCCCACCTCCAACTCTGGCTGCACCACAGCCACCACCCCCGGAAACCATAGAGCGGCCAGTGGGCACTGGGGCCATGGTGGCGCGTGCCAGCGATCTGCCCTATCTGATTGTCGGGGTCGTCCTGGGCTCCATCGTCCTCATCATCGTCACCTTCATCCCCTTCTGCCTGTGGAGGGCCTGGTCTAAGCAAAGTGAGTAAGGAAGGAGCCTGCAGAGGGAGCCCGGGCCCCACAGCCATCCCAGGAGGCCTCTGCCCAGTGCAGGGCCAGAGGTGATCTGCTCCACATCCATGGACAGCTCGAGCTCCAGGGTCCCCTGATGGTCCCACAGAGTCAGAGAACGCCCAAGACTGGGCAGATGCCTCCCAGATCATGTCGCTGGGCTGAGGGAGTGTGAAGAGGCAGAGGTTGGTCTGCCCTCTCAGTCTCGAGCTTAGTGCTTACCTTGCTCCATCCTCTTATGTCCAAAGCTGCCTCTCTGACCTCATTTAAATGTGCCAACTGCCCCTGCCTCTTCCCAGCAGCCATTTGCTGCCTCTGCTCTGGGTCCGGAGCCACCTTGAGCTTTCCCCTTCCCCCAACTTCCATCCGCTAATGGGTTTCACAAGGTGACCTGGTGGCCGCCTCACCTCACCTCATGCCCTTTTCACTCACCCCCTTCTTTCCCCGCTTTGCCCCTGTTCTCCCCACTCTTCTCCTCACTTCAGAAAAACAACCCTCAAAGTTAGGAAGAAATGAGAAGAAGATTCTGAGGGTAAACATGCTGCACCCGTTGGACAATGTCATCTCCCGCCTGCATCCTTGGACCCTGTGTGGTCGGGCAGGTGGGACTTTTTCTAGCTGCCCGAGGCTTCCTTGGCCTGAGCAGACCCGTGCTTCTGTTCTTCCAGAACACACAACAGACCTGGGCTTTCCTCGAAGTGCCCTTCTGTCCTCCTCCTGCCAGTACACCATGGTGCCATTGGGAGGACTCCCCCGCCACCGAGTCAGTGGACAACCGTACCTCGGTGGCATCAGTGGACGGGCCTGCACCAATGGGACACATGTGAATCGGGGCTGCCCTGCAGCTGCAATGGGCTACCCAGGCATGAAACCTCAGCAACACTGCCCCGGGGAGCTTCAGCAGGTGACATACCCCAGGGTGGGTGGGTAGCAGGACGGGGGCCATGGTTGAGCTGCCTCTTGGGGCTTCTCCCTTCGAGCTCCCATGCCCGGCTGCTGGGCCAGACTTTCCTTCCATCAGCAAGAGCTCATCCTCCTGAAGAGTGAGCAGTGCCGTTTCCTGGAAGCCCTGACACCTTTTCTTTACTCTTTCCTTTGAGCAGCAGGATGACACCAACAGCCTGCTGAGGCAGACCCTTCTTGGCAATGGATATGACCCTCAGAGCCACCAGATTACCAGGTAACCAGGCCCCTCCTGGCCCTCCCTTTCATTTCCAAGCCCCAGAGCCTTTCTCTTTAGCTCTTCAAATCCTATGTCAGTCACGTAGAGCCAAGAAGTGCTTCACTCAGGGATCCTCAAATCTGCCACCTTTGCTCTGCAGGGCCCTTACCCTAATGGCTGGTTTTGTGCTTGTGGGTATGATTCCCTTTCTTTTGGGGGGACATGGGTTCTTCTCAGAATCCTCTTTGGGTAGACCAAAAACTACATTTGCCCACAGACCCCTAAACACATGATTCACATACCCCACAAGAAATAAAATGGACAGGACTAGAAGTAACAGTGGGGATAATGGTGTGACACCTTGTGACACTCCAAGGGGAGCTGTCCTTGCCCATCCGAGCTCTGACCAGCTCTGTCACCCTCAGAGGGAAGTCACTGGTGGACAGGAAGGGTTCAGGCCCACTCTGCCCCTGTTTCACTGTCCCCATCTGGTTTATGCACTGCAGGGGTCCCAAGTCTAGCCCAGATGAGGGCTCTTTCTTATACACACTGCCTGATGACTCGACTCACCAGCTGCTCCAGTCCCAAGATTGCTGCCACCTCCAAAAGCAGCCTGCCACTGCGGGCCAGTCAGGAATGAGGAGAGCACCAGAGAGTCCTGGCCTGGAAGCTGCATGGGACCCTCCATTTCGCTCAGGTTAGCTGGGCAGGGAAGAGAAACTGAAGAGGCTGGGAATGACCTGAGGTGGGCACCCATGACCCAATAGTGACTTGGAGAAGGGGAGTCAACAGTCTTAAAAATGTAGTTTGGTAGGAGCTTTCTCCGGGTTCTGGAAGGAAAAGCCAGGGAGTGGGGCAGGTGGACTCTGTGCTTCCCTGCTGAAGGGCTGGGAGGTCTGTGGGGTGCACCAGGCCAGCCTGACTCCAGCCTTGCAATCAGTGGTCCTCAGAGGCTGAGAGGAAGGACACTGCTCCAATTCAGAGGAAGAAGCCATTTGGTCTCTGCATTTCAAGGCCATTCACAAATTCTTTTTGCCTCCCATCAAACAAGAACCTCTAATCACTTGCATTGTTGGGTCTTGTTTCTTAATTAAGGAATAAGTTGCCTCCATCATTACGGAGCCAAGTTCTTACAAACCTCATCACGATGACTCTTCAGGCTTCCACAGAACTTTCTCTCCATGGGGCTTGGGGCCACTCACGCCACCTCATCCCACCCCTCCCTCTGTGCCACCTCCTTGGAAATCCTTGGATGCTTGGTTAGGGCACAGGCTGGTTAGAGGACTGCTTACTATTTCTTAGCCTCCACCGTGTGCATGCCCCTTCAAACAATCCTAGATCCCGTCTCTGGAACATTTTGGAAGATAGTCACTTCCCAGAGCCAGATCCAGTGTCATGAAGACAGGGTTAGGTCAGTGTGAGGGCAATGCATTGCGAGTGGGATGTTTGTACCCAGAAGCCATACCAAAGGGTAGGCCAAGAGCCTGAACCTGAAGAGAGCACGGCTTTCTGCCACATCTCAAGGGCTCCTCTGATTTCATCAGGATGCAAGCTGATTATTTCAGAGTCTCCACACTCCCAGTTCCCAGCCCAGGTTGCACGGGGATGGTAAGGGGCCCTCCCCACATGGGTGAGACTCCTTGGAGGGCGCAAGAATTCCTTGTCTTGGTTGTAGATTTCTGTCCCTCCTTTAGAACCAGTGTAACCTGTTCCGTCCACAGGTAGACTGGCCCAGGACCACTTGGTTAGTCTGTGTTTTAATGTTTTCCACTTTCTTTCCCCACTAGGGACTCCATGCTGCTTGGGCCTTGTACCAGTTGAGGAAGTGGACAGTCCTGACCCCTGCCAAGTGGGTGGAGGAGAATGGTGCCCCCAGCACCCTTCAGGGGCTTATGCAGGACGGGAACCTGGGATGCAGCTCTCTCCCAGCCCACCGGTGCATGTGTCTTTTGAAACGCCACCTCCCACAGTTTAGGCAAAGCCAAGATCCCAGTCAGACTATATATTGTTTGTTTTTTAAAAGAGACAGAGAAAATTGGTATTTATTTTTCTATTATAGCCATATTTATATATTTATGCACTTGTAAATAAATGTATATGTGTTTTTATAATTCTGGAGAGACAGAAACCTCCCCATTGAGGTACAAGAGAGAAAACAAGCCACAATATACCAGGTGTCAGCCAGGAGAAAGGCAGGCAGACTGGCCAGGGTACAGACTCCTACAGGACTTGCAGCTGCCTGGGCTACAGCGAGGCAGGGTCCTAGGCACATTGTTCATGAACGTCATGAGGGAAAAGCAAGGGCCACAGTATGGCAAAATAGAGACACCCCTGAAGGTGGCTGGATCTGGTGGCACAGGAAACACTTCCTAAGATGCCCTGCGAACAGACTGAGACGTGTACAGCACTGTAAGCATTAACAAACGTTCCAGAGTCAATAATCTGTGGCAACATATCTCTGTAAAAACAAACACTGTAACTTCTAAATAAATGTTTAGTCTTCCCTGTAACCTTCAACTGAGTCATGAATGAGTCAGCATTTTCTCTAGACATTAGGATTTGGTCTTTGAATCACTGGAGAAAATATCCACTTGTGATGTTTTCAGATCCATCAAGCAATGAAGTCTGGAATCAATAGCAGATGTTTTTCATTTTTTTTCCTGTCTTTTTTAAACACTGAACAACAGTTGTGTTTCGACTAATGCAGAATGCATTAATAACTGTTTACTCCAAGAGGGAGACACTGTACAATAGGCTAGGATAAGCAGATTCGTCGTTGTCTTACTGCCTGGGCTTGGGGTAAAGATTTGGTCATACTGGGGGAATGAAACTAATCTTTTTTATGTAGGTGTGTTGAAGACCAAATGTTTCTTCCAAAATACCATTTAGTTAAGTGCTATCTCACATATGGTGCCTGACAAATTCTGAAGATATACTAACAGTGTGGGGGGAATTGACTCACTCTTTTAAAATCAACATTTACTTGCTGTTATCCAATCAAAGTATCACAGATTCTCCTTTGAAACTGAAATTTAAAATGTTTATATATAGAACTGAAACTAGATGGAAGCTGAAGCTTGCAATGTCTTAACACGCTTTAACTGAGTTTTTGGTGGGTGGGAGGGTGTTTTCTATATTTAGGAAAAACTGAGTTACAGATGAAATGCTATTTGAGTCACTATCTCCCTAAAAGTTGTGCCAGAATTTGATTAACAGTATCCTAGGAATCCTGGGGAACTGGTGAACTCTGTCTGTCAGGCGAGTGCACCCTCTGCTGGCAAGAAGTAGCACTGCACCTACTCTTAGTCTTGCATTTTTTCCCCATCAAACAGCTAATCAGAAAAGAACTCTCATTAAAACAGCATTTCTGGTTATTTATTGACATTAAGGAACAAAAACAAAAGGGAAGGAAAAGTACAGTTCGGAATGGAAGATAAAAAGATACTGCGATTTCAGACACAATCTGTCTTTGAGGACTACTTCCAGAAGTGGGTGGGACTAATATTCCCAATCTCGCCTTTGCTAATCCAGGTATCCTCAAATCTGATGTTTAAATCACTTGCTATGGAAGGTTTTTAAAGAATTTCTGGGCTGGGGAGATAGCTCAGTCAGTAGAGTGCTTGACTTGCAAGCATGAGGCCCTGGGTTCCATTCCCAGTACCGCAAAAAAAAAAAAAAAAAAAAAAAGAATTTCCCTTTGTTTCTTCTCATGGATAATCTAAGTTTATTGTTAAAGTTGATTGTGGTGAACTTTATTGAAGCAATACATAAAATACCTGCTTTCTGCACAGCATTGGAATCATAGTAACACTGAATGATTTTAGCTCTCAAAAAAAAAAAAAAAGAGAGAGAGAGAAGGAAAGAAAGAGAGAGATAGAGAAAGAAAGAAAGGAAGGAAGAAAGAAAGAAGAGAAAAGAAAAGAAAGTCCTGGTATCAATCAATCACTCAGTATTTCCAAGGCATATTAAATAATATAAATACTAAGCCAATTGCTAGAAAAAGAGAAAAAGGATACCAGGCTTTTGAATATTAGTCTGGGAAATGAAAGAGCTCAGATATTCAACTTTATTGTATTTTGTATTCCTTTAGATTAAGGTGAATTAATCACTATTATACTTTCTTAAAGTTTTGATTTAGTCTTCCATGGCTACATAATTGCTGAAGGGGAAAAGGAAGACCTGCTGGGTGGGAGATGGTGGGGTGCAGAGGTCAGCTGAGGCCCACAGACCTCGGAGGATCTAAACTCTCTGACGGGATAGGCTGACTCACAGGAAGGAGGCACTCCTGTGAAGGGGAGTGCTTATATTCAATGATAGTAAAGATATGACAATTCAAAATGGCCAAGTCCTATTAATGACTGATCCAGAAGTAACTCAAGGTGACATCTGGCTTAGACCTCAGAGGTGAGGCTGCTTCCTGACTGGAGGAGGCAGAGAATAGTGTGACAGGGAAGGGGCAGGATAGCTTTCCAGCCACTTCCACCCAGGCTGCACCCTGGTCATTTTGTTTGAAGCCTAAATTCCCAAATATTCAAAGCTAATACTTAATTACAGATTCAAGGCATCACCTGGAATGGAGCAGAAATGAAAGTAAAGCTACCAAGACACTTCGTCCAACTCAAGATAAAACAATGGAGTGTTATCTATATTGTCAAATCCCAAACACTCTGGGCAAAGTCCTGAATATTGTAGCTCATTACCGTATTGTAGATTTAGTCTAGCTTGAGTTGGGGAAAAAACAATCTTGACTGCCTTTACTCTAAGATGAAATGTGTGTAGAATTCTTGATACCACTCTTCCATAGATTCTAAATTCACTCTTACTGTGATTAGAATCACTGAATTTCAGAGTGGGAAGGAGGCACTGAATTTATCGAAATTCTTCACTTATCAGATAATAAAATGAGGCCCAGGAAGATGATGTAATTTATGATTCTTATGATGCAAATGGAATTCAAGATTGTATCCAGAGACCAACCACAACCCAGGTGGGTGCTGATTGTCATAACCAGCCCCATGATAACCCCTAGGGATCACTGCCTGGTATTCACAATCTGCTCCACATCTTACCAGGGCAGACCTGTGGGAACCATTTGGCAAAGGTGATGGTATGTCACTTCTGTCATCAGGTTGTAAAGGCTGTGGCTTCTATAAGCATCCTTCTTTCTTACTCTTTCCCTTGTTCTTGGATCACTGGATCTGGGAGAATTTGTGCCTGAAGCAGCCCTATAAAGAGACTCATGCCAGAAAGGAACGCGTGCCTCTCACCAAACCTTAGATGTGGCAGCTCTTCCTCACAGTGACCACCTCCATGAGAGATCCTGAGCCAGAGACACCCAGCCAAGCGGTTCCCAGATTCCTGAGCCTCAGAAACACTTCTTGAGTAAGATAGTAAGTTTGTTGTTTGCAGTTAAGTTGTGGGGTAATTTTTTTTGCACAATACTAAATAAACAAAAGAGTTATAACTAGCACATTTAAAAAAAAATGCTTGAAAGACACACAGATAGTTTAGGATACACAAAGAAAGCAATGACAGGATATTCTCCAGTAGAGAAGTTACAGATTTATAGTGATAGGTGCAAATAATAAGTGATTTTGTCCGCTTAAATGGGAATCTGAAAGGATCTTAGAAAATAGGCCAAATGATCACCCTCTAAAAATATTCTAACACAAAAAAAGCAAGTCCAGGCTAGACTTTTGGGGGCAGGTTAGCAGTCTACCAGGTTAGGAAGTAATGGCTTTGCAGAGCTGTGTCCCACACTTACGCAATGCAGGTATTGCCTCCTTCACCTTTCCTTCTTAGTGACCCTGGGACAGCCTCAACGAAGCTCATCAGTACAGAGCCATAGAGCTCTGAATCCATGTTCTGTTACTAACAAGTATCAAGTGTCAGGGAGATCATAATTCAATGGGTGTAGTCATCAGTTTCAACCAAAAGAATACTCTTAAATTATTTAGAAATGTTATGTATAATTGAAGTGAGGCTTAGAGATGACTTCTTGGAGAGATCTATTTAATTTCTTCCTGCTCAGTATCAAAACCAGCAAATGACAAGTCAAACCTGAAAGATGATGGCAAAGGACATAGAAAGTACAGGGATACTTAGAATACTGATGGAGCTAAAAAAAATCTACCAAAAAAAAAAAAAAAAAAACCCTCCTGATTGACCATTTTGAAAAACCTGCTCCTCTGCTCCACTCAGAACTGAGGAGTTCGTGAATCTCTAGGTGATTCAGGAAGCTGATGTCTTTTCTGCTTTCTGTCAATCCAAAGCAAACTAAAGAGGGCAGCTTTGCTGTGTCTGTCTGTACTGCCTGAATCCCCAGTCCTCAAAACACTGCTTTATGAAGTCAACAATGCCAAAATTCTAATTTACATTTCTCTTATTCTAAGATATTATTGGCAAATAGTTTCTTTTTCTCTTGAGTTCTCTCAGAGAATATCTAATACAAGCAAAGTTTATTTTCTAAGGATCCAAGGACCAAGGAAAAAAAATTTTCTCACAAATGACTGAATGAAAAGTTTTTCTTGCCAATGGCTAAATATTTAGAATATTGGAAAAACACATTTTCCTGAAACAAAACACATTACAGACTCTTTCTGGCAACTCTGAGATACAGCTTTCTGAGATTTCATATTCAATTGAGCAGGATCTAAATATCTAAAATGGTTCAGTTCATTAATAATTAGATGTTGGGTGCAGCAGACAGCTCTAAGATAACCAGTTTGGAGAAAAATTATTAAAACTACGTGACAGGATCTGGTTTTTGATTTTTTTAGATGAGTTCACTTTTAACATAATAGGACCGTTGCAGGTGAAAAGGAAACACAAGTTCTGGTGAATTATGTCAGAGATCTTGGATGGATTTGAGAAAACAGCAGACCTAAAGGTTCATGGGGCTCATTTCATTCTCTTGTGTGGGCTGAATGGGTGGGAGGATAAGGCCTCCTTTCTTGCGCAAAAGAGCAATCTCTTCCTTTAAGTCTACAATCCTTTGTGCCTGGGCTTGGACCAATTCAGTGATCTTCTCTCTTGCTACAATATCTGCTTTCCGAGGACCCTGGAAGGCATTGCCCTGTTGGGAGAAAACACCTCTCTGCTTTAAGCATCATTTGGGATGTAAAAAAATCCCCTGTCCTTATATATGTATTAAGAGGGCAGATCTTATAGTCAATTTAAACAGTCATTACTCATTACCAAATTGAACCATAGGAAACCATGACATTTGACAGATTTTTAACCTAAAAATTGGCAATTTCATATGGTTCCACCTAAATGTTCATTTAATACCATCTCTCTTTCTGGGTTTTATGTCTCTGAGAGATAGGTTCCAGTATGACTCAGTCTCCCCACTCTAGCCAGTACCTAGTACCTGTTCTCATGCTTGTTACATAAGTAGATGCTCAATAAAATGTGCCCTCTAATCTAATCATCATAGCAACTGTAACCAGGTGGTAATAGTACAGATTTATAGATAAGGAAACCGAGACTCAGGAAGATTGGATAACTGGCCCAAGATCCTATATTTTAAGGGCTTGAGGCAGGGTAAAAACAAGTTGCCTGAAACCAGAAGCCCATGATTTTTCCATTACCATTAATATACTACTTTAACCAAGGGAAAATCTAAATAAACCCTCTTGCTTCCCTTGCTGTTAGATTACTTTAGAAACCACTAATTTTGCAGGTCATGTAGCTGAGCATCATAGTATTAGTTTCCCACGAGCTTCACTGCACATGACACCTCTGACTGAAGCCCACTAACGAGCTGAAGCAGCTGCCCTTCTCTTGCTCCTCCTGTTTCCCAGCAAAAGATGCCTTTTGTACTGTGAGGTTCGCTATTCCTGGGAAAAAAAACTAAAAACATGTGAGTCATAAACCCTACTAAACAGTCACCTTTTTCTAGATTTACAGAACCCAGGACATCTGAGGGCCCTCAGATAACATCAAAATGCAGGCCAAGGACTTGCTAATCTTGCTCTTTAATTAAAAATGGAATGATGTTGAACTTGTAGGGAAATAATGTGTTTATCCAAAAAGAAAAAATTATAGGGAGATGAAGGTCGATTATCACTGCAAGGATGTTTCAGCAGAAAAGAGAAAGAAAAACACCCCTGGTGGGGCTATCTGGATATGTGACTCAGTGTACAGTCTTCCTGCTCAGTGTCCCCTGCTCTTCCTTTCCCCTACAAAAGCCCTTTGCACCCTGACCTTTGAAAAAAAACCTTATTTCCTTTCCACCAACTTTCATCTCCTGAATATTGACTTTTGCGTAGTGAGCAGTCAGACTCAAGTCCAGTAACGCAGACCTTCACAATAAGGGTGACCCTTCTGCCTCTTCTGTCTTGCTCACTTTTATTTCAAAGACTGTGAAACCTAAACACCAATCTTACCTAGCTTTTCTTCTAGCTAAGGGTGATTAAGTGGATGTAAGTAGAAAAGCTTCGCTTGCTTTGTTTTTTTCTTTTTTTTTTTTTCTTTTTCTGGTCTTACTCATGGTAGGCAAGCACTCTATCATTAAGCTACATTCTTATCGCCACTTTTAAAATTTAGTTTTGAGACAGGGTGTCCCTAAATTGCCCAGGCTGGCCTCCGACTTGTGATCCTCCTGCCTCAGCTTCCCAAGTAGCTGGAATTCCAGGCCATGTGCCTCTGTACCAAGCAAAATATTTTCTTTCTTATTAAAAGAAACAGAAGAGACTGGCACATGGATATGGAGCAGAGCTTAGAAGCTGTTTTGTGACTTTAAAGAAAACACTGACAGAATCACTGAGATACTGGTCTTGACATCACACTCACTAAACCAAAATACAGTCATCTCCTTCCAGACTTATTGTCAAATGAAAAAAAAAAAAGTCTCCTAAGTATTTAAATCACTCTCAATGGAACTTTTGGTTACTTGAGCTAAAAGCACGACTGATATGCCAACCCATGTCCTGTCATTCCAGTTGGTAACTTTCTCCTTATTTTTCTTACCATAGTCAATCAAATTTTGGCTTCTCTTGCTTTGATATGACTTTTGACATTTACTTTTTTCATTTTTACCAAATACCTCCCACACTTCATTTCTAGATCATTATTGTAAGAAGCAATGGAGTCAGCTTTGGAGGCAGATACACTTGGGTTTAAAAACTAACTTAACTATGCCTTAGCTTTGAGAACTCGAGAAAGTTATTTAACTTCTCTAAGCTTTGGAAAGTAATGTTTTGAGAATTAAATGAGATATCCCATGTAAAGATGCTGTACATGTAAAGATATACTAAGTAAAAAAATATAGACTGGTAATTTTGTTTCCCATTCAACCCTTCTCCTGCCTCTGAGCTTTCCTCTTCAATGCATGTGGACTTACAAAGCAGACCAAGCCAACCAATGTTCTTTGACTGCTTAGTCCAAGAAGATTTTGTTTAGGCATTAATTTTCTCAAACACTGCCTGCCTTGATTCTTCACTCAAAAATTCTTCAATATGGATAAAGTTCCCTTGATATCCAAATTCTAGTCTTTTATGTCTAATCTCCAGTTGTGTACCTCCCAAATCCTTATTCATTCTCCATGGAAGAAATCTTCCTACCCTGGGACTTATGTTTAGACCAGTGATTCTTAAACTCTGGCATGCATCAGAATCACCTAGAAGGCTTGCTAGTGTGCAGATTGTTAAGCATCCCCTCCACAACTCCTGACTCAGTAGCTCTGGGATAGGGCCTACAGATCTACATTTCAAACAAGTTCCTGGATGATGCAGTTATCCTTCTTCAGAGGTTCATACTTTGAGAATACCTTGCTTAGACCAGTGTGCTAAAGAAAATATAAAACAAAGACGTCCAGGCAAAACTACTGGCATATTTGCAGATAATTCTGGAAGTATATATCATGTAGTTTAGAATATGTTGTATATGTGTTAGGTTCCTAGAGGTCAAGACTTGAATTGAGTAAACTTTCATTTAAAAATCATCTATTTTATGCTGTTTAAATAGTATGTTAGGCTCAACAAATATTATAGAATAACAAGCTGAGATTCACAAAAAAAATAGCAAGCATTTTAGTAAAGGAACATGCAAGGTCTCACAATTTAAGATGACTGCTTTAGTCAAATGAAATAACAAATATTAGAAATGAATGTTTACCATTAAATTCGGGGAGTGTATTGGTATCATTATTTATTCCTAAATAACCTTACCTTTCTAGGACCAAGGCAAACCCTATAGACTAGTACTTATATAAGTTCATGGCACCGAGAAGACATACCAATAAAATAAGTCCCTCAGGAGCCCAGTGCACTCTAAGGTGACTAATAGGAATTCAGTGTCCTTAGGGATGCAGAGGGTCTGGAAGTGGTCCAAGCTCAAGGTCTATTTCAATGCCAGCATTCTACATTGTTGTGAATAGCCACCTTTGCAGAGCTCCCTCAATTCTGAAAATGGCTTTGAAGAGAAGGAACATACCTGCTGGTTCTGTAGTGTATTCAGCCGAGAATCAAGCTGCTTCTTTTCAATGCACAAGTCGTTCATCTGATGAAGCTTTTTTGTGTGTTCTTTAGTCTTCATCATCAGTTCCCATCGCAGCTGAGCAATCTTTGCCTACCAGGGCAGGAAGGAAAAAATAAATCAAGTGCACAAGATAAAAAAATGTCCAGATTTGGTTAAAATCACCAGGTAAATGGAGCAATATGTACACATGAAAATATAATCAGAAGCCAATATAAAGATGTAATCAGCAGCAACTGTGGTGAGTCTGGTCTATTAAAGATAAGAAGAATGTAAGTATGCTCAAAGATAAAAGTAAGTAAAATAAGATGCAGATAGACATCCCTGTAACATTGAAGAATAATATTATATGCATAATGATTGCTGGAACATATTACATTTAAAAAAGGATGACAATTTAGGCAGAAAACTTCCATTTAGGGCTCTTTCCCCCATCTACCTCAAGAAAGGTGGCTTGAATGACTATCTATCTGTGTGATGGTGCTCTTTTGTTCTTCAGTTGCTCCAAAAAATTATTTTACACTGCAAATATTATCTCCAACATTCCCCTGATAGGGATCAGTTCAATTGACATGAAAACCTGAACAACTTGCTTCTTGGAAGTACTGTGGTAAACCTCAGATTGTCAAAGATGATACAGAGCCATTGGACATGAGAGCACTAGGAACCTTTCCTTCTACCCTATCTGCTGATAAGACTGAAAATCAGAGAAGTCACATTGATTTGTGGGCTGATAAAAACTTCATTAAAATTCCTGTTTCTGAATCAGGCTGGAACTGGAACACCATCTCATCTCATGGATCAGGGAATAATATGTAGGCATTAACATCTTCTCAGACCCCAATAGCTACATAGTTGATGCCTTTCATAAAACTTACTGTTTAGTTATGTTTTCTAATTTCCAAATTAGAACAGCATACCAAAACTATACAATAAGACAATGAAGATCATCAGAGGATAGCAGTTTCATTTCTAACACTGTCAGAGCATTTATACTTTAAAATAGGCCTTAAAGTAGGACCTGTAATTTGTGTGTGTGTGTGTGTGTGTGTGTGTGTGTGTGTGTGTGTGTGTGTTTTTGCTGGGGATTAAACGCAGGGTCTCACACATGTAAGGTAAGCACTCTATCCCTGAGTGGTAGAATGCTCAACCTATTTTATTTTATTTTTCTTTATTTTATTTTGAGACAGGGTCTTGCTCAATTGCTGAGGCTGACCTCAAATTTGCGATACTCCTGCCTCATCCTCCCAGGTAGCTGGGATTACAGGCATGTTCCACTATTCCTGGCTTGTCCATGATCTTTCATGCCAGTTTGCATCACATTTATATTCATCTGAACCCTAAAACCATTAGCATAATAGTTAGCTAGATAACTAATAGTTAGCTAGAAGTAAGCAGAAAGAGATAGGGTGGGGCAGAGGCTGTAAATGGACCCTTGACTGGCAACTGACCCAGAGGACTCCATACCCATTATGCCATGCCATAGGACATAAATGTCCCCTTCCCCTGGTGTGGTGGGACTATGAAAGAAAAACACCTTAGGAAGGTGAGCAGGCTACCGAGACCCACTGAATGATACTACCAGTCTTCCCCACATTTCAGAAAATGGCCGGACACTCTCTCCCATTAGGAACATCTCTCTCTCTCCCGTGTTCCCAAGGTCATGCACACATCCACAAGCTGCTCTGAGGGTCAAACTGACCATCACATGATCTGCCACTAGTGGCATTAGTCCAGAAAGTGCAAAATGACCCAAATACATAGACACATGACCTCGATTTTCACACAGTGGAAGTGTTTGACCTCCCCAAAATAGGCAGCAGCTATGAAAGCACAAGGTCTAAAGATGTGTGGTCTCAGGTTTTGGTCCCACCAAAATTCCCACCTCCTGTCTGAAAGCCTGGAAAAACTGGAAGCCTAATCATTTTGTCACATTTTGATCCCTCACTGATATGCTTGCCCCTGTCTCTGGGGTGTGTCTCTTTCTCTTGCCTTTCCCTCACTTTACAATGAACCTGCTCTAATGAAACATCCCTGTCTTGCTGTCCTTCTGTTTCTGTGCTGATAGTCACCCTAATCTGAGGCATTAATCCCAAGGACCAAGGATCACTCCACAGTAGACTCTCAACCTCTGGTAACGAAACCCACGGCTGGTGCTTTCACTTCAAGATAGACAAGGCCTCTCCAAGTGAGCAGGCTGAAGATTCCAAGTGGGGCTCATAGACCCATCTCCAGCTGCGCAGAGACTTCCCAGGAACCACTTATAGCTTTCCAGAACTTCCGGCCACCACCCAGATCCAACCAAAGAAAACCACCTGCCCTTCCTCCTCACCTCCCACATCTTCATTTCCTTTGCATTCGTCAGCTCTTTTCGAAGCTTTCTGATCTTTAGTTCCTCAAGTGTTGTATTAACAGAAAGCGTCTGAAGGACTTCTAGATCTATCACCCGGCCAAACTTGTCAATCATTAGTTGACGAACGGTTTCTTCCATTTCTAAAAGAAGACAGTCACTGTCTCAGGCTGTTCAATAGAACCCATTGTTATTAAATGAATGACACCAATAACAATAAAATTCTAAGGAAGAGCTTTTGCAAGATGATATTTATGTTACACATTGATTTTCCTGTTTTTTTTTTTCACCTGTTACTTTTCTCATTTAAAATGTATATACCTGTATTATCTTTTCATCTTCAAAATCCTGTGTAAAATGGACTCATTTTTCCCAAGTGGCTTATACATTCCCATCTGTCCCTCCTCAGACTATTAACAGACTCCAATTGGTTTATGACTCTTCATTTTTAAAATTATTGATCTCTACAGCACCTAGCATTAAGACAAGAGCAGGCACTTTATGACAGTTCCATCACCTCCAAGTAAAAATTAAAGTCCTTGTGGTGGTTCCTGAGGCCCTTCATACACCTTGCCCTGTCCCATTGTCTCTCCCTCTTTCTTTCCTATGCCTCTTCTTATTCACCCCACTCCTAATCTTAGAAATATAATAGTAAATGAATAGTATGTTTCAAAAGGATACATGTAATTTTTTTTACAAAGCTTTAAGGCAACATTTAGTTAGGAATACATATAATTGTGCAAATTTTTTTTTTTTTAAAAAGAAAGGAATGCTAAACACAAAATTGAAAATAGTGGTTATTTCTGGGAATGGGGAGACAGAATGGAATAGAGATGGTGCCCATAGGCAGGTGCTGCAATATTGGTAACACTGTTGTCATTAAGTGTGGAGGTGAGTTTGCAGGATTCATTTTGTTATAATACTTGACAACTTATACATATGTTCTGTATACCAAATACTACAAGAAGTATTTTTAAAGATAATTCTCTTTACACAATGCATCTCACACACTTACCTCAATTCCAGGAAGACTAAAGACAATGTGAAGAACATTGTTAGTAGAGAAAATTATTTTTTAATTGACAAAAATTGTTTATCATATGCAAAAAGTTCTTTTGAAATATGTATACGTTGTGGAATGGTAAAAATGAGTTAATTAACATATGTGCTACTTCACATACCCAATTTTTTGTGTGTGGTAAGAACACTTCAAATTTATTCTCTTAGCCATTTCTAAGAAGATAATATGTTGGTATAACTACAGTCACCATGTTGTGCAATAGCACACCTGAACCTCTTCTTTTTGCCTCAGCGAATGCTGTACTCTTGAGCCATTATCTCCCCAACCTGCCAACCCTACCCCACAGCCTCTACTGTTTCTATGAGTTCAACTTTTTTGCATTACATGTATTAGCAAGATCTTGTGTTATTTGTCATTCTATGCTTGACTTATTTCACTTAACATAATGTCCTTCTGGTTCATTCATGTTGTCTCAAATGACAGTATTTCCTTCTTTTTTAGGTTGAATAATATTCCCTTGTGTATATACATCACATTTTCTTCATCCATTCATGTGTTGATGGACACTTAGGCTGATTTCATATTGGCTACTATGAATAGACTGTAATAAACATGGGTGTGCATTACAACTCTTGGACATAGTGATTTCATTTCTTCTGGATATACACCTAGTAGCGGGATTGATGAACTATGGGGAGGCAACTTGGCAATACCTAGGAGAGCAGGAGGTATACAAAATCCCCCATAACCCAGGAATCCCAGTACTAGGGATTCACCTCCTCATGTGTGTGCACAAGCAGAAGTATATAAGATTCACTATAACATTGTAATAATGAAAAATGAGAAATATCTAAATATCCATCAAGAGAAGACTGAAGAAGAAAATGTTTTTATATGCATACAATGGAATACTGGAGTAGTAAAGTGAGTAAATTATCTGTACTAAGATGAATAGCTCAAAAATTGTTTAATAAAGTGAACCACAAAATAAAAACATGATCACAGAAATGTGTAAGGTGGTTGGTTCTACATGCTGTGTGAGGGCACACACATACATGCATGTGCACACCTTGCTTTAAGCAGGAGAGAAGCAGCAGATGGTATTACAAAGGGGAGGAGCTCCAACTGCACCATCCATGTTTTATTTCTTGAGTGTGGTAGTGGGTATGTGGATTATGATATTATCTATATTTTCTCATACACAAAGTGGAACAGACCTGTGATAAAGGATTTCCGTTAAAATAGGACAGTGATCTTTTCAAAGTATCTGGAGAGCTGGTTGATGAAGTAGGAAAATGAGAAAGTGAATTTGTCTCCTCTCTCAGTGGTTCTGATTCTGTGATCTTGTGGGCCCCTAAGTAATCCTAGATAATCCATGGGCTCAGATACTCACTACGTATGGTTTTTGCCATCTGTCTCTTTTCTCGGATGAGCCGCTTTCGCCTCTCCCGGCATTCTTTGTTCAGTTTTTGCTGCTTGATGTTCTCTTCATGGAGCTGTATGATTCGTGCTTGTAGCCGTCCCAAGGAGAGGTTAGAGAAGACCAGAGTACCCGAAAGATCATGGGGTATTTCCCCAGATTGCATATATTCTACCTGTGAAAATAAAAATAAACGAAAGAGACAAAGGTACAAAGTCTCAAGTGGAGAAAGCCCAAGTGGGGTGCTTCCTTCCTGACCCTGGCTTTGCTCAGTGTCCTTGGCCTCTCTCTTCCTGACAATGACCAGGTAAACAGAAAGTTGGCAAGCAAGCCACATTATGCCTTGTTGGGGACAGCAAATCTTCCCACACAGATGTTGTCTACTGTCTACTGTGTAATGACAGAACCAACACTTGGCACTGTAGGCAAACTGCTACATAGGCCTCGTGGGTTCAGAACAGGTTACACAGAATATATAGAAGGCTGACCCTCTTGTCTTAACCTGACAAAAGAGGATACAATGAACCTTTTTTTCCTCACTGATCTATATTCCTACAATTTAACATGTTACAGTCTGACAGTAGAAATGAACAAAGAGAGGGAATAAAGAAAAAATGCTTTCCTTGGGTCTGCCCTCCCTCAAAGAGTAGAGGTTAAATGAAGATAATTCCTCAGCTCATGTCTAATGTCTCAGGTGATGTGGAGTGTGATATGTGTGTAAGACCCAACATTTCAACCTCCAGGCCAACTTCATCCTTACATCATTTCTCTAGAGCTGAAATGATTAAACTTTTAAAGTGATAATGAGCCACAAGAAAATATGTGTGTGTTGTTATACTTTAAAAACAGTTTGATAATAGATAAGAAAAGTCTGGTGTCATGCTACAGGTGGAGTCCTTAGCCAAAGGACCACGATTTCCCCCACTGGTGACCCACAGATCTTTTCCAGAGAAGCCTGGAGATGCTGACTTTTCTGCTCATACAGGGTGGGACGACCTCTCAGACGCATCACCTGGTGGAGCTTGAGTGGAAACACAACCAGCAGTTCGTTCAGCTGCTGCTGCTTCTCTCGCTGATAAGCCTCCAGGGCCTCCTCTGCCGCATTCAGATTCGTTGCCACAATTTTTACCTGCAGAAAGTACACGAGACTCAGTGAATGGGTTCCTAAAGGGGTAAATGAGGGAGGAAGGACAGGGTGTTTGGCCAGGCTGTGATTAAGGACACCATTCCAATCTGCATTCCACGAGTGTATATTATTCTCTTCCCACCACGTTAGAGTCCATATCACTTTTATAATCATTCCTAGTTCCCAGAACTCTACGATGTTTGTGAATAAGAGCTCAGAAGACACATCCTCCGCTCACTTTTATTTTCTGCATGAAAAACGGCCCTCAGCATGGAATCTTCGTCAGAATGATAAGAATCTTGTTTGGTCATAACGACCTCAATAAATTAAGGAAAAAATGCTTTAAAGCAATGAAACTACTAACTTCAGTATTTCTAAAGCATATGCTTTATCTCCTAAAAAAAAAAAAAAAAAAAGAAAATCTGGAAGTTTTCCAGATTATTTTCTATTTGCAAGAGGAGAGCAATCGATCAAAAATATTTCTAAATAGGAATCAAGTTGAAAGATGTTGCACTAAACAAGAACACCTCAGCAGGAAAGGGAACAGAAAAGGCAGAAAGTAACCAATATTATACTGGAAGTTAAGTTCAGTCATCTCCAACGTGAAATGCATGCACCCCAGAGGATCAGCAAAACGATCTGTTGTAGTACAAATAGAAAATATCAGTTTCTATTTCTATTTATTTTTATCTTATTCTTGTGAGTGAGCACTTTATAATATGTAAACTCTACTAAAACAGTATTTCCTGAGTATAATGTATAAATACACATTTACTGTGGGGGTGCTATGTTTTTTTTACATATAATTAACATAATCAAAAAGTATGGGAACCAATGATTAAGATAAAATCCAATTTATCAAAAAAGCAATGACCCCCCCCTCCCAACACAACTTTCTTAAGAAGAAAAAACTGTTCATAACATTTGAAATGTTTTTTCTCTGAGAATTCTTAACAATGCCACTGCTATGAAGTAGAAATACCATATTTGGGATATAAAAAATAAACAGAACACCATACTTTTTTGGACAATGTATCATATTCCTTTTTGAGGTTATCAACAGTTTTCTTTTCTTCAACTAAAGCCTCCTCAATGTCCAGCCTTTTTTCTCGAAGTTGAAGGGCAAGTTCGAAAAGAGCCTTATCGCAATCTGAAAAGACAGTTGAAATTTAAAAAGTAGCCCCATTTGTTAGGGAATGCGGCAGTACTAGAAATGTGAACTTTGGAGCTTCGTAATTAATATCTGTGTGGAGACCCATGGTAACACATTTCTACTACACTTATGGTTCCATTGTTCCAGGAGGAAATGACCAATAGTATTAAAAATTATGAGAGTAGTAATGACACCAGCTTTGATGTTCTGAACAGTACTCTGAACCAGACTTTATGTTAGGTCCTTGCTGCACATCGTCTCTCTCAAGGCTAGACCCTGCAAGGCAGAAACTATTTTCTTATCCTGTACATGAAGACCCTAAGTCTCAGCTGACATAACTAGAATGTGACTAAATGGGCTCAAGTGCATTATCTCTCTATCTCCACCATCACACCAAGGGCTACATTGATCCACCGAGTAAGAGATCAAGAATGTAAAGTAATAATAAAATGGAATTTAGGAACCGTAGTTCTAGCCCCAACTCTGCCACTATGTTGGCTGCATGATATTGTTCAAGCTCTAATCCTGCTGTAAAATAGTTGCCTTATAAGGTTTTTGTGCTCTCTTCCATTTGTAAATATAATCTTAATAAGACTCTGGTTTTCAAGAGTGAAACAAGATTTAGAATTTGTTTGAAATTAAACTTAAAATTTGATGAAAACTTCATTTAAAATATCTAGAAAATCAAATTGTAAACCAGAGAAAATTATTTTCTCTGCAGAGCCATTCACCTAGACTGTAAGAATATTGATCTAGCTGTTTCAAATTTATTTCACTGTGAACAGTAAATATAAATCACCAACCGCTGGAAGCTGTATATGAATTTTGGATTTGTTTGAGCCAACGTAAGGCTGGGAAGTTGCTTTTCCTGGAACTCCTGGGTGAAATTCCCCAGTTTGAGAAAGCCCAGACCATGCTGGCGCCCTGCCTCAGCTCACAGCCTTAGGATCAAACACAGCCTCCAGGAGATGGGCTAACCTGCCAAGCACAGAAACAAGACCCCTCTCACACTGAAACCTTATCCCTGCCTTTGATGTACTTCCCCTTAAAGATTGCGACCTTTTTCAGTTGTTCAGTTCCAGTTCCTGTCAGGGCTGGAAGACCCATCAGGTACCCCCCTCCCCCATTTCTAAATCTAATCTCCAACTTTGTCTTCATTTCTTACTGATTATTTCAGACTTTTTATTTTCCCAGGCAGCTCGCACCTCTTAGCAGGAACCTGCTCTCCTGGGTGCTGGCTGCCCCATCAGTCAACCATTTCCAGGAAGCCAGTACAAAGTACCCTTCCACAGAGGTGCCCATGGCCCCTCCCTCAGCCAGACCTGCTTGGTAGAGGGGCGAGCTAGCGCAGACAGAGGAGGCAGGTCGGGTGGTGTTTTGTCAACTCTGCTTCTATCTTGCTTTCCCTCCTTCCTTGCCTTTCTTCTCTGCCTGCTTCTGTCTTTCCCTGAGGTTTCTGGTGGTGGAAAAGTTTGAGTCTTTACAAAGCTAATAACCTGCTTCTGCAGGAAACTTACTGGAGGCGGGACCTCAACACAAACTCTATGGATGGCCTCTCAGGTCTTCTGCTGGCATTCCCAGTGACAGGGACTAACCCCTGCCCACTTAAGACATTGGTGGTCCTCCCCACAGAGCAAACCTGAGCCTCCTGGCCATCCCCTCCCAGGCCCCTGGTTTATCAGGAATAAAGTCCAGGGCTCCCCCTTTGGATGCTCACCACAGCATTCTTCTTTCAGCCTTGGCTCCCACTTGGGTTCTCATACCAGGAGTCACTGTGGCCTCCTTGGGAATCTGGCCAAGCCAGAATTAGAACCCCAGGACAGTTGGGAAAATTTGTTCCAAACATTTTCAGGGTGGCCTATCATCATGTATAGCTGCTACCTTCCTGGCTGGCCAGGTGGAAGGAAGTTTGTCCTATTGAGAGGACTTCAACTGTGTGGCAGGGGTGACTGCTGATATTGGGAAGACAACCTGAGATTGCTGTTTAAAATTGGAGGGGAGCCTGGCATGGTAGTGTGCATCTGTAATCCCAGCAACTTGGGAAACTGAGGAAGAAGGATTACAAGTTCGAGACCAGTCTCGTAAATTTAGGGAGACCCACAGTAACTTAGCAAGACCCACCTTAAAAGTTAAAAAAATTAATAATAATAATTTCTTTAAAAGGACTTGAGATGTAGCTCAGCTCAGTGATAAAGTGCCCATGGGATTCTGTCCACAGTAAAGGGTTATGGAAAATAATATTCCTACAAGATAGCCCCTGGAGAAAAGCAGAGAGAGGTGCAGTTCAGGAGTAGGGAGGGGAAACTAGTCAAGGATTAACCTCTCAGTAAATCCTTTCCTAATAACAATGGGCCCTGAAAGAAAGGGGAGAATGTTGGGCCCTGGACTTTGACCATCCCCCATTACAAATTAGCCCTAAATGGAGGCACAGTAAATATTAAAACTGGGAAACAATGGATTCCAGAGAAAGAAAAGCAAAGGGCAAGATTTGAGTACTTATTCCTTGGGATCTGGACTACCATCACCCCAGATAACAATGATTTTCAACCTTTTTACAACTACCCTCCTAAATTAAAGTTTTAACCTGTACAACTAGCCCCTGATTGTCCAAACTGCACGTTCACAGTTTCCGATGATTAAACCATCCTCGTTGTGCCCTATAAAACTAAAATCCCCTCTGTAACTGATGCCATTTTTGCATCCAGAAAATGTGCCCCAGCGGTGCCCGAGTCTGCGAATGAATGAAAGGCTTCTCGGAATCTGTTGAGGTCTGCATCCGTCATTTTGCACCTACAACCGGTGCACTCCAAAAAAAAAAGCCAGACGCATTGGTGTAGGTCTGTAATCCTAGCTATTTAGAGGCTGAAGCATGAGGATCCCAAGTTTGTGGACAGTCTCAGCATTTTAGTGTCAAAATACAAAATAAAAAGGACTGGGAATGTAGCTCGGTGATAAAGTGCTCCTGGGTTCAATTCCCAGTACCAAAAAAAAAAAAAGGCAGGGTGACCCAGAGTGCATGGTGTTAGCCAAGCCCTCAGGCCTCATGGCCTTATGCAGAGCCCTGCCCAGTGCCTCTTACCCTAAGCACAGGAGACCCTGTTACAGACTGGCTGCCCTGGGAAGGCTGCGTGAGAGGGTGGCCCATTCACGTGGCAGCCAGCCAGGGATTCCTCCTAAATCCTGCGTCCATGTTCACTCTGCTGCTTTTGTAATGAGACCATTAAATAAAACATCACCACCCTTTAGAAATAAACAAAAGTATTCTTACAAAACAGATTTGAAATAGAAAATTCTGAGTGGATTTTTCCAAAAAAAAGGAAAATATTGTAAAAAAATTCTATAGAAGTTACTATCTATTGTTTCTTTATAAAATCAAATTTATTACATAATTCATGGTAACTGATCATCAACTGCAGATTATTTACTTTGCTATTTATAAAAGGCTGCCTAAAGGAACAGATAATAAATCATTCAGAGAGCCTCCCCACCAAAGATTATACTTCATACATTTTAAACCACCTTCTCCTTAAATTTTATTAACATAGAATTGAGAAATTTAAAAAAAGAGAGAGATCTTCTCAGTAATGTCAATCCAAGTCCACACTTCAGAGAACACGTGGTTTTATCTGACTTACTTGTTGGGCAGATAGAATCATCAAAACCTCATCTTCAGAGCCAGACTCCTCCTCATCACTCTCCAAGCTGGATTCATCTTCACTTGATTCCTCACTCTCCTCATCTTCATCTGAGGAAAGAGGAGGACTTGGTTAGCAGAGAAGTTCCTATGATAAACAAAATTCTAGATTTTCAAAATATTTTTCAATGAGTCAGTCACTGGGAAAGTAATAAATACACAGAGTAGGAAATAACTCAATATTTTTAGAAGGGTTAAAATGGTTAAGGACACAGAGATCACAAACTCAAATGCCTGCAGAAGATTGTAGTTATTATTAATCCATAAATACAAATGGTGCTGGGATCCTCTTGTGAAGCTGCTCATGTTGTAATCAGCTGCCACACACTTGGTAAAATAGGCCTCCAATTCCTAAATCACAAAAAGCTCTAGAAACGGAAGAAACTTTCATAACTTACCTGAACTGAAGTAAACATCATCTATAGTTTTTACTTGCAGAAGTAGAACCAGATCCTACTGAGGGTGTTCTGTTCGTAGACTCTCTCTCCTTCCACCAAACTTGAGTCGAGCTTCTCTTGAGTCCTCTTTCTATTCCTAACCTTAGATATGTCTAACCCAGTTAGTTCAGTTGTAGGAAGAATCCTGCTGAGTCTGTTTAGCAAACCTCTTGTTCCCTTGATATCTGATCAAATTCCTCATACTTCCACCCTCAATATCTTGTCACTCTGGCTTGCCTTCAGCAAAGATTCTATTAGGACAGTTCAGCAAAGAATGACGCTACCAATTTTCTGCTCCTCTGTTGTAAATCTCTACTGTCCTTGTGGTATTCAGAGTGGAGCTCCATCTCTCTTTCCCACTACAAAACCCCACTGTAATAGTCCCCTGAGTAAAGTCTCTCTTTTTGTTCTTTAACTAGTGTCATGAATAATTTTTCATTATAATGTCACATATATTATCTTCATAAAACACTAAGATGTCTGAATACTAAAACACATCTGCCCCCATGGGTTTTGGATAAAGGATTGGTGACCTCTTTGCTCCACCTTGCCCCATTTTCTTTTAAAATACCTTGGGGACATCTGTGAACTATACATCACAAACTTTCAATTGCTGTTTTAAGAAACTTCAAATTAGAGATAAGAGATGAACCTCACATGTTCTCAATTTTAAAAAATGAATTATTACTCTTAAAATTATTTAACATGTGCAACTATATAAAATAAACCAGAAAAGTTTAAAACTTCTTAGAATTCTTTACAGAGATGTCTGCTTCCCAAAGAGGAAGTAGACCTACTTTTCCCTATTTCTCTCCCTAAACACAGCTAAACATTATGTGTAAAACAGATAAAAGACGACTCTGAAAAGTGGATAAAAGAAAGGAAACTAACAATGTACCTCAGAACCTGAAAAACAATGCTGCAGTGAGTTCCTTGGGTCTTATTTTTGCCTCAGACATTTCAGATTTGGAGATGAGTAATTTAACCACTTACATACACCAACAGATGCAGATAAAGAAAGATTCAACAAAAACCTACTATCTCTAGCCAAATGACAAGGAAAGGGACAATTAGCAAAATAAAAATTTCACATATTATCTAGTTACTTAAACCAAACACTACAGAAAATCTACGGTCTCAACTCCACCCACATCAGCAAAGGCCAAGTGAGGAATCTATAACCACTCTCACTGGGCTGTAATAAGGTACCCCAACACTCTCACCCAGATGATGTCAGAGAAGGTCAAGTAGGGAACCAGGACAAGTATCCCTCCTGGCTAGTAACCACCTTCCCCACTACCACCAAGATGTCTATAAAAACCACATGGGTAGCTCAGACTTACACCATCAGGCAGTAGCAAGTGTTCTTCTCTTCCCCTCAGGGTGTTTTCAGGAGATCCCTAGTAGAGATTTAAGACTTTTGCCATTGTCCAGACAAACCAAGGTCATTCACACCATGTTGTCAGCAGAGACTACACGTGCAGCTATAATTCACATATATCAGTACGAAGGTCCCCTTCCATTAGGTGACAATGAAAGCTGAATGGGAATGTGTACTTCTTAACCCTTTCTTGTCAGAGCAATGTTGGAAAGCGAAGTAAAACAAAGATTTAAATAAGATATAATTTCATAATATGATACTAGGTTTCAATTGTCAGTCACTCATAACAAAAATCAGGAAGACCTACAACTAAATGAAAAAAGACAACAGATTTCAACATTGAGGTGATAAAGATGTTAGAATATCTGGCAAACTAAGCAATGAGAAAAAAATGCTTTGATGAATAATTATAAACTCACTTGGAGGAAAGTTTAAAAATACAAAGCTTCAGAGACTAAACAGAAAATGTAAAGTGGAGGTTATAGAATTAAAAAATATCATAACCAAAATAAAAACTCAATGGATAAGCTTTGTAGCTTATCCATGGAGGGGAGAGAAGAGAGAATCAACAATATTAAAGATAGAGCAATAGAAATTGCCCAACTTGAACAACAGAAAGAAGAAAGACTGGGAACAAAACAGTCTAGGCCTGAGGGACCTATTGGACTATAATGAAAGATCTGATATTCAAAACATTAATAACATTCACCACATCCCAGTTCCAGAAGGAGTAAAGGTAATGATGAAAATTCCCCAAATTTGCAAAAAATATATATACCTACAGATAAAAAAAATAGAATGAATCCCAAACAGAATAACCCTAAAGAAATCTGTACCAATACACATCATAACCAAATTTCTAAGGACAAAACTAAAGGCATCAAGAAAAAACTGACAGCTTATCTATAAAAGATACATAACTTGGATAGCAATGACTCTCATTAGAAACATGGAAGCAAGAAGAAAATGTCACAATGATTTTTCAACTGCCAAAAGTAAAGAACTGTCAACCTAGAATCCAGTTAACATGTCTTTTAGAAATAGAGGGGGAAATTAAGATATTCTCTAATTAAAGAAAAATTTAAAAATCTGTCGCCAGCATATATACCCTAATAGAATGGATAAAATGAATTATCTGAACAGAAAGGAAACGGTAATAGTAGAAATTTTGGAACATCAGGAAGGTCGAAAATACATGGTAAACAAAAATATGGCTTTCCTCTTCCCTCTGAGTATTTAAATTATGTTTGATGATTATAGCAAAAATTGATATTGCCTAATGTGGTTTTAGGTATATATAGAAAAAAATCATATAATCATACTGTAAATGGGGGAGGATAGAAATCAGTAACAGGATTTTGAACTAAATATAAGTCATCTTTATATAACCCATGGGACACAAAAGAAATCTCAATAAAAAGTTTAAAAATTACATTAACCTGAAAGAAAATAAAAATTCAACTTATCAACATTTGCAGGATGTAGTTAGAGTCATGCTAAAAAGGAGTTTATATCACTAAATTAGAAAAGAAGGAAAGTCTTAAATCAGTATTCTAAGTTTCTACCTCAAAACCAAAAACGAGAAGTGCAAAATAAACCAAAAGCAAACAGAAATGAAATAGTAAATACAAGAGCATAAATCAATGAAATTGAGAGGAGAAAACAATAAATAAAATCATTCATATAAAGATATGGTTTGTTCTTGAAAATATCAAACAATTGGCAGACCTTTAAGAAGACTGGAAAAAGAAAGAATAGACACAAGTTCTCAAAGTTAGAAATGTAATAGGTGATTTTACTAAGATCCTGTAGACATTAAAAAGACAGCAAAAAAAAAAAAAAACAACAAATGACTTTACACATATAAATTTTCCATTCCTCAAAAAAATTCATAAATTACCATGACTCACACAACACAAATAACTATTAAAAAATGAATTCATAATTTTAAAACTCCCCCAAATAAATCTTCAGGTCCAAATGGTTTCACTGGAGAATTTCACAAGATATTGAAAGAATTACCAATTCTACATAAAATCAGAGAAGACTTCCTAATTGGAATTATGGAGCTAACATAATCCAGATATTAAACTAAAACCAGACAAAGAAAGAAAGAAAGAAAGAAAGAAAGAAAGAAAGAAGAAAAAAGTTAACAAATTACAGACTGAGCTCTTGATGAATATTTTATTAGTATATTTGTTAAAACAAAATATAGAGAGATGTTAAGGTAAGGAAAGGTAAGGAAAAATTTTTGTACTTAAACTGGTAAAATGATGATACTGTTGAACTGGGATAAATTATGTATATAGGATGCCATACAAAGAGCAACCACCAAAAAATTGTATAAAATATTCAAAAATACTAGAAAAAATTCAAATAGAATTCTAAATAATGTTCAGATAGCTCACAGGAAAGCAGGAGAAAGAAAATAAAATAAACAGAAAATAAAAAGTAAAATGACACTTAAGCCCCCAAATAGCAATAATTACATTAAGTATATATGGTTTAAATATATCAATGAAAACACAGAGATTGGCAAAGTGGGTGAAAAACATTGCCCAATCATATTTCTGACTGCCAGTGATTTATTTCAAACATAATGATATAGGCAAATTGAAAAAAAAGGATAGAACACAGAAAACTTCCAAAGACAGAAAGAAACTATATAACATCAAATGTGTCAATCTACCAAGAAGACACAGCAATTTTGAATGTGTATGCATAAAACAACAGAGCTGTAAAATATGTGAAGCAAAAGTCGATGGAAATAGGAGACATGAAGTAACCCACTACTATATTTGGAGACTTCAACATTCCTCTCTCAACATTTAACAGAGTAACTACACAGGAAATCAGCTAGGATTTAGACACCTCAACAGAACCCAAAATCAATAGGAACTAATTGAAAATAACAGAACATTCCACTCCAAAGAACAGATCATACAGTCTTTCCAAGTGCCTGCAGAACATAAACCAAAAATAGATAATATGGTAGTCCACAAAAAAACCTTAATAATGTAATGTAAAACGAAAAGAGGTTTGTTCAGTTCACGGTTTTGGAGGCTTAAGGTTTAAGACCTGGCAGCCCCATTTATTCAGCTCAGGTGAAGGCTTCAGGAGAAGAACATCACCGCAAAACCCTGGTGAATCCATATGGTAAGACAGGAAGTAAGAAAGAGGGGAGGGGCCAGTCTTGCTCTTTTAGAACAACCCCCATAGTTCCTCTTCCAAGGATTAACCAAGGTCCCATGAGAACTATGCTAACTGAGGGGAGTACCCTCAATGATCTAATTATCGTGTATTAAGCCAACCTTTACAGGTTCCACCGTCTCTCAATGTTGCCACATTTAGGACAAAGCTTCCAATACATGAACCCTTACAGGACACGTTGAGATCATATCCAAACTGTAGTAGATAACAGACAAAATTTTCTTAATGAAACATTAGTAAATAAAATTTAGCAATTATGTTAAAAGAATTTTATACCACACCAAGGAGGATTTATTTTAGGGTTGAAGTCTTGTTCAATTATCAATAATCAAAACTCAACTCAAAATGGATCAAGGACCTAGGAATTAGACCAGAGACCCTGCACCAAACAGAAGAAAAAGCAGGCCTGAATCTTCATCATGTTGGCTTAGGACCAGACTTCCTTAACAAGACTCCTAGAGCACAAGAAATAAAAATAAGGATCAATAAATGGGATGAATTCAAACTAAAAAACTTTTTCTCAGCGAAGGATACAATCAATAATGTGAAAAGAGAGTCTACAGAGTGGGAGAAAAATCTTTTTCACATGCACTTCAGATAGAGCACTAATCTCCAAAATTTAAAAGAAACTTACAAAACTTTATACCAAAAATACAAAGAACCCAATCAATAAATGGGCCAAGGAACTGGACACACACTTTATAGAAGAAGATACACAGGAAATTAACAAATATATGAAAAAGTGTTCAACATCTCTAGTAATTAGAGAAATGCAAATTAAAGCAACCCCAAGATTTCATCTCACTTCAATTAGAATGGTTATTATCAAAGACACAAGCAATAACAGATGTTGGCATGGATGTGGGGGAAAAAGGCACACTTATACATTGCTGGTGGAGTTGCACATTGGTACAGCCACTGTGGAAAGTAGTATGGAGATTCCTCAGAAAACTTGGAATATTATCCCACTCCTCAGTTTATACACAAAGGACTTAAAATCAGCATACTACAGTGATGCAGCCATGTCAATGTTTATAGTTGCTCAATTCACAATAGCTAGATTGTGGAACCAACCTAGATGCCCTTCAATAGATGAATGGATAAAGAAACTGTGATATATATATATATATATATATATATATATATATATATATATACAATGAAATATTACTCAGCCATAAAGAATAATAAAATTATGGCATTTGCAGGTAAATGGATGGAATTGGAGAGTATCATGCCAAGTGAAATAAGCCAATACCAAAAAACCAAAGGCCAAAGGAATGTTTTCCCTGATAAGTGGAGGATAATACATAATGGGAGTGGGAGGATGGGGGATAAGAGAAGAATGGAGGAAATTTAGATTACATAGTGGGAAATGAGAGGGAGGAGGGAGTGGGAGTATGAAAGATTGTGGGATGAGACAGACATCATTACCTCATGTACATGTATGATTACACGAATCGTGTGAATGTATCAGTACATAGTTACAGTAATGGAGACTGTAGTGTTGGTGAAGGGACAGACCCAAGGGTCCATGGAACAGAATAGGGAACCTAGAAATAGATTCATACAAATATGGTCAAATGATTTAACAAAGATCAAAAACAATTCAATGGCAGAAAGATAACCTTTTCCACAAATAATGCTCAGCAAATGAAAAGGCAATTTATAGACTGAAAAAAATATTTATGTCAGATAGGACTAGTATCTCAAAGATACAAAATACTCTCAAAAACTCCATTGTAAAATAGCAAACATGGCCAATGAATATGAAGATACCTATCACCAAGGATACACAGAAAGCAGGTAAACATATAAAAAGATGTGCTTGTTAAATTAAACTACCTATGTTAGTTCATACTAACACACACACACACACACACACAGAGATTAATTCCAGATGTTTAAAGATCTTAACAGTTTGTATCCCCTCTTCTTTAACCCCCCAGAGTGCCTCTACATTGTCTATGTTGTAGTGGGGGGGAAATGGCATCAAATAAAAACCTTAGTTATTTTGTATTTCATATTAATGAGAGAGTATAGAATAATATGTGACAAAGGAATACAAACCAGCATCTCCTTCAACCTCCTTTTTCTTTACCCGCTTAATCTTCTTCTTTAGGACCTTCAGGAGGAAGTTAGCAAATTTATTGTTTTCTCCAAGGGCCGCCTGGAAACCAGCATAGAGTGCCTTTTCTTGTTCTTGTAGCTTGGTGATTTCATTTTTTCGCTCTTCCATTTCTTTAAGAAGTTCATTTATTTTCCACTAAATGAACAAAAGGAAGAAAAAATGGTAAGTGAGATGTTTCTAAGAAACCAAGTTTAGAAGGCCATGCACTTCATAGAGGTTCGCTTTCTGATATTTACAGAGCCATCCATTTACTTGGTTAAAATTTTATAATTCTTTTGTAAAAATCATTTGCATTAAGAATCAGGAAGATCAGTTTTCTAAAGTTTAGCTTTCTCAAAAAATTTTCTAAATTAAGCAAATTGGAATTTTTACTGATATCTGGATGTCAGCTAATATTTTTGCAAGTCTCAAAAACAAAGACTTTTCTGTAATGATATGTGATGGTTAAAACAAGACACATTAGTGAAACGGATATTCCTCAAATCTGATCTCACTGTTCAGTATATAATATCCATTTAATGATTTTATAATTTAATTATTTGAATTTAACATATAAGAAAGAAATTATTTCCTTTGGTTTTTAATTACACATTACACTGAAACTAGTTACCATACTTATTCACCAACTTCTTTTCTAAATATGTTCATAAGGATTACATGATCAAAAGTCAATTCTCTTATGGTAGCTGGTGACAAAAATAAGGACATTTGAAAGCCATATATGAACTAAACAAAAGGCTCATTTTTGAAAATTTCATTCTCCTATCTTATAAAATATTGGATTAAATTCACTAAAAAATTTGAATTATTTCTCACCAAAAATAATAAAGACAGAGAGCAAGTATGAATAATAGTGAAAAAGAGGAGGAGAAAAAAGACAAGAAAGAGATGAGGGCTAGAACAGGAAGGAAAATTTAAGAAGAAAATGAAAGGAAAAAAGGAACCAAGTTTCCTCCATATCTGACAGAGCAGCCACCTAGGGTTCTTCCTGCTCTTACCTGCATATCCTGTTCCTCTTTGTCACATGAATTAACACGTTCTTGAAGTATGTTCTCCTGTTTTTCAAAATTCTTGAGAAGAAGAATTTCTTGAAATAATGTGACATGGTGTAGGTCAGATAATTTCATCTGAGTGTCTAATTTCAGTTTCTGATGTCTCAGGAGACGAAGTTCTGCATCAAAAGTGACAGTCAGTTCTTTGATCTGAGGTAGAAAAAGATTTGAAGATATATTAGAAGTTAAAAGGAATGAGTGCATGTATTATTTAAACTGTTGAATAGTTCTGATTTATCTAAAACTATTTTTCATTATTGCCCCCTCCCCCCACCATTTTATTTGCAGTGCTGGGGATTGAACCCAGGGCCTTGTGCATGCCAGGCAAGCACTCTACCAACTGAGCTATATCTCCAGCCTCCATGCCCCTTTTTCGTATGAAGAATTTTATGTGCATGGTCACATAAATTAATTCATTAATGACATTAAATTTGCATACACTTATTAAAGGGTGGGGATTCTATAACTACAGTCCTTTGAGCTATTTCTTCACAATGATTAAGCTGTAGATCAACAATCCCCTTCTTGCTACACTGTATGGAACACGAGCTCTTTATATAATGTCTACATTTCTCTCCTCTTTATCCCCTACAGTATCACTGCATTTGATTTCTTAGAAGAAACATAAATAAATATTTTCCCCAACTTTCTTTTTGAAAAATTTCAAATCTTTATACAATGATAAATATTTTTTAAATAGGTAATATAATCATGGAGTCACAATAAACAATTTAATCTTCTTATTTTATAAATGAGACCAAAGGTGACTTTCCTGAGATCAAAGTTACTTTATTTCAGAGATGGGAGAAGAACTCAATTATCCCAAGTCCTGGTATGGACCTTATTCTACTGTGGTTCAGGTGACTGTAAGTCCTCAGTCTTGCTCGGAGTTTGGCATAGCTTTATTCACCTCATCCCAAAGTACATAAAGAGATCAAGACAAAACCCCAGGGTTGATTCTCCTGAGGAAACCAGTAAAACAGGAAAATGCAAACCATTCCGGTTTTTATTAGGTTGTGCATATACATGATAGGGAGCCTCAACTGATGAATATCCATCATATATAAGGAACTAGGGGCTGAGGAAGAGGAAGAGATCTCTGGATTTGGGGCAGAGAAATTACTAGAGAACTTCAGAGAGTTAAATGAAACAAACAAACAAAACAGAAAAACCCAAGGATATAGAGGTGAAAGACCTCTACAATGAAAACTACAGAATACTAAAGGAAGAAATTAGAGAAAGCTTTAGAAGATGGAATGATCTCCCATGTTCTTGGATAGGCAGAATTAATATTGTCAAAATGTCCATAATACCAAAAGCACTCTACAGATTCCACACAATTCCAATTAAAATCCCAATGAAATTTCTCACAGAAATAAAGAAAGCAATCATGACATTCATTTGGAAGAATAAGAGACCCAGAATAGTCAAAGAAATCCTTAGCAGGAAGAGTGAAGCAGGAGGTATCACAGTACCAGACCTTAAACTATACTACAGAGCAACAGTAACAAAAACAGCATGGTATTGGCATCAAAATAGACAGGTAGACCAATAGTACAGAATAGAAGACACAGAGACAAACCCACATGAATACAGTTACCTTACACTAGACAAAGATGCCAAAAACATACAATGGAGAAAAGATAGCCTCTTCAATAAATGATGCTCAGAAAAATGGAAATACATATGCAGATAAAATGAAATTAAATCCCTATCTCTCACCCTGCACAAAACCTAACTCAAAATGGACCAAGGATCTAGGAATTAGACCAGAGACCCTGCACCAAACAGAAGAAAAAGTAGGCCCAAATCTTCATGATGTTGACTTAGGACCAGACTTCCTTAGCAAGACTCTTGGAGCACAAGAAATAAAAATGAGGATCAGTAAATGGGATGGATTCAAACTAAAAAGCTTTTTCTCAGCAAAATAAACAATCAATAATGTTAAAAAAGGAACCTAAAGAGTGGGAGAAAAATCTTTTCCACATGCACTTCAGATAGAGCACTAATCTTCAAAATTTATAAGGAACTTATAAAACTTTACACCAAAAATACAAAGAACCCAATCAATAAATGGGCTAAGGAACTAGGCAAAAACTTCACAGAAGGAGATACACAAGTGATCAACAAATATATGAAAAAATGTTCAACATCTCTAGGAATTAAAGAAATGCAAATCAAAACTACTCAGATTTCATCTCACTCCAATTAGAATGACTAAAATCAAGAATACAAGCAATAATAGGAGTTGGTGAGGATGTGGGGGAAAAGGCACACTTACACATTGCTGGTGGGATTGCAAATTAGTACAGCCCTTCTGGAAAGTAGTATGGAGATTCCTTAGAAAACTTGGAATGAACCCACCTTTTGACCTAGCTATCCCACTCCTCAATTTATACCCAAAGGACCTAAAATCATCATACTACAGTAATGCAGTCACATCAATGTTTATAGCAGCTCAATAGCTAGATTGTGGAACCAACCTAGATGCCCTTCAACAGATGAATGGATAAAGAGTATAATTCAGTCAGAAAGAATAAAATTATGGCATTTGCCGGTAAATGGATGGAATCGGAGAATATCATGCTAAGTGAAATAACCAATCCCCAAAACCAAAGGCCAAATGTTTTCTCTGATAATGTTTTGTATACATAATAGGGAGGGGATGTGGTAAGTGAAGAATGGAGGAGGGTTGGATTGTGTAGAGAGAAATGAGGGAAGGGGAAAGGGAAGGGGTGGGGAAAGAATGAGACAAAGATAGTGTAAGTGGATATTACTCTATGTTCTTGTTCGAGTATACAAATGGTGTGAATCTACAGCATGTACAGCCATAGAAATGAAAAGTTGTACCGCATTTGTGTACAATGAATTAAAATTTATTCTGTAAAAATAAAAATAAATTAAAAAAAATAAATTTCATGAAGACAAAAAGTGAAAGAACAGCATTTACACACACGCATGCACACAAAACCCAAGGAGAAGAAAAAGAAAAGCTTTTACATAAGTATGGTTATAGACTGTGTGTTTGGGTTCCTCTTTCATGGTTGTTCAACAAAAACAAACCATTCCTACGTTTCTTTGGAGTCAGAACTACATTTCTTCATCTCATGACCATTCTGAAACTAAACCACACAGGTTTCCAAGTTTGTAAAGCTTATATATTTTTTTCCTCTCTCACCCAAGAGCCTGAAAGCTTTGTAAGGATACAGAATGTGTCTTTCCTGAATATTGTTGTGCCCCTGCACCTTGCTAGAACTGTCCCTGCACAGAGAATGTCCAATAAATACTTGTTACATCAATAAGTTAGCTATAATAAATCCCAACTTAAGACTTAATTATATATATATATATATATCATTATATATATATATATATATATCATTATATATCTTCCATTGTCCTAGACAATGTGGGTGAATTGGAAGTACATGTGGCCCTTCCCTCAAGAATTGTATAAATGAAAAATGAACTATAACACACACGGAACAGTAAAAAAGCCAGTGTAAAAGAGAAAGCACACTTGGAGCTTAGGAACAAGGACAGAGTACATTTGTGGGCAGAAGATGACAGGAAGGTTTGGAACTAAGTTGTACTTTGAATGATGGTTCAACTCTAGAAGGAAGTCATTGTAGATAGAAGGAAATAGCAAAAGGGAAAGCATAGATATAAAGAGAGAGGTACAGGGAGACTGGGGGAGGTGGGGACAGCAAGAAACATGGTGGATGAAGCAGAAAGGATAGGAGAAGAATAAGGCTGGGAAGCTACAGGGGTATCATGACAGGGTGGAGTTGAAAAGACACTAAGGACAGTTTCCATATGGCTGGGAGCAGTGCGCAATCTATCCAAGAAAGGTTCTTTTCCTTTTATATTTAGAACATATCCCACACATCTGGCCCCAGACTGGCCCTGATTGTCCTAGAAAGAACAATATTTGCCATTGTAGCTCCAAAACAATCTCGAACCCAGTCATCACCATAAACACCCCAATTACTGGAGCAAATCACTTGAAAGAGGATATGTGAAAAGAAGAGGCACCCCATTTCTGGGAAGATTTTGAATTATGTTCCATCTGTCATCTGAGAGCTGCTCCTCTATGTCCCTTTACCAGGACTTCATTTAGATGCCAACTAACTAAAACATGGGTTTGTCCTTCATTAAAACTCAGCTTTCCAAAAAGAAAAATAATAAAATTACAAAGCACCAAAGCTCTGGGCAGTGCACAAAGATTTGTAAAGGGCCAGGGATAAGGAGGGAGTCAAGCCTTTAGGGAATAGTGAGCTGGGCAGAGATGAGAAAGGTTAACACAGAGAAATTTAAAATAGATAAGTCATAAACTAGATCTAATTTTTCAAATGCTCTCCTTCCTTTCAGCTTTAAATAGGGACAGTTTTGCTCCGTACCCTGTTGGTCAAGTACTCTTGTGTGTACAAGTGTTTAATCTCGTCCCTCTTCATGATCTCCAGCTCCACCTCAGTAGGCTCTGTTTTTTCAAACTCAGGTGGCTTTGGAAGTTCCAGGCTGAATGTCGATGCCCTGGATGACCTAGACAGTGAGTCCCGTGTTGTCACATCTCCATCCTTTCCAGAAGGGAGTTTGAGGAACCCTCTGCCTGCGTTGGTAGACACTATCTGATCCATATGGCTGCGCTTTTGCACCTCAATTTTCATCCGCTGTCGCTTAAACTTTTTGAGAATCTCCTCATCATAGTGAAATCTCTTTTCTGGAACTTCTTCTGGGTGTATCTGGGGGACTTGGGGAATTGGGATGTGCTTGGATATGTGGAGGGTCGATTGAATGCTCTTCAGTTCTTGTACCAGGCACTGTATTTCCTCAATAACAGCCACTTTAAGATCTCGAAGAGAGAGGATACACTTGTTCATATGCATTTTTTTCCCATGGACCTGAAAAAAATTGAAGGAAAACAGCAGCCTTCTCACAAATGACAATTTGAAACAACATTTGCTCTTATCCCTTGACTAGTAAGCCTAGTAGAAATTTAAGATGAAGATGTACCTGATCATCTCTGTTCAGCACTAAATTACTCTGTTCTTTAATTTTTAGACTTTTCCTATTTAACCCCTTTAAAATGGGAGGACAGTCTGGACATGACCTCCAATATCCCTGTTTTCAGTAACTTGTTTCTTTTAGTTGGTTTATAGAGCTGAGTTCCCCAGTCCTCCTTCACCTCTCCATGGAAGTCCTTCCTGAATGCTGTGCTCATTTGGGGATACATTCCCCAAGGAGGGGAAGGCCATTAACCCATTCTGAAAATTCAGGTTGGATGACTGATAAAGTGGGCACCTATGCCTTTCACTGCTGGACCTTGGATTCCTTTGGCTTAGACTCACCTCATGGCCCACTTAGAGCCCAGAAGTTAGCCTGTTTTATTCTGTATGTTGGCCACATATTTACTGTTATTCCTCATGTAAGCAAAGTCATGATCCTGAATTTCAGTATCACATCACAACAAGGGAACTTTTCTTCCTTGGCCCTTTCACCATCTATCTAAGCCAAAGTGAGTCTCTGCCTCCATCAGAGGGTCTGAACACATCCATTGCACCCTCCCTCACTACTAGCTGTCTCCCTGATCTGAGTTTCCTAAATGCCCTTCCAGAGCATAAGGGCAGATGCAATCCTTCCTCCTGTGTGCAGTTAAGCTACTACTAGATTAAGAGTTATTTTGAAAAATTAAAAAATAATAAAAGATCAAAAGGCACTTCTTCATGCAATCTTACAAAATTTATCTACACATTTACTGTGAAGCATAAATACTGTAACAAGATAGGGGAGATGTTTTATAGAATTGATAATAAGCCTTTAAAGCATTAAGGTTTAAACTCAAAGTAAGTGCTTGGGTGAGTGGGGAACCACCTCTAAAGTGCTTAGAGGATTGAGGATTACGCACACAAGAAAAAAACCCAAACCACTAGGGGCTACACAGCCCACTTCTTTAAGAAACCTTCCTTACATACCAAATTGCTAGTTTTACAAATGACACATGAGCCTAAACATGAACCAGGGGAAAAGAATCTAATACACTATTTTAAAAATTCTTAATACTTTTCAAGATTTTGAATTTGACCATAACAATGATTACCATTTATTGATATTGACCATTACATTGACCTTATAAGGTAGACATGCCATATTGTATTAATTGGTATTAATATCTCTTCACAGATGAGAAAATTGAAGGTTAGGGAGCTTTACATGAGTCACAAAGTTCATATGACTAGTGCCAGAGATGGGAACAGAAGTCTTCTGACGTGTAGAATAGTATGTTCTATAATATTTTATGCTGCCATTTTAATGAAGTAGATTTCAATGCAATGCAATTAAGTTCATTCAAAACACCACATCTGCTCATCTTCTCTACAGGACTATGAAATTTCAAGTTGTGTGGGCTAAGGGTGCAGCTCAGTGGTGAAGTGCTTGCATAGAATTCATGAAGCCCTGAGTTCACAGTATTCAAGAAGCCCTGAGTTTGATCCCCAGCACCAGGAAGGAAAGAAGGAAGAGAGAGGAATGGAGGGAGAAAGGGAGGGATAAAAGGGGGCATGGAGAAAGGAAAAGGAAGGAAGGGAAGGAGGGAAATTTCAGGTTGAATGATAAATTGTGGCCACATGAACTTGGAATCTGAGATACACACATATAGGCAGTAGTTAGCTAGTTAGCAACTCTAAATACATGGATTTTAACACATTAAAAATTTGTGGTCATAGCAATATTGGTCTATGATGGTGGATGGAATATAATAAATAAGTAAGAATTATCTTAGAAAATAATCTGAATGACCACTATTAACATGTCCAAAATGCCCATATTGGCCAGAAAGTTAGTTTCGAGCTATGAAAATTTATTTATGAATGTGAATTGCCATGCCAGAATCCCTGTACTACTGGCATATATAATATCTTTGATGAAATGGAAAAAGATATCCCTTTCTCAGGACACTTCATTTCCATTTGTCTGACAATTATGAAATATTCAAAGATACTCTGTATGTAATATGACCAGTACACTCTGATGTGATGCTATGAACTGTGAAAACTACACAACCACGTTAGGTGGCCAAGTATCAATTTCTTCTAAAAAAGATAGCTTGGACACCTTCTAAGTCTTTAAGTATGAAAAGTCACTTATCAGTTTGAATAGTGAGTGGGGAGTTAATATGGCAGGAAGAGGAAACTTAAGAAAAACAAGGATCAGAAATGAGGAAGTACATCAGATTCTGTTGCTGTGACAAAATACCTGATAAAATAAACTTAAAGGAGTAAATGTTTATTTTGGTTTATAGTTTCAGAGGTTTCAGTACAAGGTCAGCTTCTCAGTTGGTTCCATTGTTTCTAGGCCCATGATGAGGAAGAATATCATGGCAGGGAACATGTGATAGAGCAAAGTTGCTCACCTCATGGCAGAGAGAAGTGGGGGACAGGGACAAAATACACCCTTTGAAGGCATGCCTCCGGTGACCCACCTCTTCCAAGAAAACCTTACTTCCTAAAGTTTCCACCCCTTCCCAGTAGTATCACCAGTTGAAAATCAAGTCTTTAACATATGAGCTTTGGGGGAACATTTCAGATGCAAACTATAACAGAATGATCAGAAGCATTTCAGAAGAATGCAGACAAAGTCAGAATGGAATATATTACTTGGTTGGTTAATTTGAGTTGCCTATAAAATGGTAGAAGTCAGGCAGAGAAAAACTAAATAATGACTTTTTTCCCTAAGTTCTTTGTGGATCTATAGCAGTCAAAAGTTAAATCCAGTAGAGATTTGTTTGAATGTTAGAAGTTCAAAGTCTACAAAATAGTATAAAGTTTTCACCCATAAAACTGGTATTGAGACATATAATTAATGTGAAGTCCAGTTCTGCTGTATTAACTGACAATAATGATGATAGGCAGAATCTGTTGTCCTCTCTGGGACTTATTTATGAAAAGAGGGCGTTCTAGATATCCATGAAAGCATTTTCTAGTTTTAAATTTCTATGGTTACATATTCTTATGGACCAAATGGGGAAAGGGGTCATTTTTAGCAGAATTCAATGAAAAACCCAGGGTGCTTTGTCTATGGGTATGTACCAAAGAAACAAGGTGTCCCAATTCCTCTTCCTTTTTGGCAGCATTTATTCTCATGTGTTCAGGTATCTTGTAGTCTGGGGCTGTCTTCAGATTGAAATCTCCCATATACACTTGGGCTTCTTTAATGGCTTGAACATCTTTGGGATCTTCATAGTCTTCATCAGGTTTACTCTTATATCTTTGAGAAAAAAAGACAACCCAGACACAAATACAACAGTAAATTCTAATTTACCTACTTTTAAAAGATACATTTTAAAACTCAACCACCAGGCAAAAGAACAATTCTGAGCCTGTGATGTCACATTTGTCTATAGGTTCCAAGTTTTTTTTTTTTTAAACTAATGATTATTTTTTAAGGATCCCAAGAAAAATAATATACAGTTAAATAAATAAAAACCACTTGCTACATTGTACTGAAATAATCTATGTCACTGTTAGGCTTTGGTTCACTTGTAAGTAATTCACATTTAAAATTGCTATATATTCTCTTAATGTAAATTATGCTTTGGGGGGCTGGGATTGTAGCTCAGTGGTAGAGATTTGCTTGGCATGTTTGAGGTTTGTTTCTCAGCACAACAAATAAATAAATAAAATAAAGGTCCCTCAATAATGAAAAAAAATGCTGGGCATGGTGGTGCCCACCTTGTAATCCCTCCAGAGGCTGAGACAGGAGGATCATGAGTTCAAGCCAGCCTCAGCAAAGCAAGGTGCTGAGCAAATCAGTGAGACCCTGTCTCTAAATCAAATACAAAATAGGGCTGGGGATGTGGCTCAGTGGCTGAGTATCCTTGAGTTCAATCTGCAGTATCAATAAATAAACAAATAAATAAAGCAAACTTTGGAAATTGGGTGGTTTTCAA
The DNA here is from genome assembly GCF_902686445.1 of Sciurus carolinensis. Lineage (NCBI taxonomy): Eukaryota > Metazoa > Chordata > Mammalia > Rodentia > Sciuridae > Sciurus > Sciurus carolinensis. The sequence continues at coordinate 79,412,076 of NC_062221.1, read as the reverse complement.
AAATCACAAAAAAGTCAATTAAAAATTTTTTTACTACATAAATGACTGTCACAAGAATTTCAACAAAAGGCACCTAGTTCAAGATGATAACATTAGCATATATATTTGCCTCTTCTTCTCTCCCCAAATCCCATGGAAATGACAGTATTGGGGTATAAAATGTAATGAATCATTATGAAAGCTGAGAATGGGACAGAAAATCATTGATATGTTTCTGAGAGACAGAAAGAAGATGAAATTGTAGGAAGTTTATAAATCAGACCAAAGCAAAATACAGCTCAGAATACTTGCAGGAGAAGGCTATAAAAATAATTGAATATGATTTTCTTTGTAGAGTACCTCAGAGGCCCCATGAACAAAGGCAGCAGGTGAGAAGAGTAGACTGGAATGTTAGCTATATTTGGCAAAATCAATTAATGAGTTGAAAAGGGGTTCCCGAACCAGCTGGCCCCTCCCAACTTTCCCACAAAGAAGCAACATTTATACTCAGACTAAAATGGAAGAATTGCTCTCCACAGAAACAAAACTCTCTGGAAGTTCTAAGACATCTATGGATACAGATAACATTCCCTTGAAAGACCCTTAATTGGGAGACTCCAATTCTTTAAAGTGAAGTATGTCAGTCAATACAAAAATGTACAGCTTACAGTCAGCAATTCGCTTTGGGAGAAAGCCCTTTTAGGAGAACAAAAATGAAAAATAGCAAGGAAATCTATGCTGCTTTTTGTATCAGTTTACAATCATTCATTTGTGTATAGATGAACTAAAAGGAAGAATTATTATTTTTAAAGAAGGAAAGGTGAAAGAGGACAGGAAGGAGAGAAGAGAAAGAAAAGAGGTACTTGTGCTTCTAGGTATATTAGATAAACAAGACCCATAATTACCTTCATGATCTAAAAAATTAGAGAACTGAACAAAAAAATACATGAAACAACTATGTTCAGAAATTCAACATAGGCTGGAGATGTTGAATACAAACAATATAAAACTATAACTCATAGAGAGGAGAAGTGAAGTAATCATAATACTTTGTTTACTGCATGGAGGAAATTACTCCTGTGAGTAATTTCAGACTGTGAAGTAGTGAATTAGTGAGTTCAATAGGATCCTGACCCGAATATAACCTATTGAACTCACTAATTGAGAAGATAGAGATCAGAGTTCAATGAAGACCCAAGGGGTTAGAACTCACAGAAAAGAATATCAGAGTTATATAAAGGAATATCTTCAGAAATCTATACAGGGCTCTCTAAAGTTCTTGGTTGAATATTTATCTGCACAGTACAAAGGTAATGTGAAACACCAACACCATGTAACTGGGCAAAGAACAGGTAGTTGGAAATGGGAAGCTATAAAACAAATAATTCTCACAGTTTACATGTATCTGAGAATAACTCATGTTCCTACCAGCTGAAGACCTGGGTGAATCCAAGGGAAATTCAAGAGTGACTCAAAGAGTCATGCTTTCAAAGTGGGAAAAACAGAGAAGATTGGCACATTATTCATCAGCTTGTCCTAATTGATACCTGTAGAGCACTATGCCCAACAAGAAAGCACACTCTTTTCAAGAACATACTGAACTCTAAAAAATATTGAAACAGTGTTTCTTTTAAAAAACCAACAATGCAGAAAGCAAACAATTATTTTAAAATCTATGGCCAAAATTAGTTTTTTGAAAAGATCAACATTGGTAAACTATTAGCCAGAATCATCAGGAAAAAGAGAAAAAGAGAAAAATTAACAATATCCTGAATTAAAGGTGAGCATCAAAACAGAAACAAAATATTAAAATGAAACTAAGGGATTTTGTGGTAATAAGTTTGAACACTTAAATGAAATGCACAAATTCTTTGAAGGACAGAGATTACCAAAAACAACCAAAGAAGAAGCAAAATATCTGATGAGAACTATAACAATTTCTAATTTGAATTTGTATTTAAAATCTTCTCCTAAAGAATATTTCAAAGTTAGGTGACTTCGCTGATAATATCTATCAAATATCTAGGAAAGATATAATACCAAGCCTACACACAGATTCTTTCAGAAAACAAAAGAGGAAAGAACATTTCTAAACTTATTTGTGAAACTAGTATTACCTTGATAACAACCCAGAAAAAATATTACATAAAAATGAAGCTATAGATCAAATTTTTGACTAATAAAGATACAAACATCCCCAACAAAATACTAGCAAATTAAATCCAGCAATATTTTTATAGGATAATATACCATGATGAAATGAGATTTATCATGGTAATGCTAGCTTCATTTAATTTAATATTTTAAATTAGACAAGGTAACTATCAACATTAAAGAATAAAAGAAAAAACATGATCATTTCAACATACATACTAAAAGCATTTCATAAAATTCAATATCCATCCTTGACTAAAAAAACTTGGTTAAGTTAAAACACTAGGGATAAAAGAGAATTTACTCACCTTGATAAAATGCTTGTAAAGAGCTGAAATCACACTGAAAATTTTAAAAGACTGATGAAATACCCTCCTACTACTGGAAATAAAGCAAGGATGTCCACTCTCATTGTTTTTCTTCAAAACTGCATGGCATTCATAGACGATAAAATAAGCAAGAATAAGAAATGAAAAGTAAAGAGACTAGAGAGGAAGAATCTGTCTTTAAAGAAGAATAGTGTCAGAGTGTTATGAATTTGGTAAATCCCACATTAAAACATCTAAACATATAAAGTAGATATTGACAAGAGTGAAGAAAGAACTAGCAATCCAGTAATAGTATGAGAGTTCAATACCCCACTCTTAATAAAAAATAAACTTCCAGACAGAAGATCAATCAGGAAGAGAGAGGACTCATACAATACTGTGGACCAAATGGTCTTAACAGATATATGCAGAACATCCCATTCACTAGCAGCTGAATACACACTCTTCTCAAGTACAGTAATCAAAAAACATCCAGTGAAGAAAAAACAACCAGATGACTTTGCTGGTAAATTCTGCCTAACATTTAAAGAAGATGCCAACTTTTATTAAAAAAAATAAAAACTACAGGACAATATTGCTGATAACTATAGATATCAAAATCCTCAACAAAATATTAGTAAAACAAATCCAAAACATAAAATGATCAGACAGTATGCCCACATGAGATTATCCCTAGAATGCAAGGAAGGCTCAACACACCTTAATTAATTAATTTGATTCACTACATTAACAAAATAAAGGATAAAAAATCACACATTCATCTCAATTGATACAGAAAAAGCATTTGATGAATTCAACATCTATTCATGACAAAAACTCATAACAAATGAGGGATAGAAAAGAAGTATTTTAACATAATAAAACCCACATATAAAAAGCCCACAGCTAAAACCCTCCTCAAGAGGAAACCCTTTCAAATTCATTCTATGAAGCTAGTATCACCCTAATACTAAAACAAAAGATACATCAAGAAAAGAAACTTCAAACCAATATCCCAGATGAACATAGACACAAAAATTCTCAATCAAATTCTGGCAAATTGCATACAAAAATATACTAAAAAGAGAGCGCACAACGATCAAGTGGGGTTCGTCCCAGGGATGCAAGGTTGGTTCATCAACATAGAGAAACCAATAAACATAATGCAGCACATCAATAGACTTAAACACAAGAATCATATGATTATCTCAATAAATGCAGAGAAAACATTTGACAAAATACAGCACCTCTTCATATTCAAAACACTAGAAAAACTAGGGATAGTAGGAACATACCTCAACATTGTAAAAGCTATCTATGCTAAGTCCAAGGCCAACATCATTCTAAATGGAGAAATATTGAAAGCATTCCCTCTAAAAACTGGAACAAGACAGGATGCCCTCTTTTACCACTTTTATTCAACATAGTCATTGAAATTCTAGCCAGAGTAATCAGACAGATGAAAGAAATTAAAAGGATATGAATAGGCATTTGGATCCAAGATGGCGGACTAGAGGGTGACTGCATCTCCCGTCGCTCCAGAACTCAGGATTCAAGAAGGGGAGGTATTGAGAGACTCGGACCAACAAAGAGCTGCAGAGTGAGTCTCTCCCACCAGGTGAAGCTCGGCCTGGGCAGCAGACCTGGACATGGGCAGCTTCTTGGAGCAGGGCAGCGAGAGTCTTCCCCAAGCAGCCCTGCTCTCTCCGGCGGCAAGCACAATCCACAGCCAGCTTCTAGGAGCAGGCTCGCCCAGTGAGAGCTTTTCCACACAGAGCCAACTCCAAGCCTCGGACCCAGCGGCAGTCCCCGGCCTGCAGGCAGCTTCTGGGACCAGGGCAGGGCAGCCAGAGACTTCCCCAAGCAGCCCTGCTCCCTCCGGCAGCAGGCGGGGTCCACAGCCAGCTTCTAGGAGCAGGCCTGCCCAGTGAGAGCTTTTCTGCACAGAGCCAACCCCAAGCCCTGAACTCAGCAGCGGGCCCTGGCCCACAGGCGGCTTCTGGGAACAAGGCAGGACAGGGAGAGGCTTTCCCTGAGCAGCCTGGCTCCCTCAGGCAGGGGCAGGCCCTGTCTATAGCCAGTTTCTAGGAGCAGGACCGCCCAGTGAGAGGATTTCCATGCACAACCAGCCCCCAGCCCTGGACCCAGTAGCGGGCTAGGGGCAGCTGTCTTCAGAAGCACTGCATTATCAAGTTCCTCCAACACTTCAGGCTACTAAAGGCTGGTAGGTGATATACTGGAAATCTACAAGGACACTATAAGCCAATAGAGGAAATCTGCAATATCTAAGAGTCCCATTGATATCTGACCAATATGAGAAAACAAGGGAAGAAAATGTCCCAAAAAAACCTAGATACTATATCAATAAAACCCAATGACAGCACAGCAGAAGAAATGTCAGAAAGGGAGTTCAGAGTGTACATAATTAAAACAATCAGGGAAGCAAACCAGGAGATAAAAGAGGAAATGCAGGCATTAAATGATCGCACCAATCAACAATTAAAAGAGCAAATATGGGAAGCAAAAGATCATTTCAATAAAGAGTCAGAGATACTGAAAAAAAAAAAAAAAACAGAAATCCTTGAAATGAAGGAAACAATAAACCAAGTTAAAAATTCCATAGAAAGCATAACCAAAAGGATAGAACACCTGGAAGACAGAACCTCAGACATTGAAGAAAAAATATTTATTCTTGAAAACAAAGTTGACCAAGCAGAGAAGATGGTAAGAAATCATGAACAGAATCTATAAGAATTATGGGATATCATGAAAAGGCCAAATTTAAGAATTATTGGGATTGAGGAAGGCACAGAGAAACAAACCAAAGGAATGAACAACCTATTCAATGAAATAATATCAAAAATTTCCCAAATCTGAAGAATGAAATGGAAAACCAGGTACAAGAGGCTTATAGGACTCCAAATATACGAAATTACAACAGACCCACACCAAGGCACATTATTATGAAAAAACCTAACATACAAAATAAAGACAGAATTTTAAATATTGCAAGAGGAAAGAATCAAATTACATTCAGGGGGAAACCAATACAGATATCAGCAGATTTTTCAATCCAGACCCTAAAAGCTAGAAGGGCCTGGAACAACATTTACCAAGCCCTGAAAAAATGGATGCCAACCAAGAATCTTATACCCAGCAAAACTTACTTTCAGAGTTGACGACGAAATAAAATCCTTCCATGATAAACAAAAGCTAAAAGAATTTATGAAAAGAAAGCCGGCATTACAGAACATTCTCAGCAAAATATTCCATGAGGAAGAGATGAAAAACAGTGATGCAAATCAGCAACGGGAGAAACTACCTAAAGGAATAGCCAAATAAAGTAGAAACCAAATCATGCCAAAAAACAAAAATGAGTCAAATGACTGGGAATACAAATCATATCACAATAATAACCCTGAATATTAATGGCCTGAAATCATCAATCAGAAGACATAGACTGGCAGAATGGATTAAAAGAAAAAATCCAACAATATGCTGCCTGCAAGAGACTCATCTCATAAAAAGAGATACCCACAGACTAAAGGTGGAAGGATGGGAAAAAACATACCATGCACACAGACACAGAAAAAAAGCTGGAGTATCCATCCTCGTTTCAGATAATGTGGACTTCAAGCCAAAACTAGTCAGAAGGGATAAAGAAGGACATTACATACTGCTTAAGAGAAGCATAAATCAGCAAGACATAACAATCATAAATATCTATGCCCCAAACATTGGCTCATCCATGTATGTCAAACAAATCATTCTGAATTCCAGGAAACAAATAGACCACAACACAATAATACTAGGCGATTTTAACACACCTCTCTCACCACTGGATAGATCTTCCAAACAAAAATTGAATAAAGAAACCATAGATCTCAATAACACAATCAACAATTTAGACTTAATGGACATATATAGAATATGCCATCCAACAAAGAACGAATACACTTTCTTCTCAGCAGCACGTGGATCCTTCTCTAAAACAGACCATATTTTATGCCACAAAGCTACTGTTAGCAAATACAAGAAGATAGAGATACTGCCTTGTATTCTATCAGATCATAGTGGATTGAAATTAGAAATAAATGACAGAATAAAAAACAGAAACTTCTCCAATATCTGGATATTAAATAATACACTATTATATGATGAATGGATAACAGAAGACATCAGGGAAATAAAAAAATTCTTAGAAGTAAATGAGAACAAAGACACATCATATCAAAATCTCTGGGACACTATGAAAGCAGTATTTAAAGGAAGATTTATTCCATGGAGCGAATTCAACAAAAGAAGTAAAAATCAACAAATAAATGACTTAACACTATAGCTCAAAGCCCTAGAAAAAGAAGAACAGACCAACACCAAAAGTAGTAGAAGACAGGAAATAGTTAAAATCAGAGCCGAAAACAATGAAATTGAAACAAAAGAAACAATCGAAAAAACTGACAAAATAAAAAGTTGATTCTTTGAAAAAATAAACAAAATTGATAAACCATTAGCCACACTAACAAACAGAAAGAGAGAGAAAACTCAAATTACTAAAATTCGGAATGAACAAGGAAATATCACAACAGACACGACTGAAATACAAAACATAATTACAAGCTATTTTGAAAATCTATACTCCAAAAAAACAGAAAACTTCAAAGACATCAACAAGTTTCTAGAGACATATGAATTACCTAAACTGAACGAGGAGGATATACACAACTTGAATAAATCAATTTCAAGCAATGAAATAGCAAATAATCCAGAGGTCATCAAAAGCCTACCAACAAAGGAAAGTCCGGGATCAGATGGGTTCTCATCCGAGTTCTACAAAACCTTTAAAGAAGAGCTCATTCCAATACTCCTCAAAGTATTCCATGAAATAGAAGAGGAGGGAACCCTCCCAAACTCATTCTATGAAGCCAATATCACCCTGATAGCTAAACCAGACAGAGACATATGAAGGAAAGAAAATTTCAGACCAATATCCTTAATGAACATCGACGCAAAAATTCTCAACAAAATTTTAGCAAATCGCATGCAAAAATAGATTAAAAAGATAGTGCACCACGATCAAGTGGGTTTTATCCCAGGAATGCAAGGTTGGTTCAACATCCAGAAATCAATAAATGTCATTCACCATATCAACAGACTTAAAGTTAAGAATCAAATGATTATTTCAATAGATGCAGAAAAAGCATTCGATAAAATACAGCATCCCTTCATGCTCAAAACACTAGAAAAAATAGGGATAGTGGGAACATTTCTTAACATTGTAAAGGCCATCTATGCTAAGCCCATGGCCAATATCATTCTAAATGGTGAAAAACTGAGAGCATCCCCCCTAAAAACTGGAACAAGGCAGGGATGCCCTCTTTCACCACTTCTATTCAACATTGTCCTTGAAACTCTAGCCAGAGCAATTAGACAAACCAAAGAAATTAAAGGGATACGAATAGGAAAAAAAGAAGTCAAACTATCCCTGTTCACTGATGACATGATTATATATTTAGAGGAACCCAGAAATTCCACCAGAAAGCTTTTAGAACTCATAAGTGAATTCAGAAAAGTAGCAGGTTACAAGATCAATGCTCATAAATCCAATGCATTTTTATACATAAGTGATGAATCTTCAGAAAGAGAAGTTAGGAAAACTACCCCATTCACAATAGCCTCAAAAAAAATAAAATACTTGGGAATCAATCTCACAAAAGAGGTGAAAGACCTCTACAATGAGAACTACAGAACACTAAAGAAAGAAATTAAAGAAAATCTTAGAAGATGGAAAGATCTCCCATGTTCTTGGATAGGCAGCATTAATATTGTCAAAATGGACACACTACCAAAAGTGCTATACAGATTCAATGCAATTCCAATTAAAATCCCAATGATGTACCTTACAGAAATAGAGCAAGCAATTATGAAATTCATCTGGAAGAATAAAAAACCCAGAATAGCTAAAGCAATCCTTAGCAGAAAGAGTGAAGCAGAGGGTATCACAATACCAGATCTTCAACTCTACTACAAAGCAATAGTAACAAAAACGGCATGGTATTGGTACCAAAATAGACAGGTAGATCAATGGTACAGTATAGAGGACATGGACACAAACCCAAATAAATACAATTTTCTCATACTAGACAAAGGGGCCAAAAATATGCAATGGAGAAAATATAACCTCTTCAACAAATGGTGCTGGGAAAACTGGAAATCCATATGCAACAGAATGAAATTAAACCCCTATCTCTCACTCTGCACAAAACTCATCTCAAAATAGATCAAAGACCTTGGAATCAGTCCACAGACCCTGCATCTTATAGAAGAAAAAGTAGGTCCAAATCTTCAATATGTCGGCTTAGGATCAGACTTCCTTAACAGGACTCCCATAGCACAAGAAATAAATGCAAGAATCAACAACTGGGATAGATTCAAACTAAAAAGCTTCCTCTCAGCAAGGAAACTATCAGTAATGTGAAGAGAGAGCCTACAGTTTGGAGAATATCTTTGCCACTCATATTTCAGATAGAGTGCTAATTTCCAGAATCTATAAAGAACTCAAAAAGCTCTACACCAAGAATACAAATAATCCAATCAACAAATGGGCTAAGGAAATGAACAGACACTTCACAGAAGATCTACAAGCAATCAACAGATATATGAAAAAATGTTCAACATCTCTAGTAATAAGAGAAATGCAAACCAAAACTACCCTAAGATTCCATCTCACCCCAATTAGAATGGTGATTATCAAGAACACAAGCAACATTAGGTGTTGGCAAGGATGTGGGGAAAAAGGTACACTCATACATTGCTGGTGGGGTTGCAAATTAGTGCAGCCACTCTGGAAAGCAGTATGGAGATTCCTCAGAAAGCTTGGAATGGAGCCACCATTTGACCCAGCTATCCCACTCCTTGGCCTATACCCAAAGGACTTAAAATCAGCATACTACAGAGATACAGCCACATCAATGTTCATTGCTGCTCAATTCACCATAGCCAGATGGTGGAACCAACGTAGATGTCCTTCAATTGACGAATGGATAAAGAAACTGTGGTATATATATATATATATATATACAAAAGAATATTACTCCACCATAAAGAATGATAAAATTATGGCATTTGCAGGCAAATGGACGAAATTGGAAAATATCATGCTAAGTGAGATAAGCCAATCTCAAAAAACCAAAGGACGAATGATCTCCCTGATAAGCGGATGATGACACATAATGGGGGGTGGGAGGGGTTAGTGTTAGGGTTAGGGTTAGGTTTAGGGTTAGGGTTAGGGAGTGGAGCAAGAATGGAGGAAGGAAGGACTGTAGAGAGGGAAAAGAGGGGTGCGAGGGGTGGGGAGGAGGGAAGAAATAACAGAATGAATCAAACAACATTACCCTATGTAAATTTATGATTACACAAATGGTATGCCTTGACTCCATGTACCAACAGAGAAACAACATGTATCCCATTTGTTTACAATAAAAAAAATAAATGAATTTAAAAAAAAGGATATGAATAGGAAAAGAAGAACTCAAACTACCACTCTTTGCTGGTGACATGATTCTGTATTAGAAGATCCAAAAAATTCTCCCAGAAAACTTCTACAACTAACAAATTCAGTAAAGTAACAGGATATAAAATCAATAAGCATAAATCAAATGCATTTCTATGCATAAGAAGTGAACCCACTGTAAGAGAAATTAGGAAAACTACCCCATTCACAATAGCCTCAAAAAAAAAAAAAAAAAACAACTTGGAAATCAATCTAACAAAAGAGGTGAAAGATCACTACGATGAAAACTACAGAACACTAAAGAAATAAATTAAAGAAAACCTTAGAAGATGGAAAGATCTCCCATGTTCTTGGATAGGCAGAATTAATATCGTCAAAATGGGCATACTACCCAAAGTGTTATACCGATTTAATGCAATTCTTATTAAAATCCCAATGACATTCTTCTTGGAGCTAGAAAAAGCAATCATGAAATTCATTTGGAAGAATAAGAGACCCAAATGGCCAAAGCAATCCTTAGCCAGAAAGGAGAAGCAGGAGGCATCACAATACTTACAATACCTCAAACTATACTACAGAGCAATAGTATCAAAAACAGCATGGTATTGGCACCAAAATAGACATGTAGACCAATAGTACAAAATAGAAGACAGAGACAAACTCACATAAATATCATTATCTCATACTAGATAAAGGTGCCAAAACACACACTGGAGAAAAATAGCCTATTCAATAAATGGTGCAGGGAAAACTGGAAATCCATATGTAACAAAATGAAATTAAACCTCCATATCTCTCACCTTGCATAAAAATCAACTCAAAGTGAATCAAAGACCTAGGCACTAAGTCTTTGTGCCTAATGGAAGAAAAAGTAGGCCCAAATCTTCATCATGTTAGCTTAGAACTTGACTTCCTTAACAAGACCCCTAAAATGCAATAAGTAAAATAAGAATCAACAAATGGGATGGATTCAAATTATAAACCTTCTTCTCAACAAAGGAAACCATCAATAATGTGAAGAGAGAGCTTACAGAATGGGAGAAAATCTTTAGCACACACACCTCAGATAGAGCACTAATCTCTAGGATATATGAATCAAAAAACTTAACACCAAAAAAAAAAAAAAATAATCCAATTAGTAAATGTGTTAAGGAACTGATTAGACACTTCACAGAAGAAATATAATCAATCAACAAACATATGAAAAAATGTTCATCATCTCTAGCAATTAGAGAAATGCAAATTAAAAGTACTCTAAGATTTCATCTCACCCCAGTCAGAATGGTAATTATCAAGAATACAAGCAATAATAAGTGTTGGCGAGGATGTGGGGGAAAAGGTACACTCATACACTGCTGGTGGGACTGCAGATTGGTACAAACACTGTGGAAAGCAGTATGGGTTTGCTCAGAAAATCTGGAATGGAACCATCATTTGATCCAGTTATCCCACTCCAAAGTTTATACCCAAAGGACTTAAAATCAGCATGCTACAGTGATGCAGTCACATCAATGTTTATAGCAGCTCAATTCACAATAGCTAAACTATGGAACCAACCTAGATGCCCTTCAACCGATGAATGGATAAAGAAAAGATGGTACATATACACAATGGATTATTAGTCAGTCTTATAAAGAATGAAATTATGGCATTTATATGGCAGGTAAATGGAGACTATCATGCTAAGTGGAATAAGCCAATTCCCCAAATCGAAGGCTGAATGTTTTCTCTGATAAATGGATGCTGATCCACAGTGTGTGGGGGGTAGAAAAGAATGAAGGAACTTTGGATGGTGAAGAGGGGAGTGAGAGAAGGGGTGGGGTGGTGGGATGAGAAGGACAGTAGAATGAGACAGACATTACTATCCTATATACATGTATGATTACACTACTGGTGTGACTCGGCACTATGTTCAGCCAGAGGAGTGAGAAGTTATGCTCCATTTGTGTACAATGTGTCAAAATGCATTCTACTATCATGCATAACTAATTAGAACAAATTTTTAAATATAAATAAATAAATAAATAAATAAATAAATAAACAAAACCTTCCTCAACAGTGAAAAACTGAAAGCTTTCCCCAAAGTTCAGGATCAAGGGAAGGATGCCCATACTTATCACTTCTATTGAACATAGTCCTGGAAGTTCTAGCCAGAGCATCTAGGCAAGAATGAGAGACAAAAAGCATCCAAACAGAAAGGAAGAAGTAAATCATTGCTGACTGAAGACTACATGATCTTATATATAGAAAATCCTAGAGAACTAATAAAGAAATTCAGTAAAGTTGAATGATACAAAAATCAACACAGAAAAACACAACTGCATATTTACTAACAATGAACAATTTAAAGAGGAAATTAGGAAAATAATTCCAGTTCCAACAGAATGAAAAAGAATAAAATACTTGGGAATGAACTTAATTATGGTGGTGAAAGACTTGTTTACTAAAAAACACAAAATATTGAAAGTAATTAAGGAAGATACAAACAAATGGAAAGATATCCTGTGTTCACAAATCAGAAAACAATATTGTTTAAATGTCCTGATTACCAAAAGTGATCTACAGATTTGATATAGTTCCTTCAATGGCATTTTTTTACAGAAATAGAAAAAATTATCCTATGATTCATATGTAAGTACAGAAGATCACAAATATCCAAATCAATCTTTGAATTTGATTAGAAAAGAACAAAGCTGAAAGGATCACATTGATTTCAACAAAGTTTACGAAGCTAGCAGAAAGAAAGACACATAAATTAACTGAAAAGAATAGTGAGCCCAGAAATAAACCCACCAATAGTCAGTTAACTGATCTTCAGCAAAGGTACCAAGAATACACAGTGGGAAAAGGACAGTTTCCTCAACAAATGGAGTTGGGAAACCTGGAGATTTATATGCAAAAGAGTAAAACTGGACCTTTATTTTACATAAAAAAATTCAACTCAAAACGGATTAAGAACTCCTTCAATTCAGTAGTTAAAAAAAAAAACAAAACCCTAATAACCTGATTTTTAAAACAGGAAAGGACTTCAATGAACATTTCTTCAAAGAAGATATATGAATGGGCAGCAGCTATATAAAAAATGTTCAAGATTACTAGTTATCAGCAAAATGCAAATCAAAACCACAGTAAAATATCACCTCACACTTGCCAGGGTTGGCTATTATCAAAAAATCAAAAGCAACAAATATTGGAGAGGATGTGAGGAATTGGAACTCTTGTACATTGTTGGTACAATATAAAATGGTATAGCTATCATGGAAGACAGAGGAAAGTCTTCCCCAAAAGGCTAAAAATAAAACTACTGTATGACCCAGCAATTTCATTTATGGGTATTTATTCATAAAATTGAAATCAGGATCTTTATGAAGTTGGAAAATAATTTCTTAATCCTTAAAAATCATCTAATTATATTAGCAAAATGGAATTCCTGGAACTGAAACTCTAAGGATCATTCACATTCCAACAAGAAGTATCGCCACTTTAAAAGATCCAGCTGACCTGTCTTTACTATCTTCTCTGGTTTTATTTTTTATTTTTTTCATTTTTTAATTTAAATAATGGCAATATCAATAAATATAAATATTTTTAAGATACATTTTGGGGCTCACATATTAAAAGGATAAGAGCTTAGGTAAAAACTCACAGTTCCTCCCATTCTTTTTTCCGCTGCTGGATCTTTAGTTGGGCTCTTTCCGCTTTTTGTATAAGTTTCCTTGTTTTCTCAATTTGATTGTCTATCATAATTTCACTTAGGGTTCTAGGCCGAAATATTTTCCCTTTTTCTATCATTGTTTCTTCTTGTATGATAATACTTTCACCTGTACAAAGAATCAACCTTTCTTTCAGTCTTTTTGAAACAGAAAATTGAAACTCTCAAAGATGGTTCTTAACCTGCCACATTAAAATTTTTAAAAATTCAAAAAATATATTGGCTTTTATTTATTTATTTTTAAATTTTTTCAAATTAGTTATACATGACAGTAGAATGCATTTCGACAAATTGTACACAAATGGAGCACAATTTCCCATTCCTCTGGCTGTATATTTTAACTTTTAAAATCAAAGTATGTATTGAGCAACTACCATGAATTTAACCCCATAAACACAAATGCTCTCTAACTTATGAGGGTTTATATCCTGATTATCCCACTGTACACTGAAAATTGTTAAGTCAAAAATGCATTTGATACACCTTGCTTACAAAACATCAAAACTTAAACAAGTCTACCTTCAACAGGCTGAGAACACTTATATTAGCATGCAGTTGACAAAAAAATCACCTAATCAGAAGTCTATCTTACAATTAGGTGTTGAATATCTTATGTGGTTTATTAACACTATACTGAAAATGAAAAACAGAATGGTCATATGGATACACTTTTAAACCACCGTAGAGCTAAAACATTAGAAGTTGAACCATCATAAGTTGGATACTATCTTTGCTGTGTAATGCCAATGTAAAGAGATTTTAAAAAACCACAATTATTGCTCTTAAGGACTTTATTTAAAAATTGGCAAGATAAAACACAAATCAAGCAATTAAAGAACAAAATGAGTAATGAGGGACCACTGACAGATATTTGGAAGCTTGGAAGGAGTGTTGGTGATATAATGGTGGGGACTAGGGGAAGAAATAAGTGAGTCCTATTTGACACATATAATTTGAGATGGTACTGCAGTCAATTTAAAAACAAATCAGAAACAGAACCAAATCTATAATTTAAACATGATTAGCTTCATCAATTAACAAGCGTCTCTGGAAAATTACTCTTTGTGTTTAAGTTAGATAAAGATAGACTTTAGATAAAAATGAAAAACTAACATGAGTTAGCTATATAGTTATGTTACCACTTTATATTTCATATCTCAAATATATGGCAATATGGAAAAAGAAAGGTTTAATGTGGCCTGGATGATTGTGGAAAGGTTTTATAACAAAATGTTAAGTCTAGCTGGATCCCCAAGAACTGGTATAATTCAGAGAGAAGAGGGGTTAGAGGTCACTCAGTAGAAGCCTGGGTATGAACATATCAGGAATAATTAGGGAACAGTAAGCTGAACAATAAGCTAAACAGGTAAGTTGAATAGCATGATAAGGCACTATGGGAAACAGTACAGTAGCAGAAAACAAAAAAGATTAAAATACCAGGACAATGGTTTCAGAATTCATCCAAGGCAAGAAAGGAGTCCTTACAGATAATTCAATGAAGAAAAATAGGGCAAGGAATATGGAAAGGGACACTGTATAAAAATTAGCCATCTAGGAAAATTCTAAATTTGAGAATAGTTCTGTAGCATCCAGTAGCCTCACACTCTGTCAGTCACATGACCAGGGTTGGTTTTGCTTAGCAGACTGCATCAAACAAGAAAGTAAGTGTGGAGCATTTGTGGGGAAACTGTGGCAGTCTCATTCTCAATCATACCACACAACTCTCTCCCCCTTGACAATTTATTCCTAAGGAGATCATCCTGAAAGAAAGGGTGGATAGCAAATTGAGCTCAAGTCACCAAAGAAGGTTCAAAGTTTCCTCCCATGAAAAGATAATTCACTTTTGAAATTTTAATAAATAAGAATGTAAAAGCCTTCTTGTCATTTAGGCTACCTGTATCTTTCTGGCTATCCCTTTTTCCAGATCCCTCTTTTTCAAACCTCTCCAATTTACTTGGTTTTCTCTCTGACTGACTTGTTCGTTTATATTTGGAATATTTAGAGGGCTTTACCAGCCTATAGGAGGATATCTTGTGGTCAGTTTGTATAGCATAAACCACAATAGTGTCATTTTCCAGTGGATCACGAAATCTGAAAAAACAAAACAAGTGTTTGTAATAGTGACTATTTTGATCATTCTGCACGATTAAGTAATAAAATAAAATTACAATATATTGTTCTTATAATCCATATATTGTGCTAGACTTAAAAAAATTTAATACATTTTATTGGTACATTATAATCATACATAACAGTAGAATTCATTGTGACATATTTGTACATGCACATAACATAATTTGGTCAATTTCATTCCCCAGTACCTCCATTTTCCTCCCCATTCACTCTCTCTCCCTATCTCCTTCTTCTACTATACCGGTCTCCCTTCTATTTTCATGAGACCCCCTCCCTTCTTTAGCTTCTCCTTTATTTTGTCTACTTTCCACATATTAGAGAAGCATATGACCTTTCTGTGTCTGGCATGTTTCACTTAACATAATACTCTCAAGTTCCATCCCTTTGCCTCCAAATGACATAATTTATTTTTCTTTGTAGTTGAATAAAACTCCATTGTGCATATATACCGTATTCTTTATTGATCCATCTGTTGATGAAGACCTAGGCTGGTTCCATAAACTGACTATTGTAAATTGTAAATTGTGCTTCTGTAAACATGGGCATGCATGCATCCTCTCATGGTATGCTGACTTTAATTCTTTTGGATAAATACCAAGGACTAGCATAGCTGGGTCATATATTGTTTGTCATCTAAGTTAGTCTTTCCATTTCTAGTCTTCTGAGAAATCTCCATACTGATTTCCATAGTAGTCATACCAATTTACAATTCCACCAATAATACGTAAGTTCCATTTTTCCCCCACATCCTCACCAAATTTATTATTATTTGTATTCTTGATGATTGTTATTCTAACTGGAATGAGATAATAATCTCAGTGTAGTTTTGATTTCCATTTTCCTGATTGCTAAGATATTGAACATTTTCTTTTCTTTTCTTTTTCCTTTTTTTTCTTGGGCATTTTTATTTCTTCTTTTGAGAAGCATTTGGTTAGTTCATTTTCCCATTTATTGATTGGGTTATTTGGTTTTCTGGTGCTAAGCTTTCAAGTTCTTTATATACTCTGGATATTAGTCCTCTGTCAGAAGAGTAGCTGGCAAAGATTTTCTCCCAATTCTGTACTTTCTTTTTACACTATTGTTTCCTTTGTTGTGCAGAAGTATTTTAATCTGATACCTTCCCATTTATTAATTCTTGATTTTATTTCCTGAACTTTAGGAGTCCTATTGAGAATGTCATCACCTGCATTTATATGTTGGAGTGTTGACCCTGTTTTCTTTTAGCAGTTGCAAAGCATCTGGGTTAGACTCAAACTTTAATCATGCATATACCATCAAGATGTAATGGAAATTGGATTGGATTTCAGTAAAGAGTAAGTAGAGGGCTGGGAGTGTATTTCAGTGGTAGAGTGTTTACCTAGCATGTGGAAGGTCCTGTCCTCAATCCTCATCATCCCCACCCCGCAAAAAAAGGAAGGAAGAGAGGGAGGGAAGGAGAGGGGTATTCTTTCTAATGAAAGTGTTAAACAACTCAATATTAATATAATGCCATTGTTTTGCTAATATGTGAAAAAAATGAAAATTTTGTAAGCAGACTGCAGTTTAATGATAAATAGAACATATCAAACTCTGAGGAAATGTAATCTACCTCCCTATGTATTATATAAAATAGGTTATTAAATAGAATAGATATATGTTGTTTTTATATATATTATATATAGATATATAAATAAATATAAATATGTTATAGAAAATATATAAATATTGTGAGGAGCTCCTAAATTCAAAATTAGAAAAATCATTTTTTAACACTCATTTCAAGAAAGTTAAGGAAGTCCACCTTACTAAGGCATCTAGAACACATTTTGTTGTCTTAAATTATATGGTATATGTATGGTATATGGATGTGTTCATATACTTGTGATAATGTGATTTAGTTGTATGTAGTAACTATGAGGGGAGTAGCCTTGGGGAAATTGAATACAAGGGTAACTTTGTCCCTCAGTTTTCCTTTTTAAGGGCATTTCATGAAACACAAACCATCAGATACCACTCTTTGCCTCTATAAAAACCATCATGTGCTGAATGTGGTGGTGCATGCCTGTAATCCCAGGAACTTGGGAGGCTGAGGCTAGAGGAGGAAGAGGCTCCTCCTGATCAGTCCAAGGGGCAACTTGCGACTCGGCACTGAGGATACTTGTGCCCTCCTTCCCATAGTCTCTGGGGAGATGGCAAGGACTCACAATGGTGGCTGCATGTGCTGTGTGTGTGTCTGAGGTAGGGCTGGAGGGGTTCTGGCCCTACCAAAGATAGTATGGTCCAACTGAGTACAGAACCACTGAATCAAAGAACAGAAAGAAGCAAGCAGGCTGGGACAGGAGCCTCAACAGTACCAAGACTGACTTTCCTGTGTCTTTGGTAGCATAGGAGCCCAGAGTCAAATGTAAATGAATATAAATAAAGAATAGCCGCACTACTTACATACCTAAGTTTGTGGGTTAAGATTCATACTTACCTCCCCCCGACACATTTTTATAAATATATGGTGAATATTTATTAAAAACAAACAGGTTACAATGTTGAGGTTCTTTCTGAGAGAAACTTTTTACCCAATTCTAAGCAGGTAGCAATCTGATTATGATTTGGGGATTCAAATATTATCCAGAAATTCAAATATTCAAGGATTTACTCTCAGGCAATGAGTGCTATAATTCACTGAACAAAGTATGAGAAAGGAAATAGCTACACGTCTGAGAGAGCTCTGAAGATCCGAGGACTCCCTTCTACTCTTTAGGTAACTACTAACCAGCATGCAGGAAGAGGCAACTACCTGAAGCCAGGGAAAGAATCACCAAAAAAGGAACAGACAGAATAATTCCCAGACTCCACAGAGGTTGAAACAGTTTGTGTCCCTCACAATCTTGATACTCCATGGGACCTAGGGTAGAGTATCAGAAGAGTAGTTGGAAGTATTAGCCCTAGACTAACAACTGCCCTGATCCCACCTAAGATTAAAAGGAAGACTTTTTTAAAAATCCATCTATTTCAAGTAACTTAACCAAGTCCTAGAACAAAGCTCAAGAATACTTAAAATTATCCAGCACAAAGTAAAACTCACAATGTCTAGCATCTAACCAAAACTTATCAGGCAAGCAAAAAAGCAGAAAAAGTTGACTCAAAATGAACAGAAATGTATCATTCAGCAGAAACAGCCCCAGTAATGACACCAATGATATAACAGATTAGGACACTGAATAAATTATTATGACACATTGTTTATAATCAAGAAGGCAGGAAAAAAATGAACATGTTAAAGTGAACAAAATTTTCACCTATTATACCAGGAAGTCCATAAGAATGTCTATAAGATAGTCATAATGACATAATCAATGTAAGAAATGATATAAAAATATTGTTTTAGAAGAAAAAGAGCTAGAAGAACTAGAAGAAATGTTAAAAGTGGTTTTTTCAAGATATATCATGATTATGGGTTGAAAAAAATCAATATTTGTTTTTAAAATGTCTGTGATCCCTACATACATCCATAGATTTCATGTAATTCCAATCAAAATCTTAGCAGGACTTTTGTGAAAGTCGACAAGTGGTTAACATGCAATGAATGTAAACAATTTTGGAGATGAGAAACAAGCTGAAAGATTCACCATACTAGGTGCGAAGGGTTAAGACAGGGTGGCACCAGCACAGGGATAAAGAGAGAGGTCCATGAAATATAATGAAGAAATCGGAAACAGACCCATGTCTGGTTATCTGATTTATGAAAAAATCATCACTACAATCCTGTGAGGAAAGTGTGGTCTTTTCAGAAAATGATACTAAGTTAATTGGATATTGACAGAGGGACAAACGACATTGGATCACTATCTCATATTACCTAAAAAATTATTCAAGATGAGTAATGGCAAACAATAGAGTTTCTAGCAGAAAAAAATAGGAGTATTATTTCATGAATTGAGAATAGGCAAAGCTTTCTTAAATATAGCACAAAAGCATCAACCTTGGAAGAAAAACAAAGAAAAAGGTCAATAAATTAAACTTAATTAAAAACTTTCATTCAACAAAGAACTCCTTTAGGAATAAAGAAACATGCCACAGACTAGAATAAGATCTTACATAAGCACACACATATGTATCAGATATATGACATATATAAATACATAAATATAGATATACTTCTATTGCTCACATATAAATACAGATATAGAGAGATAACCAAATACTCAAATCCATAATATATAAATTAGTTTCTATATCCAATTTTTAAAAAGGAAAAAATACTTGAATAAAAACCTAACCCAGCCAGATGCAGCAGCATACGCCTGAAATCCCAGTGACTGGAGAGGCTGAGACAGGAGGATCACGAGTTCAATGTGAGCCTTAGCAAAAAGCAAGGCACTAAACAACTCAGTGAGACCCTGTCTCTAAATAAAATACAAAAAAGGACTGGAGATGTGGCTCAGTGGTTGAGTGCCCCTGAGTTCAGTCTCTAGTACCCCCTCACACACAAAAAATAATAACCCAGAGAATATACCAATGACTAGTACATATATGAAAAGTGACTGAAAATTACCATTTACCAGGAAAATGCAAACTTAAACCACAAGAGATACTACTGAAGAATGGCTGATATTTAATGGTGTGACAATCCCCACTGATGACAAGTATACATGTTGTGAATTTAACTATTTCCCTAAAAGGATAAGTTGAAGTCCTAATGCTCAGTACCTCAGAATGTGACCTTATCTGAAAGTAGGGTCTTAACAGAGGCTATCATTTAAAATGAGGTCATTAGTGTGAACCTTATTTCAACATGACTGGTGTACTTATTAGAAAGGGAAATTTAAACACAGAAACAGACATGTGTGGAGGTAAGACTATATAACAAGACACAGAGATAAACTCATGTGAAGGAAGAGGATTTGGAGTGATGTATCTCAAGTCAAGAACAACGAATATTGCTGGTAAACCACCAGATACTCAAAGAGAGTCAAGGAACAGATTCTTCCTTCCAGTCTTCAAAAAGAACCGACTTGCTAGACACCTTGATTTTCAACTTCTAACCTCCAGAACCATGAGACAATAAATGTTACTTATTTAAACCATCCACTTCATGATACTTTGTTACAGAAACTCTAAGAAATGAACACAATGAGGGTCAATTGGATTATTTTATACTTGGGAAGTCAAAGTGTAAACTGATCCAATTATTTTGGAAAATTGGCAGCATCTAATGAAACTAAACATGCATAAAAAATAGGGCCCAATAATTCTACCACTGGATATATCACTAACAGTAACTAGTGCTGATGTCCACCAAAAACATGCACCAGACTATTCATAGCAGCATTATTTACAGTAGCCAAAAACTATCAATAATAAAATGGGGACTGGGGATGTGGCTCAAGTGGTAAAGCACTTGCCTAGCATTTGCGAGGCACTGGGTTCAATTCTCAGCACCACATAAAAATAAATAAATAAAATAAAGGTACTGTGTTCATCTATAACTAAAAAATTTTTTTAAATAATAAAATGGTTAGATTGTAGCATAGCCACAATTATTAGAATTAATTGAAATAATGGAATATTGCAATAAAAGGAAGAAGAATAAACTACAGTGACATGCAACATGGATAATCTTAGACATATGAATAATCTTATCATATGAATAAAAAAAAACCAGATGCAAAAGAGTTCATGCTCAACATTTAGTTTATATGAAGTTGTCAGATAAAACTAATTCATGGCAATAAAGTTTTAAGTTTGGAAAGTAGGTATTCACTGAAAGTAGACCACGAGGAAACTTTTTAAAATAGTATAAATGTTCTATATCATAATCCGAATAGTGGATACATGTGTTTATATTTTTTAAAAGTATTGTGTCACTTAATTAAGATTTATAAATTATGTCTAAATAAAAGACAAAAAAGCAATTTCCTCTGGGAAGTTGAATTGATGCATGAGATTGGACAGGTTATTGTCTTTTACTAAAAGTTCTTTGATTCTGTTTGATTAAAAAATTTTAATGCATATATGCTCATACTAATTTGGCATAAAATAAATAATTTGTCAAAATTATGGATTTTATAATTTTTTTTTTGGCGGTGCTGGGGATTTGAAACCAAGGCCTTGTGCTTGCAAGGCAAGCACTCTACCAACTGAGCTATATCCCCAGCCCAGGATTATATAATTTTTAAAACTATAATTGTTAGCCAAATAACCCATATTTAACTAGAAAGCCCAGGGAGATATCAATATCAGTGACAAGAGGATTCCTAAAGATTTCATTCAAGTCAGAGGCTACTTCAGAAAACCTCTTATCTGGATACTTCACTGACACTATTGCAAACTATTCAAATTTATGCTCTCAAACATCCTAATTTATAGGAAATATGGATCTTACCTATTCTGTAGCTTCATTAAGCCGAGCTCATGTTTCTCTTTTTCCCAAGCTAATTCCTTTTCTACTTGGTGAATTTTATAAACAGTTTTTCTATCAATATCAGCACGAATTTTGGAATCAAGATCAAAGTCCTGCAAATAAGCATATTTGTTTATCCAAAAGGGTTCTTTATCAATGTATTTCGATTTTTTTAGTCAATATAATGAGTTAATCACCACATCATCACAGCATTTTTCATGTGAAATAGACAAAAGTACTTCTAGAATTACAGAATTGGATAATCCATGGATATAGCCAAGATGACAAATTCTGGTTTTTAACTTGATTAGACTCCTAACAAAAATTCTGTTTAGGAAGAAATACAAAATAAACTTTTAAAAAATCCTAATCATTAACATATATATGGGGCTTGCAGTGAGACATGAGAGAAAAAAAATACAAAATTGACTTAAACAATTTTGTGATTGTCCTTATAGCTACAACTATACTAAGACAATTTTAGAAACTTTGTGGATCAACCAGGTACTCTCTTCTCAACACATCTGAAAAATATATAGAAATGGAACCACAAAGTATCAAAATATACATGTACCTACTCAACAGATATTTTGACTAGGTACAATAAGGGTTAATAGCCAAATGAAACCCAGAATTTATATTTTACTTTGGTACCAATCAATAAACAAATAAAACATGTGTGAGGAATCTAAATCCAGTAGTAAACTTTGTATCATGTAAAGAGATTTATCTGCTTCCAAATCAAACAAGTTGTATAGTAGTTGAGTTGCTGCAAATACTTTGATCAGGCAGATAATAGGAAAGTTTAAAGATGTTTTTTATTCTCCATCTGGTTGGCAAAATAGTAGTCTTGATCCAGAAATTGCATGTTATTAAATTTTACTTAGACTTACTGTTCTTTTAAATTGCATATGCTTGGTAATTCTTTGTTCATTTCTAATAGTTTCCAAAATTCATTCCTCAAAGCACGGATTTGTTCTCTCTTTCCAGCTTTTAATTCTTCCATTTCTTTCATTAACTTGTCATGTTCTCTTTTTCTCCTAGCATTCTCAATACTGAGAATAGAAATTCAAAAGAATAACATGTTAGGTTACAGAAACAGCAGAAGAGAAAAATCAGTATTCAATAATTTGGAATTTACTTAGCTTGGTCAACTTCTGTAAAATGTTGGTTTGTTTTTTAAAAAAATCATATCTAAGCAATATTTATCAAAAATTCCCATACCTGTAGGCTTTGGGATCTTCAATATCTTCTGGGGATGGCTCTGTTTCAATTCCAAACTGTAGGCATGGGAGTAAAATGTTAGCTCTTTGAAAGTGTATATTTCCCTCGAAATACCTATGAAAAGTTAATTGAATTTTTATTTTACCTGCTAATTTCTAACAAGTCTAGATAGGTCTGAAAAACAGTTTTACACAAAAGAAACTAAGGGAAAAATTATGTTGGCTAAACTTATTTGTTTCTTCTTCATTTAAGGAAGTAGGTAGAAAAAGTCTTGAAATACAATCATATGTTTTTGCAAAATGTTAATATCACCACAGTTGCCCCCTCCAAAATGTCAATTACCGATTCACATGAGCTAATAATTCATGTTATTAATAGCAAATACACATAAAAAATTTCTAGATATATTTCAAAATGTTGTTTTTCTGTATATTGCTTTATTATGTGCATATCCCCAAATACCTCATATATACCCTAGAAAGATTTTTAAGTATATATGTATGTATACATAAATATGTTCTAACTTTAAGTAAAAATTTGATGTGATCCTAATAAAAAAAAAAGACATAAGGTGGAAAATTCACAGAATCACACAATCTCCCTTCTTTGAAAAGAAAGATATGAAAAAAGAAATACAAATCTCTGCTTAGAAAGGAAATCAGATTAAGAGGAACTGAAAAGTAAATTACTTAAAGTTTGTGTATTCAGGTGCTGTTTTCAAAATGTCTGCTATGTTATGGAAGAGTAACCCAGCAAACAAGAGAGTCTTAATTTGCTATCAGTTCTTCAGTAAAGTTGAACACTTTTATTCTCTATTCTTTTTTATAGCAGATGGGTCTGTTTTCCTGTTGTTCTTTGTAAAGAAATAAAGACTCTTCTTGATCAAATTGCTTTATTACAGTCTTCACACATATGACATGTAAACATATAATATTTATATATATGAAACATAGATCTATACATTTCTATGGAAGTCAAGGTTTATGACTTTAGTAAAGTGAAGTCATACATGCGACTAATGTAAGAGCCAGTGATGGCTAAGAAATCATTACTTAATCATTCAAAACAAAATATCTCGAATTTATTTTTTATTCTTTTACAACCAAGAACTAAGTCCCTTGGTGCTCTAATATCCATGTGCCAAGATTTAACACGGATGTTCAGCCAACAGTCTCCCAGTCATAGTTGTTTACAGTTGAGTTAAACAAAGGTGCTTCCAGCAGTTCCAAAATATATGCCAAAGGCTCTCAAACTTGGCTGCACTTGTCTCAAAGTGAAGGACATTTTATAAAATACTGATGCCTAGGTCTCACCTTCAGAGATGTTCATTTTTCTTGGTGGGGTTCAGGCATCTGTACTTTTAAGGACTCTCAGTGTCCTAAAGTAAGAATTTCAGAACTTCTGCAGAGCTAAATTGGTTTTTGTGAGTTTTTAAAAAAATTATTTCAATCTTTTTCTGATTTTTGCTTTCTTAAAAGCAGAGTCAACTTCAATGAAATAAAAAATATTGAGTGCAGTCATAAATAATAGTATACTATTATTTAAATTGTGGAATGATTTTTTTCTCTCCAATATAGGTTTCTATAGAGAGAACTGACGTTAGGTAGAAGAATACACATTTTTCTTCTTGTTCATATACTTTCCCTCTTGGAGCTGGACCCTCTTTAAACATGGCCCATACTCCAAATTTTGCTGCTATTAAAAGAAATGAAAATTAACCTGCTCATATCTTCCCTACATTCTTTGAGTGTTGTTTTGAAATAGACTGTTAGATGGGAAGTCAACATGTTCTTAGGAATTTTAACTATGGTGCTTCTAATGCAACTCCTTAGTCTTTAGGAACAATTCTAATGGTTCCTAAATGACTTTATCCAAAAGAACTACTTTGATAACAAAAAATTCTGGTTCTGTGACAGGACAAAAGATATAATTTGGTGATGTGTACCTTCAGTCTTCATCACAAAGCCAACAATCTACTTTGCCTATGAACAGAATAATTTATAGAGAATCTTTGAACAAGACCTACATTATTACATTTCAAAATGGAAGATATTGATATTTTTCAACTTATTTCAAAAACATACTTTATGATGTACATCTTGTATACACCCCTGTGATGAGTAGATGAATAAATGAAAACCAAAATATATATCTGAAAACTAGTGTCCATTTTTTAAAAAGAAGAAACTGCAATTTAAAAGTCATTAATACAGAAAAATCAACATCGAAAAAAATTTGGGGGAGTTACATACCTTTAATAATCAGGGAGTTTAACACCATTAATACAATCATAGAAGCACCAGAAAGTCAAAATTATAATACGGTAGGATGTTTAGATAATAAAGTTAATATATCTAAATAGTTCTCATTTTTGAAAGCATATGAGCAATTTCACATCAGTACCTTAAGATAAATTTTGTTGTTATTAATTAGTTCATTGGTTAATTAGATACATACCTTGGGAGATGGCACTTTGGCTTTGATGATTTTCAGGAATTCAAGTTCAGAATAAACATTGAAAACAAAGATATTATTATCTGCTCCAGCCGTGATCAAGAACCGGTCATCAAAGCTAGTCGCCATGCTTTTAACATACCCATAATCATTGTCATGCATATTAAAGTGCCAGTAGTAGTCCAAATTGGTTAGTGAATGATCATCATGACTTCGGATATACACTCTAACTGCTCCATTTCTCATGCCACAAAACATCATAGTTTGGCTAAAGCTATGAGATAAAAGAAAGTAAATTGTTCTTCCTATTGTCTACAAGTAACATTTAATTTTAAATTAACTGACAAATGACTATTTGAATAATAAAGGTGTTATGAACTGAATTATGTATCACTAAAATTTATATATTTAAGCCCTAATCCAAAATACCTCAGAATGTAACTATATGGTGAGACAGGACCTTTAAAGAGGTAATTAAGTTAAAATGAGAACATCTGAATGGACCCAAATGCAGTCTGACTGGTAACCTATAAGAAATGAAGATTAAGACAGAAAGAGACTAGGGATATCATGCACATAGGAAAGATCAAGTGAGAACACAGCAAAAGGCAGATATTAGCAAGCCAAGAAAAGAGACTACAAGGGAAACCAAATCTGCTGACACTTGGACCCTAGAACTCTAGTATCCAGATTATGAGAAAATAAATTTCTGTTGTTCAGGTCATGAAGTACGTAGCATTTTGTTATAGAAGCCCTAATAAATTAATACAAAGAGAAAGTGGGGAAAAGTCAAATTGAAAATTGGACCTAGTCCATCTGATTTTCAGAAAAATGATAGGGATATATTCTCAGTTCTTAATTATTAAAGAGCTAATGATTCAATTGGTAATTTCTCCAGAATCATTGGAACTCTGACCCTTAATTATCTGACCATGCAGTAGCATTCTCCTAAGTAACAGAGGGTAAATCCATGCAACTCAATTGTCATAAACAGAAATCCTGATAGAATATCTGCAGATAAAATTTGAATATAATTTCAGGACTAGCTTTGATTCAGTTGATTTATTTAACCACACATTGTTTGAGTATTTCTTCATTGGGATGGATCTTTAACATTGACAATATCCATGATATATGAAGACAAAAGACACTTAATGGGATATCATTTTTCAAAGCTTTTCGACATTCTATACACCTGAAAGTAATAGTTTGGATGGGATTGTCTTCTGTATTCTCAAGAAAACGAAAATCAAAAGGTTCATCTTTCTGTTCTTCGAAATTGCTTCTTTTGTCACATGAGGGAAATTCACAGTGATATAGAAAACCAGAATCATAGTCACCCTAGAAAAGATAAATAATATAGATAGTGATATTTAAATATAACATATTTGAGTGTGAATTTTTCAATTATTTCAAAATTTAAAAAGCAAATAGATATTTTAAAACATCTACTATATTTGTGATTATAGAATAGTTTCTATTTACTATAAGTATCTTTATTTTCCATTTATATGCAGCTATGTAATTACAATAATAAGTACTTCATGATAATTTGTTCCTACTTAGAAGTCAATATGAGGGAGATTTCAACTCTGGCTATTGAATTCCATTTTATTTCTTCAAGTGTTATTTGAAATAGGTAGAATTTTTGTAACAGGTTTTACAGGTCATTTTTTTCATAGCTAGTGTTTGATCTTGGGTAACTTCAAACATTTAATTTTCCAGGAAGGGTTATTTAGGAAAAAACTGTCCATATAATAAAAAGACAAGTAATCATCTGGATGGCTACATTGCTCCAACTCTAATTTGCTTTTTTTTTTTTTTTTTTTTTTTTTCCTATATGAACCAAAGATTCCTAATTAAGGGAAATAAATTAATGGTCAGAACATCTTTATGAAAAAATAAATGAACGAGAAAGAAATAGTAACAAAATATGACCTTTGAAAATCAAATTAAGTTTTCACTTTTGACAATGGCAGATTGGGATTGCTTCAGCCAAACCCACTGGGAATAATCAAGACAAAAAAATTATAAAAGGTGTGTGAAGGCGTTGGAGAGCTACAAAAATAGCAAAACCCGGGCTGGGGATATAGCTCAGTTGGTAGAGTGCTTGCCTTGCAAGCACAAGGCCTGGGGTTCAAATCCCCAGCACCACAAAAAAAAAAAAAAAAAAAAAAAAAAAAAAAAAAATAGCAAAACCCATAAGAGAGGGAAAGTCAAGAGAAGTAAGCCTGCCATTTGGCATGGCTTTTCTCCCTGAAGCACTTGTCAATTAAAGTGGCAGTTGAGAGGCTAAGAGGCTGAGCAGAGATATCTGTAGTCTCATGGGCTTATGGAGAGGGGAAATAATTTCCAGGGTCCTTTAAGGAGAAGGGGCCATTGTAAATACACTTTCCACTAGAGCTTCCCACTGAAATCCTGGAGTGGTACATTCTAGACATATGAATGAACAGGAAATAGAATGACCCTCACCGCAAGTGAAGCTAAATTCAAGTAATCTCAGTCAGTGGTTGATTTAAAGTGATCTAGGATTTCTGTTTTCCAGAACCAAAAATAAATCTCTAGGAGAAAAGAGCAACATACTGACAATCAAGGTAGTTCTACAGTGTTTCACACACGAGGTTAGGCACTCTATTAAAAATAGGTAGATATGCTAGGAAATATAAGATTGATTGAAAAAAATAATCACGAGAGGTATCAATAGAGGAGTTTTCAAAATGGACTTCAAAATAACTAAGATTAATATGTTTAAGAAATTTAAAAGTAATACACAAAATTTTAGAAGACAATTGGAGTCTATAAAAATTTGGAAAAATGGAAATTCTGAATTGAAAATAAATTGATAGAAAATAAAAATTCAATACATTGATGTAACAGCAACTAAAATCAACTAAGCAGAGTTAAAACTTAACAACAAACTCCAAATGACCAAATTAAAAACAGGAAAGAACTGAATTGTATTTCTCCAGAGAAAATACACAATAGTCAATAAGCACATGAAAAAATTCTCAGTCACACTGATCACTGCAAAAGAGGCAATTACAAAGATACAGAAAGGAATTAACAGCAAGAGTAAAAAAATCAAAGTGATATTGAGTATATAAAGTAACAGTAAATATTTCTAGGATTAGCAACATATATAAAAATAAAATACATGAAAACAGAGTAGGGTGCCATTTTGAGACAACAGCCAGGCCCCATAGGACCCCTGGGAGGACTGACAGAGCCCCGTCTCCAGGATCCCTCAGCCCGAACGATCACTCCCTGCCTGTGGGGCCCTCACATCGACTGACTGCTCCCTGCTGTCAGGACCCCCAGACCAACTGACTGCGCCCTATTACCGGGACCCCAGACCGACTGATTGCACCCGGCCTCCAGGATCCCACAACCACACCAAACATACCGGAACTCCAGGACCCCTGCCTGACCAACCGCATCCCGCCTTCAGGACCTCCAGCTGACGACATCCACACCCTGAGTTGCAGCTCCCCATTTGCCAACACATTTTGAAGTCAAAGCGGCCATCTTGGATAATCCTGGAAGCAAGAGCTCCGATCTTTAGGTGGGGCAAAACCCATCCTGAGATGCCTGCTGGAGGCTTGAAGCTCATTGTCAGGTACCTCTCAAGCATCAGGCTACTGAACTCTGGAAGGTTTCATTACTATATGACTGTTATACTGTAGATTTTCTTTTTTCTCCTTATAGAAAACATTTAAGTTTTTATTTCTTTACTTTTCTTGCTCTCTTTTCCTTTTGTTTACCTGTTCCCTCAGAGTCTCTTTCTCCCTTTGTTGCATGCTAATATCCAATTTCTTTTGATTACACTCTCACACTTTCTATTATCTAGAACTTCTGTATAATCTTTTCTTATCCCATTAACAGCCACATTCTACATCCCTCTGCATCCTCTTTGTCCTCCATTAGAAACTGCAGACCTTATTGCAAATCTGTTTGTTTTATTGAAGATAATATTTTAACGCATTCTGTTTATTATGACAATTTTGTTATTGTCCTCATAGGAGCTATTTGGTCTAGGATTGCATAGTGTCTGAATTGGGCACTGCTAATATTGATCTCCCCTTAAAGAAAGGGTTTTGGAAACCTATAAGGCCACTATAAGCCTATAGGGGTAAATCTGCAATACCCCAGCTCTGCACTGCTAGAGGGGAAGATACATGAACAACATGAAAAAACAAGGGAAGAAAATGATCCAAACAAATCTAGATTCTATAGTAATAGAATCCAATGACAGTATGTTAGAAGAAATGTCAGAAAAGGACTTCAGATTATACATGATTAAGATGATTCTCGAAGCAAAGGATGAGATAAGAGAGCAAATGCAGGCAATGAATGATAATACCAATAAGCTGAAAGAGCACCTGCAGGAAGCAAAAGATCATTTCAACAAAGACATAGTTTCTCAAAAAAAAAAAAAAAAAAAAAAAACAGAAATCCTTGAAATGAAGGAAACAATAAACCAAATAAAAAACTCAATGGAAAGCATCACCAAAGACTAGACCACTTGGAAGACAGAACCTCAGACAATGAAGACAAAATATTGAATCTTGAAAATAAAGTGGCCCAAACAGAGAAGATCATAAGAAATCATGAACAGAATCTCCAAGAACTATGGGACATCATGAAAAGACCAAATTTAAGAATTATTGGGATTGAGGAAGGCAGAGATACAAACCAAAGGAATGAACAATCTATTCAATGAAATAATATCAGAAAATTTCCCAAATATGAAGAATGAAATGGAAAATCAAATACAAGAGGCTTACAGAACAACAAATGCACAAAATCACAACAGATCCACACCAAGGCACGTTATAATGAAAATGCCTAACATTCAAAATAAAGATAGGATTTTGAAGGCCACGAGAGAAAAGCATCAGATTACATATAGGGGGAGACCAATACGGATAGTAGCTGACTTCTCAACCCAGACTCTAAAAGCTAGAAGGGACTGGACCAACATATTTCAAGCTCTGAAAGAACATGGTTGCCAACCAAGAATCCTATACCCAGCAGAGCTAACCTTCAGATTTGAAGATGAAATAAAATCCTTCCATGATAAACAAAAGTTAAAAGAATTTACAAATAGAAAGCCTGCACTACAGAATGTTCTCAACAAAATATTCAGGAGGAGGAAATGAAAAACAACAATGTAGGTCAGCACAGGGAGGTACTACCTTAGAGAAAAACCACTCAAAGGAGAAACCAAGCCAACTTAAAAACTTAAAAAATAAGCCAAATGACTGGGAATATAAATCATATCTCAATAATAACCCTGAAAGTTAATGGCCTAAACTCATCAATCAAAAGACATAGACTGGCAGAATGCATTAAAAAGAAGGACCCAACAATATGCTGCCTGCAAGAGACTCATCTCATAGAAAAAAAATCCACAGATTAAAGGTGAAAGGATGGGGAAAAACCTAGCACACACATGGACTGAGTAAAAAAGCGAGGGTTTCCATCCTTATATCAGATAAAGTAGACTTCAAGCCAAAGTTAGTCAGAAGGGATAAAGAAGAACATTTTATACTGCTTAAGGGAACAATATATCAGGAAGACATAACGATAGTAAATATTTATGCCCCAAACAATGGTGCATCACTGTACGTCAAACAAATTCTTCTCAATTTCAGGAATCACATAGACCACAGCACAATAATTCTGGGTGACTTTAACGCACTGCTGTCACCACTAGATAGATCTTCCAAACTAAAACCGAACAAAGAAACCATAGAACTCAATTGCACAATCAATAACCTAGACTTAATAGACATATATAGAATATTCCATCCATCAATGAGTGGATTCACTTTCTTCTCAGCAGCACAGGGTACCTTCTTGAAAATAAACCATAGGTTATGCCACAAAGCAGCCCTTAGGAAATGCAAAAAAATAGAGATACTGTCTTGTGTTCTATCAGATGATAATGGACGGAGAGTAGAAATCAATGACAAAATAAAAAACAGAAATTACTCCAACACCGGGAGACTAAATAATGTGCTATTGAATGAAACATGGGTAACAGAAAACATCAGGGAGGAGATAAAAAAAATTCTTAGAGGTCAAAGAGAATGATGATACAACATATCAAAATCTCTGGGACACTATGAACACGGTACTAAGAGGAAAATTCATTGCATGGAGCACATTCCAGAAAAGAATGAAAAGTCAACAACTAAATGACCTAACATTACAGCTCAAAGCCCTAGAAAAAGAAGAACAGAATAACAGCAAAAGTAGTAGAAGACAGGAAATCATTAAAATCAGAGCTGAAATCAATGAAATTGAAACAAAAGAAACAATTCAAAAAATTGACAAAACAAAAAGTTGGTTCTTTGAGAAAGTAAACAAAATAGAAAAACCCTTAGCCACACTAACAAAGAGAAGGAGAGAGAAAACTCAAATTACTAAAATTCATGATGAAAAAGGAAATGTCATGACAGATACCACTGAGATACATAACATAATTAGAAGTTACTTTGAAAATCTGTATTCCAACAAAATAGAATCTACCGAAGACATTGACAAATTTCTAGAGACATATGCTCCTCCCAAACTGAACCAGGAGGACATACATAATTTAAACAGATCAATATCAAGCAATGAAATAGAAGAAGTCATTAAAAACCTACCATCCAAGAAAAGCCCAGGACCAGAAGGATTCTCAGCCGAGTTCTACAAGACCTTCAAAGAAAATCTCCTTCCAATACTTCTCAAAGTATTCCAGGAAATAGAAAAGGAGGGTACCCTACCAAACTCATTCTATGAAGCTAATATGACCCTCATACCCATACAGGAAAAGGCACATCAAGGAAAGAAAATTTTAGACCAATATCCTTGATGAATTTAGATGCAAAGATCCTTAACAAAATATTGGCAAACCGTATCCAAAAACATATTAAGAAAATCGTGCACCACGATCAAGTGGGGTTCATCCCTGGAATGCAAGGATGGTTTAAATCAATAAACGTAATCCATCATGTCAATAGACTTAAGGATAAGAATCATATAGTTATTTCAATTGACGCAGAAAAAGTGTTCGACAAAATACAACACCCCTTCATGCTCAAAACACTATAAAAAATAGGGATAGTAGGAACAAACCTGAACATTGTAAAGGCTATTTATGCTAAGCCCATGGCCAACATCATTCTTAATGGAAAAAAACTGAAACCATTCCCTTTAAAAACGGGATCAAGACAGGGATGTCCTCTTTCTTCACTTCTATTCAACATTGTCCTCGAAACTCTAGCCAAAGCAATTAGGCAGACTAAAGAAATTAAAGGGATATGAATAGGAAAAGAGGAATTTAAGCTGTCACTGTTTGCTGATGACATGATTCTATATTTAGAGGATCCAAAAAACTCCTCCAGGAAACTTCTAGACCTCATCAATGAATTCAGCAAAATAGCAGGCTATAAAATCAACATGCATAAATTTAAGCATTTTTATACGCAAGTGACGAAACAGCTGAAAGGGAAATGAGGAAAACAACTCCATTTGCAATAGCCTCAAAAAAAATAAAATACTTGGGCATCAATCTAACCAAAGAGGTAAAAGATCTCTACAATGAAAACTACAAAACATTGAAGAAAGAAATTGAGGAAGACCTTAGAAGATGGAAAGAAATCCCATGTTCTTGGATAGGCAGAATTAATATTGTCAAAATGGCCATACTACCAAAAGTGCTATACAGATTCAATGCAATTCCAATTAAAATCCCAATGATGTACCTTGCAGAAATAGAGCAAGCAATTATGAAATTCATCTGGAAGAATAAGAAACCCAGAGTAGCTAAAACAATCCTTAGCAGGAAGAATGAAGCAGGGGGTATCGCAATACCAGAACTTCAACTATACTACAAAGCAATAGTAACAAAAATGGCATGGTATTGGCACCAAAATAGACAGGTAGATCAATGGTACAGAATAGAGGACACGGACACAAACCCAAATAAATACAATTTTCTCATACTAGACAAAGGGGCCAAAAATATGCAATGGAGAAAAGATAGCCTCTTCAACAAATGGTGCTGGGAAAACTGGAAAACCATATGCAACAGAATGAAACTAAACCCCTATCTCTCACCCTGCACAAACTCAACTCACAATGGATCAAGGACCTCAAAATCAGACAAGAAACCTTGCATCTTATAGAAGAAAAAGTAGGTCCAAATCTTCACCTTATTGACTTAGGATCAGACTTCCTTAATAGGACTCCCATAGTATAAGAAATAAAAGCAAGAATCAACAACTGGGATAGATTCAAACTAAAAAGCTTCCTCTCAGCAAAGGAAACTATCAGCAATGCAAAGAGAGAGCCTACAGAGTGGAAGAATATCTTTGCCATTCATACTTCATATAGAGCACTAATTTCCAGAATATATAAAGAACTCAAAAAACTCTACACCAAGAA
The DNA here is from genome assembly GCF_902686445.1 of Sciurus carolinensis. Taxonomy (NCBI): domain Eukaryota; kingdom Metazoa; phylum Chordata; class Mammalia; order Rodentia; family Sciuridae; genus Sciurus; species Sciurus carolinensis. The sequence continues at coordinate 79,377,790 of NC_062221.1, read as the reverse complement.
TACAAATAACCCAATCAACAAATGGGCTAAGAATATGAACAGACACTTCAAAGAAGAAGATCTACAAGCAATCAACAAACATATGAAAAAAACGTTCACCATCTTTAGTAATAAGAGAAATGCAAATCAAAACTACACTAAGATTCCATCTCACCCCAATTAGAATGGCAATTATCAAGAATACAAGCAACAATAGGTTTTGGAGAGGATGTGGGGAAAAAGGTACACTCATACATTGCTGGTGGGACTGCAAATTAGTGCAGCCACTCTGGAAAGCAGTGTGGAGATTCCTTAGAAAACTTGGAATGGACACACCATTTGACCCAGCTATCCCACTCCTCGGCCTATACCCAAAGGACTTAAAGTCAGCATACTACAGAGATACAGCCACATCAATGTACATAGCTGCTTAATTCACAACAGCCAGATTGTGGAACCAACCTAGATGTCCTTTAATTGATGAATGGATAAAGAAACTGTGATATATATATATATATATATATATATATATATATACACACACACACACAATGGAATATTACTCAGCTATAAAGAATAATAAAATTATGACATTTGCCAGCAAATGGATGAAATTGGAGAATATCATGTTAAGTGAGATAAGCCAATCTCAAAAATCCAAAAGGCGAATGATCTCACTGATAAGCGAATGATGACACATTATGGGGGGTGGGAGGGGGGCAAGAATGGAGGAAAGAAGGACTGTATAGAGGGAACAGAGGGGTGGGAGGGGTGCGGGTGAAGGAAAAAATAACAATGAATCAAACATCATTACCCTATGTAAATGTATGATTACGCAAATGGTATGCTGTTACTCCATGTATAGTCAGAAACAACATGTATCCCATTTGTTTACAATAAAAATAAATTTTAAAAAAAAGGAAAAAATAAACCACTGAAACAACAACAACAACAAAAAAAACAGAGTAGGAACTGGGGAGAATATATGTTAAAATGCTCTAAGATATGGAACTGATAAAAGAATAAATTTATATTAAACTTTACTAAACCAAATTCATACTATGATCTTCAGACCTACCACTGAAAGAATAATAAAAGAATATATAACCGATCACCTAGTAGAGGAAGAAAACTTGAGGTATATCTACCTAATCTTTCATGATGGCAAAAAGAAAAAGAGAAAGAATTGGTATGACAAACAGCAATAAGTTAGCAATGTGATAGATTTAAGCATTCAGTAATTATATTAAATGTGAACAGATATGGTATCTTATTTTAAAAGACAAAGATTATTCTACATTATTTTTTAAAGAGTTTAAACACGTAACATTTATAAGAAATACACTTTTGTTGTATGGATATCAACAGGTAACACAAAGAGAAGAATCCTTAATAACCCTTGGGGTTTTGGTCTGGTAACTGGATGAACAGTCATCTCATTTACTGTAATGGAAGTGAATTAGGTTTACATGGGGCAAGTGTGGTTTAAAGTTGGGGTTGGGATGTAGCTTAGTGGTACAGCACCTGCTTAGCAAGCATAAGTCCCTGGGTTCAATTCCTAGCACAGAGAAGAAAGGAAGAAAAGGAAGGAAGGAAGGAAGGAAGGAAGGAAGGAAGGAAGGAAGGAAGGAAGGAAGGAAGGAAGGAAGGAAGGAAGAGGAGAAAGGAAGGAAGGAGGGAGAGAGAGGGAGGAAGAGAGGGAAAGAGATTCAAGATGGTGTATTAGAGGAAGGCTACATTCTTAGTTGATTCCTGGTCCAGGATTCAAGCAATAGGAGTACTACTTTTCAGTGAGTACTGCTTCTCAGTGAGGTGGGTAAAAGAGGGGTTTTGCTAAACTTAATATTGGACAGTCAAAATATCAGAAATATTGAACAGAGACTTAGAAATTCGGGTGCATAGAGCAAAAAAAGAATATATTGGAGCCAGGCCAGTTACCATACCACCAGTGGCACTGGTTTACCACAGAGGGGAGGGACAACACAGAGAGAAAAACAATGGACAAATTTGATAAGGAAAAATCCATAGATCAGAAAAGCAGCCTGAATTCAGCTGATCCAGAGGATGCATCATGAACAGTATTTAAAGGTGTTCTGGATTTTTCAACTGGAAAGCAGAGAGCTGAGGTAGGAACCATCGTGAGGCGATCATCTTGAGGCTCTGCTGCCAGAGCCTAGGAGATCCTAGCAAAAACTTTCATACTCTCCCACAAGTGCCCAATGTGTGGCCTAGAGCTTTCTTAGCAGAACATGAATGATATAGGCACAGAGAATATTTTACCCAGAGGAATTCAAATCCAAAAAATGAAGGGGAGCCCCCAACTTACTTTTTTGTGAGTCCCCAGTTCTCATGACCAGCTGAGGAGGGCAGGGAATCTGAACAGCTGGGTATGAAAACATTCAGGGATTAAGCCTTGGGAGGCCGTGATGGTGGGCAACAGCATGGATAAAGGATAGGCTCCCTTGTTTCATGAATAGAATTCCTGGCAGGCTCCTGAGATCCAGACTCCCGTAAAGATCAGCAAAACTGCTAGGCCATAGGGATGTGTTGATCTAATCTCTCCAGAACAGATACAACACAACAAAGGTCCTAAGTCCTGGTTAGACCTAAGCCCCAACCACTGGAACTCCTCCCATAGGACTCTGTAGCAGCCCCACCCAGGGCGTACATTGATCAGGTCTTGGCAGACATAACTTCAATTGACAGTACTTCCCATTCTATCCTACCTCACATATAGGGAGAAGGGAAGCTGAGAGCTATCTCAACCAGCTTCGATTAGGCCACTCCAACTGGCAGCTCAGTGAGCAAACAAAAAGAGGAAGGAGTTAACAACCCCCAGTCCTTATTCTCTCTCAATACATAGCCCAGGAAGAAATGGAAAAGACAGTAGGACATATACAGTGACCATCCATTCTTGTAGATTCTTTTGATCACCTCAGTGGAGAGGATTATTTCATTTTTCCTTCATACTTATTTTTTCTGTCTTTGTGCGTTCTTTCTATGCTGATTGGTTAATGGGCATACATATACATAATTGCTCCATTTTTTCTCGTTTTTAGCATTTTTAAATGCAGTTATTTTTCTTTACCTTGTGTTTTGAGGGTTAGGGTTCTTGTTTATTTTGTTTTTGTTTGTTAGTTTCTCTTTCTTTCCATTTTTCTTCTGCTAACAGTCAAATTCTCTTCTTTCTCTCTCAATTTACTTTGTTCTTCCTATTTTTCTCCTTTCTCATAACCATCACCTACTATATCTCTTCTGAATTCTCTCTGTTCACATGTTGAATATTGTAAACTCTCTTCTACCTTTCTATCACGTTTTCTTTTCTCTTAATGAACTGCATTTTTATCATTTTTTAGAACTAATTGGTTTATATAACTCCTGCTCCCACAATGTATGGTGTTGTAATTATTAGTACTGTGGGGACACAGTTGACAACTGCTGCTTGCTTTAATGCCAGATCTAGTTCAGGGATACTTATTGCTTTTTCTGCTAGCTGTTGCTGACCCCACCATTCCTGTTTTTCTGGTAGTTAGTGTAGTACATGTCATAGAAGGAACCAGGTGTTTATTTTAATGCTGTATATAGGATTTGCATCAGCTGTTGCTATTTTTTATTTCTTCCTTTTCTGTGAGGTGTTGGAAACCTACAGGGACACTACAAATTTCTGGGTAGAGACTCTGCTGCTAAACTAACTCTGTCAAAAGACAGTGCACCTTACTCCACACACAAATGGCACTCAAACTTCAGCTATACTTTAATACAAAGAGTAGAAGAGACTGAAACTCAAACTAACAACCAGATTCCAAGTGGGAACATCTAGGGGTGGGCCCTCAGGTCTGACACACAGACATCCACTATCACAGACAAAACAAAGAATTAACACAAAGGCTATGGATACCACACCTATGAGAGGTTTCAGTTTGGATCACTCTAGGATACTTTGGCAAGAGAAAGTCGTGCTCTAAAAAAGGCCTACAAATGAGAGTGGAAGAGAAATTCATTCTCACTGGTGCATAAAACCCAACACAGGAATACAAGAAATATCAAAACACAAGGTAACACAACACCTCCTAAAGTTCATAATTCACCAGCAACTGATCCCAAAGATATTGAAGTAGATAAAATACCAAAAAAAGAATTCAAAAAAATCATTATAAAAATGGTCAATGAATTTTAAGAGAACACAGAAAAATCACTGAATGAATTAAGAAAGTCCATATAAGATATGAATGAGAAATTCAGTAAGGAGATAGAGATACTTAAAAAGAACTAAACAAAAATCTTAGAGATGGAAGACACAATAAATCAAATAAAATGTTCAGTTGGAAGTCTCTCTAACAGAGTAGACCATGCTGAAGATAAAAATCTCAGAGCTGAAAGACAAAATGGCTACCCTGGAACATTCTAACAGCACTAAAGAAAAGAAAATAAGAAACTATCATCAAATTATACAAGAACTCTGGGACAACACTAAGAGGCAAAATTGAAAAATAATTGGAATTGAAGAGGGTTGTGAGATGCAGGCTAATGGAATAGATAAACTCTTCAGAGAAATAATAAAAAATATCCAAACTTTGAAAATTAGATAGATATCCAGATACAGGATGCATTCAGAACCCTAAATAAACAGGATTAAAAAAAAAAAAAAAACCTTTCAATAATATTAAAATTTTAAATGCCTAACATACAAGGATAAAATTTTTAAAACCTCAAGAGAAAAACATAAGGTCACATTTAGAGGCAAGACAATTAGAATTACTTCTGATTTCTTAGCACAAACTCTAAAAGTCAGGACAACTTGGACTGATGTGTTCCAAGTCCTGAAAGAGAATGTCAATCAAGATGGCTACATTCAGCAAAGCTATCCTTCAAAATTGAAAAAGAAATAAAAACTTTCCAAGATAAGCAGAAACTAAAAGAATTCCTCACTACTAAACCAGCACTAGAGAACTTACTGAAATAAATGTTCCACACAGAAGAAATCAAAAACAAACCCAGAACTCAAAAATGAACAAATCTCATTTGAAGAGTAGCTAAGCAAGTGAAAAAAAGGACCAAAATTAAACATTAGAAATAAATCAAAATGGCAGGAGTTAATAAACATCTCTCCAAAACAACATGGCACATAAACGATCTCAACTCTCCAATTAAAAGACATAGGCTAGCCAGGAGGTCAGGAGGCTGAGGCAGGATGATTTCAGGTTCAAAGAAGCCAGCCTCAGCAATTTAGCAAGGCCCTAAGCAACTTAGCAAACCCTGTCTTAAAAAAAGAAAGAAAAAGAAAAAAGAGGTTGGGGGAGGGGGCTAGGGATATGACTCAGTTGTTAAGGGCCCCTGGGTTTAAGCCCTGGTACAAAAAAAAAAAGAAGACATAGGCTGGCAGAAGGGATCGAAAAACAAGATCTAACTACATGTTACTTGCAAGAGACTCACCTTAAAGGCAAAGATAGCCACAGGCTAAAATGAAAGGATGATCTCTAAATTTTTTTTTGTTGTTGTTCTTTTTAGTTATACATGACAGTAGAATTACTTTTATGTATCATACATACATGGAGTATTACTTCCCATTCTTGTGGCTGTACATGATGGGCAGATACACTGGTCATGTATTCATATATGAACATAGGAAAGTTATTTCTGATTCACTCTACTGACTTTCCCATTCCCACCCCCTCCCTTCACCCACTCCTCTCTATCCAATCTGGTGAAGCTCCACTTCTCCCTATTATGAGTCAGCATACACATATCAGAGAGAACATTTGGTTTTGGGTTTGGGGGATTGACTTGTTTCACTTAGCATGGTAGTATCCAGTTCCACCCATTTACCTGTAAATGCTTTAATTTCATTCTTCTTTAAGGCTGAGTAATAAATATTCCATTGTGTATATGTACCACATTTTGAAAGGATGAAATTTTGATATATCAAAAGCAAGCAGGAGTCACTACTCTCTGACAAAGCAGATGTTGAACCAAAATTAATCAGAAGAAATAAAGAATGTCACTTTCTACTGATAAAGGGAACAATCCAACAAGAAGATAAAGTGATAGCAAATATTTATGCCCCAAACATGGGTGCAACTACTCAAATTGAAGCCTCAGATAGACCCCAGTACAAAATTACTAGGTAATTTCAACACATCTAACTCACCAATAGGTAAGTCATCCAGATATGAACTTAGTAAAGATTCTTTGGACCCGAAAACTACTATAAATCAAATGGACTTAACAGAATATTTTATCCAACAACAGACGAATATACTTTCTTCTCAATTGTTCTGGAAACTTGTCCAAAAGGGACTCTATTTTAGACTACAAAACAACTCTTAGGAAATACAAAAAAAAAAAAAAATGTAATTCCTTTAATCTTATCAGGTCAGAATAGAATAAAATTAGAAATCAATGTGACAAAACCATACAGAAACTATATAAATGCACAGAGACTGAACAATGCATTTTTTGAATAACAAATAGGTGATAGGAGAAATCAGGGGAGAAATTAAAAAATTCTTAGACTTAAATGAGAATAGTTGTTGAGAGCAGAGAATAAATCATTGCTTGAACTGATTCCTGGACAGAGTTGATGCTGCTCCTAGGAATTTCTTGTGGTCTCTGCTGATTGAAAACTGTCCAGTTGATGGTGGCCTCAGTTAATAGGGAGAATTCTGTGCCATGAAATTCTTTAGTTCATAACTTTTGAGTTCAAAGGCCAGCTCCCAGGGACAGAAACTGGGACAGAGGATTCTGAACAGAGCAAGATAACTACAATGTTTCAATGTTACAATGGATAAATTTCTAGACACATATGACCTGCCAAATTTGAACCAAGAGGACACAGAAAAGTAGAGAGACTAGCAATGAGATAGTAGCACTGCTACTCCTGAGCCTGCCTACTTAACAGTAACTTTAGAGGATAGGCTTCTTTTTTTTTTTTATTGTAAACAAATGGGATACATGTTGTTTCTCTGTTTGTACATGGAGTCAAGGCATACCATTTGTGTAATCATAAATTTACATAGGGTAATGTTGTTTGATTCATTCTGTTATTTTTTTCCCTTACCCCCCATCCCTCCCACCCCTCTTTTCCCTCTATACAGTCCTTCCTTCCTCCATTCTTGCCCCCCTCCTTAACCCTAACCCTAAACCTAACCCTAACCCTAACCCTAACCCTAACCCCTCCCATCCCCCATTTTATGTCATGATCCGCTTATCAGCGAGATCATTTGTCCTTTAGTTTTTTGGCTTATCTCACTTAGCATGATATTCTCCCATTTCATCCATTTGCCTGCAAATGCCATAATTTTATCATTCTTTATGGCAGAGTAATATTCCATTGTATATATATGCCACAGTTTCTTTATCCATTCATCAACTGAAGGACATCTAGGTTGGTTCCACAATCTGGCTATGGTGAGTTGAGCAGCAATGAACATTGATGTGGCTGGTATCTCTGTAGTGTGCTGATTTTAAGTCCTTTGGGTATAGGCTGAGGAGTGGGATAGCTGGGTCAAATGGTGGTTCCATTCCAAGCTTTCTGAGGAATCTCCATACTGCTTTCCAGAGTGGTTGCACTAATTTGCAGTCCCACCAGCAATGTATGAGTGTACCTTTTTCCCCACAGAGGATAGGCTTCTTGAGTCCTGCACAAAGCTCCCAACATTGCACATTGCAACAGTGAAAAAGCTGCATAAATGTTTCCAATCCTGCAATTTTCTTGTGCACAAGGAATAATGCCATTATAGTCTTTAGCGTTTTGATTATGAGACCATACATAAATAAACTTGCTGGAACAGTTCTTTAATCAGTGTTTCCCCATCAGCATGCAGTGTTTCACCTGAGCCCAGCTCTCTTCTCAATATCTCTGTGTGTGTGTGCGTGTGTGTGTGTGTGTGTGTGTGTGTGTGTGTGTGTGATTTCTTCAATCCCCCTCACCCCTTGTCAGTTTCTCAGGTTCAGCCATGCAGGTCACTCACTGTAAACAATGATGCAACATCATAGAACCTCTGGGACACTGTGAAGGCAGTTACAAGAAGAAGGTTTATAATGATGGGTGTTGCAAGAAAATCAGAAAGATTCCAAATAAACAACCTAATGATGTATTTCAAGGCCCTTGAAAAAGAACAAACCAATTCCAAAACCAGTAAATGAAAGGCAATAATTAAGATCAGAGCTGAAATCAATGAAATTGAGAATTAAAAGTCAATACAAATGATCAATAAAATAAAGAGTTGGTTATTTGAAAACATAAACAAGATTGATGAGCCCTTAGCCAAGCTAACCCAAAGAAAAAGAGAGAAAACAAAATAATAAAATTAGAAATGAAAAAAGAGAAATCAGCACAGACATCATGGAAAAGCAGAGGATCATTAGGGACTATTTACAAAACTTATACTCCAATAAATTGGAAAACCTAGAAGAAATGGATAAATTTCTAGACACATATGACCTGCCAAATTTGAACCAAGAGGACACAGAAAACCTAGAGAGACTAGCAATCAGATAGTAGCAGTAATAAAAAGATTTCCAATAAAGGAAAGCCTAGGACCAGATGAATTCTCCACTGAATTCTACCAGACCCTTAAAGAAGACATAATCCCAATGCTCCTCAAATTATTTCATGAAATAAAAAGGGATGGAACACTTTCAAATTCATTCTATGAAACTAGTATCACAATCATATCAAAATAAGATAAGGACACATTAAGGGAAGACAACTATAGACCAATATCCATGATGAACTTAGATGTAAAAATCCTAAATAAGGTGCTGGGGAGATAGCTCAGTCGGTAGAGTGCTTGCCTTGTAAGCACAAGGCCCTGGGTTCGATCCCCAGCACCCCCCCAAAAAAAAAATAAAATAAAATCCTAAATAAAACACCAGCAAATCATATACAATAACATACTAAGAAGATTGTATATTATGACCAAGGTAGTTTTATCCCAGGGATGCAAGAATGGTTTAACATATGCAAATCAATAAATGTAATTCATCACATAAATAGAATTAAGGACAAAAATCACTTAGTCATCTCAATAGATGCAGAGAAAGCACTTAACAAAATAAGCAGCCACTCACGATAAAAAAAAAAAAAAACACGAAAAAAACTAAGGATAAAGGGAATCTACCTTAGCATCATAAAAGCTATAAATGAAAAACCCCAAGCCAACCTCATATTAAATGGGGGAAAACTGAAAGCATTTCTTTTAAAATCTGGAACAAGACAAGGATGACCACTCTTACCACTCCCATTTAATATAGTACTAGAAATTCTAGCCAGAGCAACTAGGTAAGAGAAGAAAATTTAAAGGGCTAAAAATAGAAAAGGAAGATGTCAAATTATCACTGCAGATGATATGATCCTATATATAGAGGATATAAAAAGCTTTATCAAAAGACTGTTAGAGTTAATAAACAAATTTGGCAAAGTGGTAAGTTACAAAATCAACACAGAAAAAATCAATAGCTTTTCCTATATATCAACAATGAATGAAACAATTCTATTCAAAATAGCCTAAAAAAAACTAAGACTAAATTTAACAAAGAAGGTTAAAGACCTCTCTCTACAAAGAAAACTATAGAATATTGAAGAAAGGATATGAAGAAGACAGAAGAATATGGAAAGACCTCCCACATTCATGAATTGGCAGAATTAATATTGATAAAATGGTCATTTTACCAAAAGCAAAATAGATTCAATGCAATTCTCATCAAAATACCAATGACATTCTTCACAGAACTAGCAAAAACAGTCCTGAAATTCATTTGGAAGAATAAAAGAGCCAGAATAGTCAAAGAAATGTTTTCATAAAAAGCAATGCTAGAGGCACAATAACACCTGACTTCAAATTATACGATGGAACTATAGTTAACAAAAACTGCATGGTTCTGGCATAAAAACTGACACATAGACCAACAGAACACAAGACACAGAGACAAACACACACACATCTATAGTCATCTGATCCTTGACAAAGGTGCCAAAAACATACATTGGAGAATAGACTGTCTTTTTAACAAAAACTGCTAATCCATCTGTAGAAGAATGAAACTAAACCCTTATCTCTCGCCCTCCACAAAAATCAACTCAAAGTGGATGAAAGACCTAGGAATTAGACCAGAAACTATGTAACTCCTAAAATAAAACATAGGGTCCAAACACCCTGGAGTAAAGATAAAGGCAATGACTTTCTTAATAGAACCCCTAAAGCTCACTTATTAACTTATTAAAGTTAATAAGTGAGATGTCATCAAATTAAAAAGCTTCTACATAGCAAAGGAAACAATTGAGAATGTGGAGAAAGAACCTACAAAATGGGAGAAAATCTTTGCTAATTACTCTTCTGATAGAGGATTAGTAGTTAGAATATACAAAGAAGTCAAAAAGATACCAAAAAAATCCCCCAATTAACAAATGGGCATATGAATTAAACAGACACTTCTCAAAATAAGAAATACAAATGACCAATAAACATATGAAAAAAACTATAGAATATTGAAGAAATTTCATTATCAATTTAAGGAAATGCAAATCAAAACTACACTGAGATTTCATCTCATATCAGTCAGAAAGGCAGCCACCAAGAACACAAACAATAATAAACACTGAAAAAGGAACACTTTTACACTGTTAGTGGGATTGTAAATTATACAACCACTATGGAAATCAGCATGAAGTTTCCTCAAAAAACTAAGCTTGATATAAAGATCTGATTCAAGATGGCAGACTAGAGGGAGGCTGCATTCCTTGTCGCTCTGTGGCTTGGGATTCAAGCAGAGGAAATAACTATTTCTCTGCAAGACTGCCACCCACTGCTCACCCTCTACCTACCACTCGTACCTCAAATACAGCACTAATCTCCAGGATATATATAAAGAACTCAAAAAATTGACCACCAAAAAAACAAATAACCCAATCAATAAATGGGCTAAGGAACTGAACAAACACTTCACAGAAGATCAATGGACGTACAAAAAAAATTCATCATCTCTTGCAATTGAAGAAATGCAAATCAAAACTAAGATTTCATCTCACCCCAGTCAGAATGGCAAGTATTAAGAATACAAGCAATAATAAGTGTAGGCAAGGATGTAGGGAAAAAGGGACACTCATACATTGCTGGTGGGACTGCAGATTGGTGCAGCGGAAAACAGTATGGAGATTCCTCAGAAAATTTGGAGTGGAACCACCATTTGGCCCAGTTCTCCCATTCTGCAGTTTCTACCCAAAGGACTTACGAACAGCATACTACAGTGACTCAGTCACATCAATGTTTATAGCAGCTCCACTCAAAATAGCTAAACTATGGAACCAACCTAGATACCCTTCAACGATGAATGGATAAAGAAAATGTGGTACATATACACAATGAAATATTACTCAGTCTTAAAGAAGAATGAAATTATGGCATTTGCAGGTGGATGTAACTAGAGGATATCATGCTAAGTGAAATAAGCAAATTCCAAAAAAGGAAAGGCCGAATGTCATAGTGGATGCTAATCCATAGTGTGGTGGGAAGTAGGGAAGACTAAAGGAACTTTGGATTGTGCAGAGGGGAGTGAGGGGAGGGGTTGGGGTGGAGGGGATGGAAGGATGGTAGAATGTGACAGACATTATTACCCTATATACATGTATGAAAAATAAATAAACAAAAATTAAAATAAAAAAATAAAAAGAATACAAGTAATAATAAGTGTTGGCGAGAAAAAGGTACACTCATACATTACTGGTGGGACTGCAGATTGGTGCAGCCACTATGGCAAGCAATATGGAGATTCCTCAGAAAACTTGGAATGGAACCACCATTTGACCCAACTATCCCACTCCTCAGTTTATACCCAAAGGACTTACGAACAGTATACTACAATGATACAGTCACATCAATGTTTATAGCAGCTCCACTCACAATAGCTAAACTATGGAACCAACCTAAGTACAGATGAATGGATAAAGAAAATGTGGTATATATACACAATGGAATAGTACTCAGCCTTAAAGAAGAATGAAATTATAACATTTGAGGTAAATGGATGGATCTGGATCCCAAAAAACATCCCAAAAGGCCAAATGTTTTCTCTGATTTGCAGATGGTAATTCACAAGGGAGGGTGCCTAGGGGGAAATAGTTACTTTGGATTAAGTAGAGGGGAATGAAGGTAGGAGAGAGGGGTAGGAAGAATAGTATTCTATTTATATGTTGTTTTTATTTATTAAGTAGGAAGAATATGACATTATTACCCTATGTGCATATATGACTACATGGCCAATGTAATTCTACATCCTGTACAACCAGAAGAATAAGAAGTTATGCTCCATTTATGAATGATGTATCAAAGTGCATTCTACTGTTATGTATAACTAATTACAACAAATTTTTAAAAAGACAGAAAAATATTCATATTTCTACACTTCCATAAGTCATACAGCATAGTTGTAAGTGATAAGATGTCAGCAAAATTCTTGGCTAGTGCTACCATGAAACCTATTATTTTCAAAAGTGAAAAACAACAGACTCAGCTAGAAAACCCCTTAACTCTTTGCCCTTCTATCCTTGACCCTTCTTCCCTTTGACCTGCCTTAAACACATATGTCTGTCACAGAAAATAGCCGATATAAAAAGTAGACATATAAAAGAGATGTTAAGATATATTAAAACAGTGGAGCTAACATTCATTTACCAAAACCCACAACTTTAATAGAAGTTAATAAATAAAAACAGCATATGAATAAGAAAGTAAAAATTTGGTGATGTGTTGTTATCTGAAACAGAGGTCCCACTGAGGGTGATGACAGCAATGTCTCCCAGTAAACACAGACATCGGAAACCAGACTCGGAAGGCACAGATCTAATTTTACTTAGGCTCGTCCAAGACATACATAGGCACATTATCCAATCAGGTTAAGACGCTTGTTAGAACATAACAGAACCAACCTATAGGGAAGCTATACATCATACTAATGTAAACAAACCAAGTGTCCCTAAGTGATTCTGTCTGGAAACAAGTCTGAGACAAAGGACTGGGGGAAGGGCAAGCTCCAGCACACAGCATGAGGCGAGGCAGCGCAGGGCGAACTCACATCACAGCTTGCTGTGATGCCTGCTGAGCGAGGCTTCCCCTCAGCTTGTAGCTCAGCCTCAGTAACTGCAAAGGCCTACAGTCCATGGCGAGTCCTTACCATTTCCTCAGTTTCTCTGTCCAGACTGTTAGGTTTATTTAAACCATGGTGTCAGCGACTGTTGTCAAATAAGCTTGAGGAATGTTCCCTACAATGAAGTTAATTATAAACTAGATTGAAATATGGCAGAGGTAAAAATTATTACATTGTTACTCACCAAGGAAACCCAGAACTTCCCTGGCTCAGAGTAGAAGCCACAGAGGATGGGAGAGGGGTTTGGTGGGATAAAGAGTTCAGGCAATGGCTCCTCTTCCTCTTCTTCCTCCTCTTCCTGTAATTCTTTTTCTGCATCTTCTCCCATCTCTTCTATTAGCTTCTTCCTCCTTGCTTCCCTTTCCTGTGCCTTCAACTCCTTTTGCTTTTCTCTCTTTTCAATTTCTATTGATCTCTTTTAAAAGAGACATGAGATAGATATCAAAACAACTGTAACACACTATTGAGAAAGAATGACAAAGAAAGTAGAAGGCAGATAGGGTTCTAGAAAGACTCAGCTCTGATGTGACAAGCAATAACATTTAAAAATAAGAATCATTGTGGGAGTATTCTTTTAACCACCATTGTTAGTATACAGAAATTATTTTGTAATTTTCTCCTAACAGAGGGTATAAACAGTTTTCTCTCAGAGCCTGTTACTATCAATGCAGGATGAAAATGGATTAAGAAGTCCACCAAGAAAGTTATTTCCAGCTTTAGTAATACTGTGATTTAGTCCTCATTGTCTATCAACCAATCATTGCAAAAGCCCCCAACACTAGTGTCCCTCCTTCCCATCTTTTGTCTTTCTTTTGTTCGTCCCTCAGTATTATCTTCCTAATTCATATGACCCCGCCACATCAATATCCTCCTCAAACACTCACAACAATCCCAATGATCTAAATTGAAATGTCTTGACTGGCATTTAAGGAGCTCCAGGCTCTCTGGTCACAGACTTCCACTATCTCCCTCCACACACTGTATTCCTCCATTGTACCAGCCCATTCTTCATCTCCTGAAAACACTAAAAGCACTGATGATTCTGCCTTCCTTCAAAGTGTTCACCCGCTCTTCAACGTCACCCTATCCATTTCAACTTTTCAAAATTCTTCCTGTCTTCTAAGTACTAAAAGTCACTTCCGTGCAACCGCATTTGACCTCCTCCCACTCCTCCCACTCTTACATCAGCATCTTCCATCTAGTAGACACTACTTTCATTTCAGTGTCTATTCACTACTACCCTCTCCAGCTGCTTCCCTACCAGATTATAAGCTCCTTAAGGTCAGGGTGTGCTTTCGTTTTCTTTGTATTCCCCTAGCACTTCTTACAGGATAGTTTATATCCTAATGAGAGAGAAAATAGTAGGAGATAATGCTTCAAGAATATTGCATACCAGAATCTTAGATTTGACACTTGTGAAATGGAAACATTTTAAGCACATATCACTGATTTCATAGGAAACTACATCATGATCGTCCTCTTCTTCCTTGATGGTTGGACATGGAGCTTCAAGAACATAGCCATTCTCACAGAGAATCAGTAAAGTACTGTCAGGCTAAAACATAAAGATTAAAAAAGTCATTTTACATTTAGGAAATTTCTTTTAAAAACAGCTATATCTAAGTATAATTGGCATTTGATGTTTTAGTCATATTTTTGTCTCTGTGACCAAAAGACTCTCCAAGAAAAATTTAGAAGAGGAAAAGTTTCTTTTGTCTCATGGTTTCAGAGGTTCAGTCCCTGGTTAACAGATACCATAGCTCTGGGTCTGAGGTGACACAAAATATCAATCATGACAGAAAGGTAGGCTATCCAGAAGCAGAGAGCTCCACTCATTAGGGACAAAATATATACCCCAAAGGCATGTCCCCCCACGACCCACCTCCTCCAGTCACATCCTACCTCTCTACAGTCCCTACTCAGTTATCCCTACAAGGGGATTAGTGTGCTGATTAGGTTAAGGTTTTCATAACCCAAACACTTCTCCCCTGAACCTTCTGCATTATCTCACATGTGAGCTTTTGGAGGACACCTCACATCCTAACGATAACAGGACCTGGATACTTAATTAAGGAAGAGAAGGAGGTGGTGAGGAGAACAGAGAGGTCCTGAATGATGCTCAACCAACCAAGCCATCTGAACTTTCTGTCACATATTCCTGGGCCCTCACAGGATAACCAAGGGGCAGGGCTAATAATTCCACCCACTGTTCTCTAGCTACAAGATAACTTCACTATGTTGCTTTGGTTAGATATGAGATGCCCCCAAAGTTCCTGTGTGAGGCAATGCAAGAAAGTTTAGAGATGAGCAGATTGGGTTATGAAAACCTTAACCTAATCAGTATACTAATCCCCTTATAGGGATTAACTGAGTAGTGACTGTAGAGGGGTAGGGTGTGACAGGAGGAAGTGGGTCATGGGAGGGGCATGCCTTTGGGTATATATTTTGTGAGCTGATCTTGGGCTCTCTCTGCTTCCTGGTGCAATGTTCAACTGCTCTCTTCTGCCACACCTTTCCACCATGATGTTCTGCCTCACCTTGAGCCCTGAGGAATGGAGTCAGCCTTCTATGAACTGAGACCTCTGAAACCTTGGGCCCCAAAATGAACTTTTCCTCCTCAAAGTGTTCTTGTCCGGTCTTTTGGTCACAGCAACAAAAATGCTGATTACAACACGTGTAGTAATTGAGATTTAAACTTGAGGAAAATTAATAAAGACTTACATGTAAGACTGAAGACCATATTAGCTGGCAAACAGGTCCAGGGGTGTTGATAAAACCAATTGGTTTATAATCCTTTTCCACTTCAAAGAAAAAGACGGTGTGATCTTTACTCTAAGAGAGGTACACCCAACAAATTTATATTACTATGAAATCTAGTTCATAGAACATGAATGGCATTTAATGGTATATGTTATATACACTGAATACTTATACATACAATGGTCATATATCTCAGATTATTCTGAAGTAATTCTTCAAATATTTGCTTTGTCTCCCCATGTGTTCTAGTATGTGGTTCTGAATTTTGATTACCACACTTGTATCAATTCACAAAAAGTTCTATAATGCATATGGTCACATCATGTAAAAATATTTTTATTAGGTGTTGATGGACCTTTTTTCTAATTTACTTATTTATATGTGGTGCTGAGAATCGAAACCAGTGGCTCACACATGCGTGGAAAGCACTGTACTACTGAGCCACAACCCCATCCCTGATCACATTTTAATGCATGAAAAACTCTTTGAGTTTTTCTCTTCATTTATGGCAGTTCAACTATGTTGTTGTTGCAATCCTGGAGACTGAAACCAGGGCCTTGTGAATGTTGGGCAAGTGCTCTACCACTAAGCCACACACTCAGCTATGGTAATTCCATTTAAGAATGTACCCACACTATAAAATGCTGATTTATAAACAATACATCTAGAAGTTGAAATTTTCTGTTCATTTAAAATAAATATAGGACTAAATTGAGTAAGGCTTACAACTTGGCCAGAATATCTTAAATGTTATACAGAGTACACTGAAAGAACGTGAATACAAGGAAAATAAACTATAAGTATATTCTTAGATAACTAATTTCAGTAAGGCACGATCAAGTAGGTAGACTCATAAGGCAAGGCTAACTTTGATCTTTCAGTAGGAAACAGGAGGGGAATCTTCAGCTTACCCCTGTGGCTAGAACTTCTGCATCACGTTCATAAGCTAAAGCAGTGACTTGAGCAGTATGGGGTTTGAAAACCTGTCTCAAATAAATATCGACATCTGGAACTTTTTTCCGTCCTGCAAAAATTGTGAGCCCTTTTGGATCATAAAGTTCAAGAATTCGAACAACCCCATCTTCAAATCCTACAGCAATTTGTGCTCCAGAGTAGCTTACCTGAAAAAAAATTTGCATGCACAGGACCTGAATTTAGTTAAGAAATGTATACCACGTAACAGTAAGTTTATGTTTCCTTTGGATTTGGTGGTTTACATCGGCTGCCCACTGGCAACTTCTCAAACCACTTTCAGGTAACCTCTAGCACTAAGGGTCATAAGAAGGGGAAATGACAGCAATGCAAGCTTCAGTGAGCAAGCAGCAGAGTGCCTGCCACATGCTAGGCCACTATCACCAGTGACTCAACGGTGAACATGAATAGACTCAATCTCTGGTTTCAGAATTTAATGTCATCACACAAATTCTCATGAAATATGAACTGAAGTAAGTGCTAAACAAGAGAAACATACTCTCTGAGAACATATAACAAAGAAAGCTGACCTAGATGGAAGTCTTCTGTAAGGAAGAGACAGGAGAGCTGAGATTTGAAGGGTACTCAGGAATTAACTAGATACATGGAGGTGGCTCTATAACTTGCACAAAGGTTCTGGTCACAGTGAAGCTATAGTTGGACTACAACAGACTGGAGTGAGGAATCAGGGCTTCCACAAGAGGCTAAAGTGGAAGACAGGCAGGTACCAGGTTATGAAATAGCTTATATGACACATAAATCGTATCCCATGTCTAAACAGTAATGCGAAGTTGTCAGAAAGTTTGTAGTTAGGGATTATAGGACAGAGGTGATGTGCTCAGACTGTTTTTAAAATTTCATCTAAGTTGCAGTGTGGAAAACAGATGTAAGATGGTCCAGATAGTGTACAAGGAAACCTTTGGGAAGGCATTTAAGAGATGGCTACTGTACTCCAGGAGAACAGTGGTGGCCACAAGGTCTGAGATAGTATAGTAGAGAAAGAGGGAAGAAGATATATTTCAGAAAGCAATATGATTGCCCTATTTGGTGATGACTGGATATGGGGAATAAGGCAGAGAGAGGTGTCAGGGATGACTGATAGTAGAATTTACTGAGACAGAAAATATTGGAAGAGAGCTGGGAGTGTGTGTGTGTATGTGTGTGTGTGTGTGTGTATGTGTGTGTGTTTTGTTGTTCCTAATGTTGTGGAGGGAGGGATGACTGGGCTTGAGCAGAAGATCATGAATTTCATCTTGGATATTTTGAGTTTGAGGTGCCCTTAAGATCTCAAAATGGAGATGACATTTAGTCTGCAACTTAGAGGAAAATTCTGAGCTAGAGATATTAATCCAGTAAAGTCTGTATGTACTAAATCTCCTGTCTTGGAGGGCATTGAGGAGAAGGGCAAAAGCCTAGGCATCTTTTAGAGTGGCGTGACCATTCCTGAGGCCAGGCAATTATAAGAGTATTAGGAATAAGAAAACTGTACTCCATTCAACAAACATTTACTCAGTGTCTAAATGTACTAGTGACTGTAGAGGCACTGGTGGTACAAAGAGGAATAAGGTATGGCGGTCACACTAAAAAGTCTAGTAGGAAAGACAGACAATAAAGCCAATAAGTTTAACATGCTGTAATAAATGATGTAAGAGGGGAAAACTCACAGAGGAAGGAAGACCTAGCTCTACTTGAAGGTGTGTTCACAGAAAGCCATGAGGAGATACTGTGGGTCTGATCCATGTCATCAAGAATAATGTGAAGTCTTCCAGAAGGCAAAGGGGTAGATATGCAGAAAAGAAACTTCAATTTGAGCATAACATCTGTATGATCATTACTTAGATATAAAGTTAAAAAGGAAACTCCTATGAACTTCACACAACTTTCTGAATATATAAATCAAGGGCATGGACTACATTTAGAGACTCTATAAATAGGCTGGGGGAAAGTGTGGACCAGGCCTACAAATCCTAGTGCTGTGTCACTTGAACTTATTCCAACCTCACCATTGTACTGGCCTAAGTTCTTTATTCTGATTTTGATACCATCATGACATTCCCCTCCATTCTAGTCATCTGTCTATCTAACTTGGGACTGGAACATTTTCTCTTTGATTTCAACTCCAAAAGAGTAAGGATTAAACCTTCCCCAAAATATGGTTTGTTTGTTTTTTTTGGTTTTTTTTTTTTGTTTTTTGATACCAGGGGTTTAACCCAGGTGTGCTTTAACACTGAGCCACATCCCCAGCCCTTTTTAATTTTTATTGCTGAGACAGGGTCTTGCTAAATTGCTTAGGGCCTCAGTAAGTTGCTGAGGCTAGCCTTGAAATTGCAATCCTCCTATCTTAGCTTCCCAAGTCTCAGGAATAACAGGTGTGTGCTACCATGCCCGGTTTGTCCAAAATATTTTCATGGCATTTTAAAGCAAGGTTGAGAATACTCTGACATGCTTCCTATGAAGAGATAAGGTTGAAAGTCCCCTTCTTTTGAAACTGGGTGGGGTTTGTGACTATGTGACCACTGCAGCCAACTAAGCATAGTAGAAGTATTTTGACTTCTGAGACTCAAACATAAAAGGCCTTGTTTGTTGGAAAATGATCTCTTGGAGCCCTGGGTCACCATGCAAGAAGGGTGTATTATGGTGGGCATGGTGGTACATGCCTATATCCCTGAAATTTGGGAGGTTGAGACAGGAGGATTGCAAGTTCAAGAGCAGTCTCAGCAAATTAGTGAAACCCAACTTAGAAAGACCTTGTCTTAAAGTAAAAAATAAAAAGGGCTGGGGATGTAGCTCAGTGTAAACTATGCTGGGTTAATCCCTAGTGCAAACAAATAAATAAATAAATAAATGTGAGTGAGTCCCATGAGGCTCCCAGGCTGTGATGAAGTGTAAGTCACACGGACAGACTATTAGGAAAATCCTCCTGTGACAATCTCAGCTTAGTCCAGTCTTCAATTCATCCAACCCAGGTGCCAACCTTGTGATCAAGAAGCCTGTAGATTATTCCAGGCCCCATCAAATCCTCCCAGATGAGACCTTGGACTCAGAAGTAAGACAGTACGTCCCTGCTGTCACCTGTGTGAATTTCCAATCCAAACAGCATGTAAGCAAATTAAAACAAGTATTATTTTATGACCTCACATTTTGGGGTATTATCCCACAGTGGTAGATAACTGTAATAACTCCCTATCCCTGGCAATATTTTCCCCATAGTTGTTGTCATATAAGAGAGCATGTACTTTACTTATTATTTGGTGTATAATCTGTCTCTGCCTCCCTCCCACTAAAGACTAAAAGTTCACGAAGGCAAGTATTTTTATCTTTTGGTTCACTATTTTATTCCCAGAACCTAGAACAAAGCCTGGCACATTGTAGACAGTCTAGAATTATTAATAGGATGAATGAAATCAAAGGCAGGTGGATACACCTCACCACATAGAACTGTTACTAATTTGCAGTTGGCATAAAAATACCATTTTCATTCAAAGTAGGACCAACCCTATAAAAATAGTGAAATCATGATATGATTTCCCTCATGTTCTGAGTAAAATAAACTAACAACACTTTTATTCTTCTCTAAAATTCTGAGTCAGAACTACCTGTCTTCCCACAAAATTGCAATGATGTATTTAGTAATGGAATATGGTAGAAGTTCATTATAATAGCAAACTTACTATTCGGGGTACCCAGGTGAGGGCAGTACCTCCTTGTTTGAATTTCATCTGAGCCAAAGAATTTTTGCTAGCAAAATCATAGATTCGAACAGAACCTATAGAGAGATAGTTTTAAAAGAAACAGATTATACACAGAATATTTCTTTAAATAATCTTGGCTCACTTTTCACATGTTGAGTATTATAACAGGAGATTTAATAAATAACTAAATAAAGTGGTAATTCAAAAACCCTTCTTTCATTATTAAAAAATTTCCTTGTCCACCCTCATGCAGGTAGTTCATAAACTTAATAGTAAAGAAGACAACAGATGGCTGCCTGATGGAGTGGTTTCACCTTGGACAGTCCACATCAATTTGCCATAAAACCAACAAGAAGAAAGGTGATGGAAAGACCCGGAAGCGCATGAATGTGGATCATATCAAAATAAATAGCATTTTCAGGAACTTTCAAGAGCTTGTGTTTTTATTTTAATTTCTCACAATAACTTTTGTACCCTCTCCCCTCCCCAGCAACCTACCTCACTTGCATTCCCAAAGGGGGAAATTTTTCCCAAAGGCAAATTCTCAAATGTTTTCAATCAAACACATATAAAAAGTTACACTGAAAACAAAATAAGACCAGATACATTTTCATTAAGAGTTCCCACTTACAGTCCAAGGCAGTCGTGGCCATGAGGTAAGTGAGAGGGGAAGTAGCCACGGCTTCAATAGCTTCAGAGTGGAAGGAGAAGAGGCATTCTGGATCATGGGTCTGAGGACAGACAAACAGCTTAGTAGATGCCAAAGACAGGGTGTCGTAGAAGTTAAGGTCAGGTTTATAGCAATGCAAATAGAATTCTTTTACGCATGTCTGATTTTATTTGGATAGAAATGAGAAAAATTATAACCAGTTAGAAAGAGCACTGTACTTTGAAATTAGGAAAACCAGATGGAGTCCTGGTTTTGTTCTAATGACTGTGTGATTTTACGTAAGTTATTTCAAATGCCAGTTGCCTTTTCCATCAAATGAAATGATGACTACTACCTGCCTACTAAAGAAGGTATCTGTGAGCATCACATGACATAATATAAATGAAAATCCCACATATTTACAAAATGTATACTGTATAATGCTAGGCTTTGTCTTTGCTACTTTTTGGACAAATTTGGCTATGAGACATCTTTTTTTTAATGTAAAAATCATAACAAGAGAGAAAGAGAATTCTCCAAGAGTATTTTATATTTTATTAGATTTTTTATTGAAATAATGATCAAATTTGAGAAATATAAGGTATCTTTCAATGAATAACAAAGATTTTTACTATATAAGGTAGGAGAGAAATGGGCAACTTACAATATTGGAAAAACTAAGGTCAAGCTTCCATATGGCTCCATTGGAATCCTAAAAAATTAAGCACTTAAATGTGTTATATTTTTTTAATTTTGAACTTTTCATCAAATTAAAAAACTTTCCTCCTATGCTTTAGTTAAAGTAAGGACAAACAATAATATCAAAAGCTTACATATATTATAAAATGTGATTGGCATTTAATAACAGCAACTTGTATATACTTTAGAATACAATCACACAATAAGCAAAGTAATCTCATAATACTTATAGTTAAAAGGACATCTAGTCTAGATGATCAATTATACTACTCTTTTAATTTTATGTCCTGGTAACTTTTAAAACCCCAGAGAGAACAATGCAACTTACCTGAGCCAACCACAAGTTATATCCAGGTGTATTTATTTTTATCAGAGAAAAGAGATTGACATTCTTATCTACTTGAAGTTCATTAATAGGCTCAATCTCCAGTAATCCAGTATCATCTATAATATCAGCAGTGTCGATTGTCTCGAAGTCCCATATCTTGTAAAATTAATAAGAAAAGAGTCAATCAGTAGTTTCCTTAATTTCTAAGCCAGAAGTTATAACTTTACGCAAAAGTAATTTTTGTTTCATGAAAATTAACAATGAGTAGGAGTAATTACAATACCACGAAAACCTGACCTCTGGGATTTTATTCTGAACTGAGGTACAAAAAGTCATTTTATTATACTTTTGTATGTATAGAGATTAGTGAGAAAGTACTATCTTACATAAGAATTTTAATTTATCTAAAAGGAGCTATATTGGAAGGTTTCTATTAGGTCTTTCTTTTTAAAAAGTGTCCATAAAAAGTAAATGATTCCGTTTTTCAGCAAGACATTTTAGTGAGCCTTGTTTTACATATACCACAAGGCCCCTGGAAGGGGAAATATACTCTTTTGCTTAGTGATTCAAGTACTATCTTAATTATAAACTGATTTAAATGATGGCTCCATTAAAAGATTTAAATGATGGCTCCATTAAAAAATGTTTCCATTCCTTAAAGAAAATGTGGTGTACATAAACCCAATGGAGTTTCATTCAACCATAAAAAAGAACAAAATTATGCTATCAGCAGAAAAATGATGGAACAGGAGAGCATCATGCTACATGAAATAAGTCAAACTGAGGAAGTCAAGAGTCACATGTTTTCTCTCACATGTGAATGCTAAAGAGAAGAAAGATAAAAATTTTTTAAAAAGGTGGGGGGAAACTCATAAAAATAGAAGTGAGACCTGTAGGGTAGAAGAATGTGGTCAAGGGGAAGAAAAAGAGAGGGCAATAGGAGGTACTGGGGAATGAAATCGATCAAATTATTATGTGATGTGCAAGTAAGAAATGTCACAATGAAATCCATTACTCTCTAAAATTATTATGAGCCAATAAAAAACTTTTTAAAAAAAAATGTTTCTCTTCTGTAAAACTAATTTATACTCTATAATCTCAGATAAGGATAGTTTCTCCTTGGGAGAAGAGTCCAGAATACCACAGGAAGGATGAAGGAGCACTGTCTCACTTCACCCTGGATGGCAGAGACTCAGAAGTTTTCTGTTAAAAGCCAACCCTGGCCCCAGACAGATCTGTTCATATACTCTGCCATGTTATCCTAGACCCAAACTTCAGGAAAGTAACTCCTGGAAGATTGTTATGGTCCCATGGATTAGCTTGGTTGGGTAGAAAAGGCTAGATTCTAGGAGCAGACAAATCGATGGTCATTAGGATGGGTTTTTCCTACAGGATAAGAGGTAGAGATTTACAGTTTGAAGAACTGAAGGTATGAGAGTAGGTTTTGAAAAGGGAAACAAGTTTAGAAATGAGGGTTTTCAAGATGCCGTAATAGGAGGTCTTATCTCCAGGTGCGGTGGCTGCTGTTGACACTGTCCACAGTCTCCGTCCCCTGGAGGTCTGCTACCCTGGACGCTGCCTCAGACACCCGGCTGCCACCTACACTGCTGCCACTGCTGCCACCAAAGCCACTGCCACTCCCTGGAGGTCACCTGGAGGTCTCCTCTCTGGGTGCTGTTGCTGCCGCAGCCACAGCCGCTGCCAATGCCACTGCTGCTGCCACAGTCCCCTGACTGCTGCCAACACCACTGATGTCTGCAGCTGCTGCTGACCCCCTGCCTGCTGCCACCAACTCCTGCTACCACCACTTCCACCACAACCCAGAGGTCCATGGCCAGGGAGATTCCAGGTTTGTTGCACTGGGTCACATCCATTCTGAGACACTGGCTAGAGCCTGGGGTTTGTTTGGAATGCTGGTGGGTTTGCTGCCACCGCCATCTTGGATCACAGCTGCCCCTGTCTGGGGACAATGGCCAGGACCTGGAGCTTCAGTGTTGGGATGCCTATGGGTTTGGCTGCAGCTGGGGTCTTCCTCCTGGAAGTGTGGGTTTACTATCTCTCAGGATTGCTCATCGCTGGAGGTCTGTCTCCAAATTCCAGTGACATTGAGATTTTGGGATTGCAACACAACTGAATTCAGAACATCTGAGGCCCAGAGTGGTGAGACAGTGACTGGGTCTTCCAGGGCCTCTCTGGGTCAGGCAGTCTTGTGGGAAGTCAGAAAAAGGGCCAAGAAGCTTTTGGACACTGGCAGAGACAGTTGTTCAGTTTTCCATCAAGATTTATTTTATTTTAATTTTTCTTCTCTGGCATCTCTCTCTCCCATATTTGGAGTAGGAAGTTTGGGGTTCATTAGTTTGTTGAAGACAGTGATATATGCATGGTGTTTTGTAGTTCTGCTGTATATTCCGTATATTCTTATATTTTTATTTTTTTCCTTCTCTTTATATGTATTCTTCCTCTCGCTTGTCTGTCTTCCTGGATTCCCTTTTTAACTTTTCTCCACCCAACAGTCAATCTCTGTTGGTTCCTCTTCTACTCTTCCTGTGGATTTTTGCTTCTGGCTTCTCTCTTTCTCCCTCACGAACACCATGTCCTGCACTGTTTCTGTTCTTTTTTTGTCCACTATTTGAGATTGCAAATCAGTTTGGCAAATTTTCTATTTTTATTGTGGACAGTGATTGAATTCATCATTGTTGTTGATAGTGAGAGGGCAGTGGACGCCTTGCTGGGAGCTATTAGATTAGAGGCTGTATATTAGGTGTTGTTGAGATTGCTCTCTATTTTAAAAGTGGGATACTGAAAATCTTCAGTGACAATATAGGTCTACAGAGTAGAATCTGTATTGCCTCAGCTCCATTCAACTAGATGGGAAAACACACAAGCAACATGAAAAAACAAGGGGGAAAATGCCACAAACAAACCAAGATGCCCCAATACAAGAAGCCACTGATAACACAATAGAAGAAATGTCCAAGAAGGAGTTTAGAATGTACATAGTTAATCTGATCTGCAAAGTAAAGGATGGTTTAAAGAGTGAAATCAAAGAGAAAATACACAAGTGAAAGATCACTTCAAAAAAGAGTTAAAGATTGTGAAAAAAAAAACAAACAAACAGAAATCCTTGAAATGAAGAAATCAATAAATCAAATTACAAATTTAATGGAATTAAACAGACGAAACCATTTGGAAGACAGAACCTCAGACAATGAAGAAAAAATATTTAATATTGAAAATAAAGTTGACCATGCAGATAAAATGGTAAGAAGTCATGAATAGAACATCCAAGAATTATAGAATAACATGAAAAGACCAAATTTAAGAGTTATCAGGATAGAAAAAGGAGCAGAAATACAAACCAAAGGAATACAAAATCTTTTCAATGACATAATATCATAAAATTTCCCAAATCTAAAGAATGAAATGGAAAAACAAATACAGGAGGCTTACAGGACCCCAAATGTACAAAACTACAGCAGACCCACACCAAGACACATTATAATGAAAATGACTAAAATACAATATACGAATAAAATCTTAAAGACCATGAGAGAAAAAAAGCAAATTATGTACAGGGGAAAACCAATTCAGATCTCAACTGATGTCTCAACCTAAACCCTCAAAGCTAGGAGGTCATGGAACAACATACTTCAAACTCTGAAAGAAAATGGATGCCAACCAAGAATTTTATATCCAGCAAAATTAAGTTTCAGATTTGAAGATGAAATAATCTTCCATGATAAAAAAAAAGTTAAAACAATTCACAACTAGAAAGCCTGCACTACGGAACATTCTCAACAAAATATTCCATGAGAATGAAGTAAAAAAAAAAAAGGTGAGAACCAGCAAAAGGAGGAACTACACTAAAGGAATAGTCAGAGGAGAAACAAAATCAAATTAAAAGCCAGAAATAAACCAAAATGACCAGGAATACAAGTCAAATCTCAGTAATAACCTTGAATATTAATGGACTAAACTCATCAATCAAAAAACATAGACTTGCAGATTGGATTAGAAAACAAGACCCAATAATATGCTGTCTCCAAGAGACTCACCTCAAAAGCAAAGACAGTCTCAGACTGAAGGTGAAAGGATGAGGAAAAATATATATCACTCACATGGATTGCATAAACAAACAGGGGTTTCCATCCTCATATCAGATAAAGTGCACTTCAAGCCAAAGTTAATTAGAAGGGAAAAAGAAGATCATTTCATTCTACAGAAGGGAATTATATAACAGCAAGACACAACAATTGGAAAATTTATGCTCCAAACCATGGAGCATTTATACACATCAAACAAACCCTTCTCAATTTCAAGACTCAAATAGACCACAACACAATAATACTGGGTTACTTTAACACACCTCTCTCACTACTGACAGATCTTCTAAACAAAAACTAAATAAACTATAGAACTAAATAACACAAAAATTTAGACTTAATAGACATATATAGAATATTTCATCCATCAATGAGCAAATACACTTTTTTCTCAACAGCACAAGTATCCTTCTGTAAAATAGACCATATCTTATGCCACAAAGCAACTCTTAGTAAATACAAAAAAATGGAGATAATACCCTGCATTCTATCAGATCACAATGGACTGAAATTAGAAATCAACTATAAAATAAAAAAATAGAAGCCACTTTAACACATGGAGACTAAATAATGCACTACTGAATGATGAATGGATAATAGACGAAATCAAGGATGAAATTTAAAAAATAGAGATAAATGAGAATACCAATACAACATACCAAAATTTCTGGGACACTATGAAGGTAGTACTAAGAGGAAAGATCATTGCATTGAGCTCATTTATTAAAAGACTAAAAAGTCAACAAATAAATGACCTAACATTACATCTCAAAGCCCTAGAAAAAGAACAAATCAACACCCAAAACAGTAGAAGACAGGAAATAATTAAAATCAGAGCTGAAATCAATGAAATTGAAACAAAAGAAACAATTGAAAAAATTAACAAAACAAAAAGTGGGTTCTTTGAAAAAATAAATAAAATTAATAAAACCCTAGTCAAAATAACAAAGAGAAAATCCAAATTACTCAAATATGTGATGAAAAAGAAAATATCATGACAGATACTACTGAAATACAGAAGATAATTAGAAACTATTATGAAAATTTACACTCTAATAAAATAGAAAATATTGAAGACATTGACAAATTTCTAGAGATATATGACCTAACTAAACTGAATCAGGAGGTCATACACAATTTAAACAGAACAGTTTCAAGTAATGAAATAAAAAATGCCATTAAAAGCCTACCAATTAAGAAAAGACCAGGACCAGATATATTCTCAGCTGAGTTCCACAAAACCTTCAAAGAGGAATTAACACCAATACTTCCTAAATTATTCCATGAAATAGAAAAGGAGGGAACCCTTCCAAACTAATTCCATGAGGCTAATATCACCCTGATAGCAAAATCAGACAAAGAAACATCAAGAAAAGAAAACTTCAGACCAATATCCCTGATGAACATAGATGCAAAAATTCTCAATAAAGTTCTGGCAACTTGCATACAAATACATATTAAAAAGATAGTGCAGGCTGTGGATATAGCTCAGTTGGTAGAGTGCTTGCCTCCCAAGCACAAAACCCTGGGTTCAATCCCCTGCACCACAAAAAAAAAAAAAAAAAAAAAAAGAAAAGATAGTGCACCTCGATCAAGTGGGGTTCATCCCAGGGTTACAGGATTGGTTCGACACATGGAAATCAATAAACATAATTCATCACATCAATAGACTTAACAACAAGAATCATATGATCATCTCAATAGGTACAGAAAAAGCATTTGACAAAATACACCACCCCTTCATATTCAAAACACTAAAAAGAATAGGGATAATAGGACCATATCTCAACATTGTAAAAGTCATATATGCTAACCCAAGGCCAACATCATTCCAAATGGAGAAAAATTGAAAGCATTCCCTCGAAAAACTGGAACAACACAAGGATGCCCTCTTTCATCACTTTTATTCGACATTGTCCTTGAAACTCAAGCCAGAGCAATTAGAAGAAAGAAATCAAAGGTATACGAATAGTTAAAGAAGAACTCAAACTATCACTATTTGCTGATGATATGATTCTATATTTGGAAGATCCAAACTTTCCACCAAAAATCTTCTAGAACTAATATATGAATTTGACAAAGTGTCAGGATATAAAATCAATCCCATAAATCAAATGCATTCCTATACATCAGTAATGGAGCCACTGAAAGAGACATAAAGAACACTACCCCATTCACAATCACCTCAAAAAGAAAAATAAAATACTTGGGAATAAATCTAACAAAAGAAGTGAAAGGCCTCTACAATGAAAACTACAGAACACTAAAAAAAGAAATTGAAGAAGACCTTATAAGTTGGAAAGACTTCCCAAGCTCCTGGATACGCAGAATTAGTATTGTCGAAATGGCCATACTACTCAAAGTGTTATAAAATTTAATGCAATTCCTATTAAAATCCCAATGAAATTCTTCATAGAACTAGAAAAAGCAATCATGAAATTCATTTAGAAGAATAAGAGACCCAGAATAGCCAAAGCAATCCTTAGCAAGAAAAGTGAAGCAGGAAGCATCACAATACCAGACATCAAACTATACTTCAGAGCTATAGCAATAAAAAAAGCTTGATATTGGTACCAAAACAGACATGTAGACCAAAGGTACAGAATAGAAGACACAGAGACAAACTCACATAAAAACCAGTATCTCATACTAGACAAAGGTGCCAAAAAAAAAAAAATTCACTGAAGAAAAGATTATTCAACAAATGGTGCTGGGAAAACTGGAAAGCCACATATAACAAAATGAAATTAAACCTTTATCTTTCACCCTGCACAAAACTAAACTCACTGTGGATCAAAGACTTAGGCACTAGAACAGATATCTTGTGACTACTAGAAGAAAAAGTAGGCCTAAATCTTCACCATATCTGCCTAGGACCTGACTTCCTTAACAAGACCCCTAAAGTACAAGAAGTTAAATCAAAAATCAATAAATGGGATGGACTCAAACTAAAAAAATTCTTTTCAGCAAAAGAAATAATCAATGTGAAGAGAGTTTATAGATTGGGAGAAAATCTTTGCCACATGCACCTCAGATAAAGCATTAATCTCCAGGATATATAAAGAACTCAAAAAACTCAAAACCAAAAAACAAATAACCTAATCAATAAATAAGCTAAGAAACCGAAGTGATACTGATATACAACAGTGTGTATCAGAAGATATACAATCAACAAATAAATGAAAAAGTGTTCAACATCTCTAGCAATTAGAGAAATGAAAATCCAAACTACTCTAAGATTTCATCTTGCTCCAATCAGAATGGCAATTATCAAGAATATAAGCAACAATAAATGTTGGTGAGGATGTGGGGGAAAAGGTTCACTCATACATTGCTGGTGGGAATGCAAAGTGGTGCAACCATTATGGAAAGCATTATGGAGATTTCTAAGAAAGCTTGGAATGAAACAACCATTTGACCAAGTTATCCCATTCCCTGGTTTATACCCAAAGAACTTAAAATCAGCATACTACAGTGACACAGCCACATCAATGTTTATAACAACTCAATTCACAATAACTAAGCTATGGAACCAACCTAGGTTCCCTTTAACAGATAAATGGATAAAGAAAATGTGATACACATACACACACACACACACACACACACACACACAATGGAATATTACTCCGCTTTAAAGAAGAACGAAATTCTGGCATTTGCTGGTAAATGGATGGAGTTAGAGAATATCATGCTAAATGAAATAAGCCAAACCCAAAAACCAAAGGTCAAATGTTTTCTCTGATATGTGGATGCTAGTTCACAATAAGGGGGAGGTGTGGCTAGGGAAGGATAGAGTTACTTTATATTAGGTAGAGGGGAATTAAGGGAAGGGTAGGGGTATGGGGGAAGGAATGATAGTAGAGTGAAACAGACATTATTACCTCATGTACACATATGACTGCATGACTGATGTGATCCTGCAATATGTATAATCAGAAAAATGAGAGATTATACTCTATGTATGATCTATCAAAATGTATAAATGCATTCTACTGTCATATACAACAAATTAGAACAAATCAAATTAAAAACTTTAAAAAAAAAAAGATGGTAAAATAGAGCAGATCACTTTCCTGGCTGCTCCATGGCATGAAACCAAGAAGGCAGACAGGCAGCTTCTCTGCAAAATGGGTAATCCAATAAAAAAGGGGGGGCCTGAGGCAGGAGGATTATGAGTTCAAAGCCAGTCTTGGCAACTTAGCAAGGCACTTAGCAACTCAGGAAGATCCTGTCTCTAAATAAAATACTTAAGAAGGCTGGGACATGGCTCTGTGGTAAATGTCCCTAGGTTTAATCCCTGGTACCAAAAAAGGGGAGGAGAACTTTTTTGGAATTTAATACTGGACACTCAAAGCAACCAGAGACTCAGGAGATAAGATATAATAAAATAACAAATAAATCTCCAGTGCCACAGTTGCTGCTGCAGCTGGAGGGACGAGCCAGAGCAGTCCCTCCTCAAGCATAGTGGAGGGATATGGGAATTAAAAGAACCCACATTTTTAGGAGGACTGAGGTGTATCTGGGTACAAAGAGTTTAGAGATCAAAGACACTGCCCAACTAAACTGAAAGACATGCAGCACAATAGCCTTCAATGGGAAAGAAACCACATCTCTCCCAGTGGTGTGCAGAGGACAGAGGAAGAAACCATTCTACAGCCACAGCACAGGGACCTGCAGCTCAGGGAGTTGAATTCTGGTAAACCTGAGTTTGAACTGAAATACAGGCCTGGCACTGCATAAAATAGAGTGTGTCTAAGTGACCAGGAGAAAATCAAATGTGAAGAGAAGTTTACACAAGGGACAACTGGTCATGGAAACCCACAAGGCTCTACCCTTCCCCCTCTAATCCAGTTGCTTGTAGGACCAGCTGGGAGAGGTGTGCCTGGCTCGGAATTTGAAAGGGGGTGGAAGAAACTGAATTTGGAGATTGAACCCCAGACCAGGAACTTTGGGGTCTGCAGTTGACATAATGGACTAAGAATTGGTTCCTCCACCACAAAAATGGAACCCAGGGGAGATCTTGGTGTGCAAACTTCCAGCATGGACCAGCAATTGCTGGGTCCTGGAGGTGTACTGATTTAGAATCTCCAGACCAAATGGCATCCATTGAAAAACCTGGAGCCTATCTAAGCCTAACCCCTCCACCCAGGAGGAGTTCACCTTATAGGTATAAGATTACCTCTCACTCTAGCAACCCCACCCCGAGGGTGGAGCAAGCATCATATACCAGACAACTCCACCTAACTGCTGAGAAGGGAAGCTGAGAATCTTTTGGACTCCAACAGAAACAATTCTTTAACTTTTCATGGAGTTTTTTTTTTTTTTTTTTTTTTTTT
The DNA here is from genome assembly GCF_902686445.1 of Sciurus carolinensis. Lineage (NCBI taxonomy): Eukaryota > Metazoa > Chordata > Mammalia > Rodentia > Sciuridae > Sciurus > Sciurus carolinensis. The sequence continues at coordinate 79,346,126 of NC_062221.1, read as the reverse complement.
TTTTTCCTTTTTTCTTTACTCTGCTTGTGACCTTAATGATTCATGGACATTTATACATATATTTGGGTTTTTTTTCTTATTTCTAGCATTTTCAAAATCAGTTATTCTTCATGGTTCAGTTTTTTGAGGACTAGGAAGTTTGAGTATTATATTTCAGTTTTGTTTTGTATTCATTTTTAATTTTTTAAATTTTTACTTTATATATTTTTTTCTCTCACTTATTTGCTTCCCTCAAATCTCTTTCTCTCTTTTCTTTTGCTAACAGTCAATCTCTATTGCTTTCTCTTTCATTCTTCCTTTAATTTTTCACTTCTATCCTCTCTCTTCCTCCCTCATAATCATCACATCATGCACCACTTCTATTCTCTCCCTGTCCACCTTTTGAAATTATAAACCATTTTGAAAACTTAATGTTTTTATTGTAGGCAATAACTGATCATATCATTTCTGTTTATTGTCACAACTTTGTGGACATCATAGCAGGAACTATTTGGTTTAATGATGTATATTGTTTGCCTTGGTTGTTCTAATATTTTTCTCCTCCTAAACAGTGAGGTACTGGAACCTTCAGGGACACTAAAAGTCTACTGGGTAGAAATTCTACTGCCTCAGATCCATAGAAACAACATGAAAAAGTAAGGGAACAAATCATCCCAAACCAACTAAAATACCTCATATCAGAGTCCATCACCACTACAGTGGAAGAAATGTCAGAATAATTTAGAAAGTACATAGTTAATCTAATCTCTGAGGTAAAGGACAATGTAAGGAGTGATATCAGAGAGAAAATATAGGAAGTAAAACATCAATTCAATAAAGAGATAGAGATCCTGATAAGAAATCAAACAAAAATCTTCAAAAGGAAGAAATCAATAAACCAAATTAAAAAGTCAATGAGAAGCATTACCAATAGACTAGACCACTTGGAAAACATAACTTCAGAAAATGAACACAAAATATATAATCTTGAAAATAAAGTTGACCATGGAGAAAAGATGTTAAGAGACCATGAATAGAACTTCCAAGAAAGTGGGACAACATGAAAAAACAAATTTAATATTTATTGGAATAGATGAAGTCTTGGAGATAAAAAACAAAGGAATGTACAGTCTTTCCAGTGAAATAATATCAGAAAATTTCCCAAACCTAAAGAATGAACTGGAAAATCAGATACAGGAGGCTTATAGGACACCAAATATACAAAATTAAGACATACTCAAGGCACCAAGGCACATTAGTATGAAAATGCCTAACATACAGAATAATAGAATTTTAAAGGCTGCCAGAGAAAAATGATAAGTCACATTTAGATGGATATCAATCTAGATCTCAGCTGATTTCTCAACCCAGACCCTCAAAGCTAGGTCTTGGAACAATATATATCAACCTTTGAAAGAAAATGGATGCCAGCCAAGAATACTATACCCAGCAAAATCAAGCTTCAGAATTGACAATGAAATAAAATCCTTCCATGATAAACAAGAGTTAAAAGAATTCACAACTAGAAAGCCTGTTCTACAAAACATACTCAGTAAAATAGTTTGTGAAGAAAAAATTAAAAACAAAAGTGAAAACCAACAAAGAGAGGAACTACACTAGAAGAATAGTCAATCAAAGGAGAAAATAATTCAAATTAAAACCCAAAGATAAATGAATATGACAGGAAATAAAAATCATATCTCAATAATAAGATTGAAAGTAAGTGACCTAATTTCATCAATTGAAAGACACAGACTGGCAGATTGGATTAAAAAACAAAACCAAACAATATGACTCACTTCATAGGCAAAAACATCCACAGACTGATGGAAAAAACATATCATTCATATGGAACAGATAAACAAGCAGGCTTTTCTATCTTTATGTCAGATAAAGTGGGCTTCAAGGCAAAGTTAATCAGAAGGGACAAAGAAGGACATTTCATACAACTTAAAGGAATGATACATCAACAACTCATAACAATTGTAAATATTTATGCCCCAAACAATGAAATGGTTACATACATCCAACAAACCCTTCTCAGTTTCATCAAATTCACCACAACACAATAATAGTAGGTGACTTTAACACATCTCTGTCACCATGGGATAGATCCTTCAAACAAAACTAAATAAAGAAGCTATAAAACTAAAAAAATACAATTAATAATTTAGACTTAACAGACATATATAGAATATTTCATACAACAATGACTGAATACACTTTCTTCTCAGCAACACAGGGATTTATCTCTGAAATAGACCATATCTTATGCCACACAGAAACTCTTATCAAATACAAAAAAATAGAGGCAATACCTTGCATTCTATCAGATCATAATGGAATGAAATTAGAAATCAATGAAAATAAAAAGCAGAAGTGCCGGGTGCAGTGAATTATGCCTGTAATCCCAACAGAATGGTAAGCTGAGACAGGAGGGTTGAGAGTTCAAAGCCAGCCTCAGCAACAGTGAGACACTAGACAACTTAATGAGACCCTGTCTCTAAATAAGATACAAAATTGGACTGGGGATGTGGCTCAGTGGTTGAGTGCCCCTGAGTTCAATCCCCAGTACCCCCAGCCCCCTAAAAAAACAAACAAACAAAAAAACCCAGAAGCTGCTCTAACATCTAGAGACTAAATAATACATTATTGAATGACAAATAGATAACAGAAGAAATCAAGGATGAAATTAAAAAATACTTAGATGTAAATGAGAATAGTGATACAACATATCAAAATCTCTGGGACACTATGAAGGCAGTGCTAAGAGGGAAGTTCACTGCATTGAGCTCATTCATTAAAAGAATAAAAAGTAAGCAAATAAATAACCATTACATCTCAAAGTCCTAGAAACAGAAGAATAAAACAACACCAAGAGCAGAAGACAGGAGATAATTAAAATCAGAGCTGAAATCAAAGAAATTGAAACAAAAGAAATGATCCAAAAAATTGACAAAACAAAAAGTTTGTTCTTTGAAAAAAATGTCATGAACCCTTAGCCAAGCTAATGAAGAGAGAGAGAAAACTCAATTACTAAGATTCATGATGAAAAAGGAAATATCACAACAGACACTACTGAAATACAGACAATAATCAGAAACTATTTTGAAAATTTACACTCTAGTAAAGTAGAAAATATTGAAGGCATTGACAAAATTCTAAAGACATATGACCTGCCCAAATTGAATCAGGAGGACATTGAAATTTTAAACACATCAATTTCAAGCACTGAAATTGAAGGTGCCATCAAAAACCTACCAAGAAAGAAAAGCTCAGGACCAGATGAATTCTCAGCCACATTTTACCATACCTTCAAAGAAGAACTAACACCAATCCTCCTCAATAAAATACTTGGGAATAAATCTAACAAAATAGGTGAAAGAGCTCTACAATAAAAACTATAGAACATTCAGAAAATTAAAGAAAGAAATGGAAGAAGACCTTAGAAGATGGAAAGCTCTCCCATGCTCTTGGACAGGCAGAATCAATATTGTCAAAATGGTCATACTACCACAAGCACTATACAGATTTAATGCCATTCCTATTAAGGTTCCAATGACATTCTTTATAGAAATAGAAAAAGCTGTCATTAAATTCATTTGGAAAAATAAGAGGCCCAGAATAGCCAAAGCAATCCTCAGTGAGAAAAGTGAAGCAGAAGGCATCACAATACCAGACCCTGAATTATACTACAGAGCTATGGGGGAAAAAAATGGCATGGTATTGGCACCAAAACAGACATTAATACCAATAGAACAGAAGAGAAGACACAGAGACAAACCCACATAAAATATAGTTATCTCATACTAAACAAAAGCACCATAAACACACATTGGAGAAAAGACAGCCTCTTCAACAAATGGTGTTGGGAAAACTGGAAATTCATATGTGGCAGATTGAAATCTGATCCCTATCTCTCACCCTGCACACACTTCAAGGTGGATCAAGGAACTAGGCATTAGATCAGAGACCCTGTTCCTACTAGAAGAAAATGTAGGCCTAACTCTCTCCATCATGTCTACTTAGGAAACAACTTCCTCAACAAGACTTCTAAAACATAAGAAGTAAAATCAAGAATCAATAAATGGAATGATATCCAACTAAAAAGCTTCTTCACAGAAATGGAAACAATCAAGAGTGAAGAGAGCCTACAGAATGAGAAAATCTTTGCCACCTGCACCTTAGATAGAGCATTAATTTCCAGGATATATAAAGAACTGAAAAAAAAAAAAAACACCAAAAAAACAAATGACCCAATCAATAAATGGGCTAAAGAACTGATCAGATACTTCACAGAAGATATACAATCAACCAACAAACATATGAAAAAATGTCCAACATCTCTAACAATTAGAGAAATGAAAATCAAAAGTAACTGAGATTGCATCTCACTTTAGTCAGAATGGCAATCATCAAGAATACAAGCAATAATAAATACTGGCAAGGATGTGGGGAAAAAAGGTACATTCATACATAGCTAGTGGTACTGCAAAGTGGTGCAACCATTAGGAAAGCAGTATGGAGATTCCTAAGAAAACTTGGAATGGAACCACCATTTGACCCAGTTATCCCACTCCTCAGTATATACTCAAAGGACTTAAAATCAGCATACTACAGTGAAACAGACACATCAATGTTTATAGCAGCTCAATTCACAATAACTATAGAACCAACCTAGGTTCCCTTCAACAGATGAACAAATAAAGAAAATGTGGTATATATGAATAATGGAATATTACTCAGTCATAAAAATGAATGACTTTAGTCTAAATGGATGGATCTGGAGACTAACATGTTAAGAGAAATAAGCCAATCTCAGAAAGCCAAAGGTCAAATGTTCTCTTTGATATGCAGATGCTATTACACAACAAGCGCTGGAAGGAGAAGAATAAAAGTTCAGTGGATTAGACAAAGGGGAATGAAGGGAAGGGAAAGCAGATAGGAATAGGAAAGACAGTAGTAATAGTGGGGGAAAGGAAATTAATGGTATCTACAAAGGAATCCTTTGTGAAATGTTTAACTTCTTTTCTCTTGAGATCTTCTCTCATTTGGTTTTTTGATATTTTGGGATGACATCTATCATAGAAGGATAGTGAATACGTGATACGACAAAGACATATGGGTCCTCAGAGCAATGTGTGAAATCTATGAAGATTAATTTTAATGAGGTCAATATAAAAATGTATACTTGGGTTCAAATAGCCAATGTAAGAACACACAATGAGGGAAATTTGGCTTAAACCATACCCTAGATAGGTAAGCTTAATAGACATCAACAGAGTAGTCACACTATTTCTTCTCTCTCTTTTCTTTATTCCTTCCTTCTATCCATCCTTCCTTCCTTCCATCCTTCCTTCCTCCCTTTCTTTCTTTTGTAGTTTGCCAAGCAAGAACATTTTTACTCTATTATACCATAATTATCATATGAATATATCATTATGGCATATTTGAACCTGCACATAATTTGGTCAGTTTCATTCACCAGTACATCCCCTTTCCCTCCTTCCTTCCCTCTCTCTTTTCACCTTTTTCTGCCCTATTGGTCTCCCTTCCATTTTCTTGAGATCACTTTTTTCCTTTTTTTCTCTCTAGCTTCCACATATGACCATGATCTTCTGAGTCTGACTTATTTTGCTTAACACAATGTTCTCAAGTTCAATCCATTTTCCTGCATTTGACGTAATTTAACTTTCCTTTATGGCTGAATAAAACTCCACTGTGTATATATGTTACATTTTCTTTTTAATTCATCTGTTGACAGACACCTGTCAGTGGGTCCATAGTTTGGCTATTGTAAATTGTTATCAACATGGGTTGTATGTTTCACTATAGTATTATGATATAATTCATTTTCAGAAGAACTGAGGAGTAGTATAGCTGGATCATATGGTGGTTTTGAGAATCCTCCAAACTGATTTCCATTGTGGCTGTATTAATTTCATTTACATTCCCACCAACGTGTATAAGGGTTCCTTTTTCCCCACATCCTTGCCAGCAATTTATGCTATTTGTATTCTTGACGATTGCCATTCTTACTAGAGTGAGATGAAATTATCAGTGTAATTTTTATTGCACTTCCCTAATAACTAAAGATGTTAAACATTATTTTTTCATATACATTCTGGCCATTTGTACATTTTTTTGAGAAGGTTAGAGTTACTTCATTCACCAATTTACTGTGTTATTTGGTTTTAGGTATAAAGTTTTTTGAGTTCATTATGTATTCTGGATATTAATTCTTTTTCAGAGTGTAGCTGGCAAAGATTCTCTCCCATTCTATAGACTCTTCACATTTCTTGTTTCCTTTGTTCTAGAAGCTTTTTTAATTTGATATAATCCTATTTGTTGATTCTTGGTATTATTTCCTGAGCTATAGGAATTCTTTTGAGGAAGTTGTTACCTGCATCTATATATTGAAGCATTTCCCTTTGTTTTCTTCTAACAGTTGTAAAATTTCTGGTCTTATTCTTAAGTCTGATCCATGTTTGAGTTGACTTTTTTGCAGGATGAGATATAGAGACCTAGTTTCATTCTTCCACATATGAATGTCCAGTTTTCCCAGCATCATTTGTGAAAAAGACTGTCTTTCCTCCATGATTTTGGTGCTTTTGTAAAGGATCAGATAATTGTATTTTTTTAAAAATTTTGTTGGCACATCATAATTATACATGGTACTTGGGTTTGTTTTGACAAAATCATACATGGGAGGAATTTGATTGCAAGTCCCATTCACACTGTTTTCCTCCTCTCTTCCTTCCCGCTATTCTCTCTCCTCTACTCTATTAAACTTCCTTTCTTCTATATAAACATAAAAATGAAATTCTCTTTTGCATGCTTATGTATAAATATAGCATGACTTCACTAAATTTATTCCATTTATTTTCCCCTTTCCCTTCCTTCTTCCCTCTCATTCTCCCATATCTACTCCACTCATCTTTCTTGTATCTTTATGATATTTGACACCCTCCATCTTCTTTCCCTTTTTCTGCTCTAGCTTCCATATATGAGAGAAAACATTTGGCCTTTGATTTTTCTGCTCTAGCTTCCATATATGAGAGAAAACATTTGGCCTTTGATTTTCTGAGTCTGAGCTTATTTCACTTAGCATGATTTTCTCCATTTCCATCCATTTACCAGCTAATGTCATTATTTCATTCTTCTTTGTGGCTGAGTAAATCTGCTTTGTGCATATACACCACATTTTCTTAATCCTTTCATCTACTTACAGGCATTCGATTGATTCCACAATTTGACTATTGTGAATTGGGCTGCTATAAACATTGAGGTGGCTGTATCACTGTACTATGCTTCTTTGAGTTCTTTTGGATATATACTGAGGAGAAGGATAGCTGGGTCATGTGGTGGTTCATTTCATAGTTTTCTGAGGAATTTCCACACTGCTTTCCAGCACACTACATCTTAAATTGTAATCTTATTTCTGATAATACTTCTTAAAGAATGTCCAAGAGAATACTATCACTTTCTTAGGAAAGGCCCCAGAAAGAATATGTACCAAATGCAAATCACAAAAGTACACATTGGCTAGCAAGAGGAAGGTGCATATTCACAGATGGTGCCTGACTGGGCGAATGGGAACTTAGATGCAACGTTCCAGTTTAACCCAGGCTTTGAGCAGAATCGCAACCACAAGTGAAAGCAGGCAAATTCCTTTGGTGTTAGGAGCAAGGAGAGCAGTTTCCACAGGCAGACCCCATCAGTTCAGCAAGTGTATTTCTAATTGTTATTCTCAGTAAAAGATAGCAAAGTTTATCACTTTTGTTTCCAGAAAGTGACACATTCATACTAAGCATTTTGGAAGGATATGGCCATTCATTTTCTAAAACTATTATTTCAACAACTGAACCAAAAAGACCAAAGGTCCCTTCAGAGAGTTTCAGTGCTAAGATACAGAAATTAATTTTGACAAGAATGCAAATATTCCCCATGTGAGGAGCTTTGTTTAGAATGAGTTGGTCTTGGGAATAAATGACAACTAATTTCCTTTACCACATAACCTTTATGAGAAATGAAAATCTGACAAAACCACCTGAAAGGTACGTGTACCACTATGCCATCAACACCACCCTGCAAAAACTACTAATGTTATCTGCAAGTTTTAGGCATGGGTGTGACTGCCCAAGTATCAAGAAAACTTACCCTAATACACCCATCTGACCCAGCAGTAATAACTTCTCCCTCATCCAGCATTATCTGGTTAATGGAACCATGGTGACAAGACTTCATTCCAGTTCGACAGAGCTCCACTTTGATGAGGCTGCCTTCCCAAAGCAGCAGGTTGCCCCATTCTGTACCTGAGAGCACCTGGCAGGTGTGCAGAAGGAAAGAGATGTCACTGAAACAGATGAATGTATACATTTATGTCTAGAATAGTAGGTGACAGTTATTTTTTAAAGATGATTTTTCTTGATTATGAAAGTTAAATGGTTGAGTATGGAAAAATAAGAAAATACAGAAATGAAAAGCCACTTATCCCAGACACAACCCCTAATCACATTTTGATGTATATCTTTCTAGCATTATGAATAGTTTTACATCACTGTGATTAGGATGTATGTTATTGGCAATTTTTCATATATGTATATATGTAGATTTCTTTGTATATCTCTTAACTGTCTAATCCAAGAGTAGAATTACTTGGTCAAAAATTAGAGAGATGTATTTAAAGTCCTTGATAGGTGAGATCTACATTTTAAGTACAATGCCATCAAACTTTAAGATGTTAGATAAATTCTGAGGCTGTTACTGAACTGAGCAGATTATAGCATAACAGTATCCAATTTCAAACAAAGATAATATCTGGAACCACTTCAAATTAATTTATTAAATCATCATTCCCACTACTTGTGCACTTGACATTTGTTAAGTTATTTAATGCTGGGACACATATGAACTGGGGCTGGGGTTTTAGCTCAGTGGTAGAGTGCTTACCTCAAATGTGTGATGCACTGGGTTCAATCCTTAGCACCACATAAACAAATAAAATAAAGGTTTTGTGTGTGGGAAGCCATCCTTATCTAGCAGAATCAGACAGCTCCCTGTACAGTTTCCCTGAGAGAATGGCTGCCCCAACTCCACCCTATCCTGTCCATCCCAGAAGAAGCTCCTCCCGGTTCTTGCCCCCTTTACCTGTATATTATAAATAAAGGAGAGTTGGGTGACTCCATGTTGTTGTAAGAGGCCAGCACTGGTATGGCCACACCCATCATGCCCCCTCATATGAAAAGAGTATGGGCTCTGTGTGTTTATTGAGTAGATAAGTTTTTTGGATAATAGACAACATCCTCCCTCGGCAGTTAACCCTTTCCTCCTCCATGCAGGACATGGCAGAGAGGACCTCCACACTGCCTCAGAAGGGAGATCCTGTAGTAAGGAGTCAAATGAGTTTGCTTTTTTCTAGGACTCCTTGGAACTTTTAATCCAGAAGTATTTGCTGGGAATCACCCAAAAGAATTTCTAGATACAGAGGACTTTGACTAGAAAGTTTGCATTTTCATAGAGTTTATGGGAAGACTGATGTTCCCTATAATACCCTCTGGTGGGGGGGCAGGCTCTGGCCTTATTTTTGCCTGCCAGCTCAAGGGTTCTCCACTCCCAAGTCCCCCTCAACTGGAGGAACTGATGATTTTACCCAGGATTTTTACCTACTTGCCTGTATAACCTAGTATTAAGCCTGAGTCACTTGTAGTAGGGTCTTTAGACTTGTTTTCTTCTTTTTCTCTACAGTATTTTTTACTTGACACAAAATAATTGTACATATTTATGGGGTACAGTGTGATAATTCAATACATGTACATGATGAGTAATGATCATATTGGGGTAATTAGCATTTCATTATCCTAAATCATTTGTCATTTCTTTGTGTTGGGAAGTTTTGAACTCCTCTTAGCTAGTTCTTTATAAAACATATAATAAATTGTTGTGAACTATGGTCAACTTATTGTGCCATAGAACAGTACAACTTATTTCTTTACTATAATTGTGTTTTGCTGCCCGTTGTCCAACCACTCTCTATTTCCTGCTTCCCTTCTTTTTCCTAGCCTCTAGTGACCACTATTTTACTTCTGCAAACTCAACTGCTCCATAACTAAAGCCACTAAAGGTCACCAAAACCTATGAGGCATTCCTTTCAAAAGTTACCTAGCTTTACTTTTTATTGGTCCTGAGAAGTTGAGGCCCTTGTCATCTCTTTTTAGATGATAGTAACAGCTTCCTTCCTAGCTCATCTCTTTGACTCCCAATTTCCCTTCCTGTAACCCATCTTATTAACAAATGTGTCCATTCCTTCTTTCATTTATAACACTACTTTGCCAACATACAATAGTTCTGCTTCACTGTTAAACTCCCAGTACACTAAGATCCAATCATCCTTCTCAGCTCAGCATTTGTACTCTTTCCCAGTATGAATGTCTTATTCCTTTCTGCCCTCTAAATATCTGACATTTATTCCTAACCCTGAACATTTCCTTTTGTGACTTTGTCATTTTAAATGGTTTATTTATCCCTCACATCTATACAAACTCTACTGAACCTTTTAGAGAGAGATGTATTTTTTACCATGTCCTTAACAAGGGTTGTACTGATCTTTATCTTAATCCTTACAGTATTCACAATTTGAAGGTAGGTTGATCTAAGATCATCTTATAAGTTTGGGTATACACTTCAACCAGCATTTTCATTTTATTTTATACACAATGCTTTTGAATTGAGACTGTTCCATTTGGTAGATGCCTAGACCATTTGGTTTCTTAAGGATAGAGTAGTATTTGTATGCTGGCATTTATTTATAACTGAAATAATCACATGGAGTACTGTAACTCATTCTACTCAGAAATCAGATAAAATATTAATGGAGAACTGGTCCTAATTAGCTATCATTTTAGGAAACAAACCCATAAGTTTTGTAAAAGGAAGAGAGGAAATGAACAAACAATATTAAAGAGTAAATTAACAGATTGAATTACAGTGCTACAGATGTCCCTATCAGGCAGCTTGATCTTCCTGACTAATAATCTGACCATAAAAACATAAGTTGTAAGAGTGTATGTAATCTTTGACCCAGTAAGTCCTCTTGGAGCATCATGGCAAAGAAAACAGGAAAAAAGCAAGTACTATACACTACAATTAAAATTAACAAGTATGGCACTGTGTTAATATACAAAAGTGCTTAGATACTTTATATAATATTTTGCAAATATTTATCATACTTCGGATTATGATATTTTCAGAAAATATTTTTATTACAATTAATAATCTGAAAAGCAACATTAAATGTTCATTACATTGACAATCATAATATCTGTTGTTGAAATTGACAGAACTTATTAATATATATGATGTGTTTTCATGTATGTGTGCTTTCTGATGTGTACTTCAAAACACAATTTTATTATTGTATAACAATGGCTGTACTGACCTTCCCATCTGGGAGCTCGATGTAGCCTTCAATATCAGTAGTGGTTGTTTTCCCAAATCGACCTAGCGATCCCTGCAACTTGAGCCCAGTGAATGTATAAGCCATTTCCCAAAACCTGCACACAAACAAGAATGACGAGATCAAATCTATCTCAAATATGTTTTACTTATTTTTATTTTAATATGATTATAATACTTACATATTTTATAGTCACATACATTATTCCATTTATTCATCTAATTAATATGTAAGAAATATCTACTACCTGTTAAGCAAAGCTCTAGGCAATAGGAATTTAGCAATAAGCAAAACAGAAAAAACGGTCTGTCTTCACGGAGCTCATATTTTGAGCTGTGTCATTTGATACAGTAGCCACCAACCACAACTAATCATTTGAACTTAAGAGTTAAAGTAATTAACATTAAATAAAATTAAGAATTCAGTGTTTTAGTCAGTTCAGTCAATTTCAAGTGCTCAATAACTACATATGGCTGGTGGCTCCTGAATGAGGCAGCACAGAACATTCTGACCTGGCAGAAAGTTCTAGTGGACAGTAATGTTCTAGAAGATATAAAAATTTAGATCCAATCTCACTTACTAGTTGTATGACTCTGAATGATTTCCTTGATGATAGTGTGCCTTTATTTTCTTGTGTATAAAATGAGAGTATTAGTAACACCTACCTTAAAAAACTATGGAAAAACTCTTAGTGCAATCAATACATGTTAATTAATACTGACATTTTCTTATTAATAATTTAAACAAATGGACAATCAGAATGCTAAAGATTAACAAAAAGAATCTGGCCTAACCAACTAGATATAAAGCAGAAAATGGAAAGTATCAACAATCCAGTAATACAAAACCAAAAGTCCAGATGACCAATATTTCCAAAGGTATGGTAGTTCCCCTCATCATAAACTTCCATGTATTCTTTTTATTTCATATAACACATGAAGTTAATTATTCAATATTTGTCTTTTCCCAAAGATTCAATGCATACAAAATACTCACTTCACTAAATGAGAAGAAAATTTTGACCTATTGTCAGCAGAGTTTCTTCAGAATTTCCAAGATTACATTTAAGAATCTGTTCAATTATTCTGAATTTCTAACTGGTTAATAATATAAGACTAGGTATAAATTTGGGACAAGAGGAATTTGAGATAGATAAATACGTCTTTCTCTTAAAGACACACTGGGGCTGGGCGTCTTGACCCATGCCTGTAATCCCAGTGGCTCGGGAAACTGAGGGAGGAGGATCTCGAGTTCAAAGCCAGCCTCAGCAATTCAGCAAGGCCCTAAGCAACTCAGCTAGACCATGTCTCTAAATAAAATACAAAAAAGGCCTGGGGACATGGCTCGGTGGTTAAGTTTCTCTGGGTTCAATCCCTGTTACCCACCTCCCCAAAAATAGAGACACTGGGAATCGGATTATGGGCAGCTCTGGGGTAATGGTAGAAGGTTGTTAAATGCATGGGACAGGATGGAATGAAAATAGAGAAGGATAAAATCATTCCAAGGAAAACAGACCAGGGCATGACATAGTGAAAAGAGCATGGAATTGGAGCCAGCAACCTGAGATCAAGATTAAGTTCTACATTTAGTACTGAGGGTCCCCTGTCAGGAATAATAGAAACTGTTATAATGCTTATTCTACAGGTGAAAACTGAGTAGCTACAAACAAGAAATTTAATAGTATGAAAGCTCAATATGAATTTGAAAACAATATTCCAAAATTAGTTATTAAAACACTATTCAAACTCTTTTTGGAGATGAAGCCGATAAGACGACAGCAGGCTGAATTTAAAGCCTTTCTTTCATCTGTGCTTTCCTGGAAATAAAATTCCACACATCTAATTAGAAAAGATACACTACTAGTTCATTTTTGAAACATGCATTTGGAAATTATCCTAATTTTAACAATAGCAAAAATGTCTCCAGGTCTTAGATAATACCCTTGTCATATGTATCAGTCTTTCTATTCATCACCCGACCTACTTGATGTGGCCTGATCCTGCTGTAGTAAGCTGCTCATCATCTTCAGGATTGAAAGTAACCTTAAAAACATCCTGAGAAAAAGCTTTTTTCCTCAGTATGGGTTGCTCGTCTTTCCAATTCCAAATAGTTAGCGTGTAATCAGGGGAACTACCAACAGAGGCCAACAAGGTACCATTGTAGTTAAAGTCCACATAGGCATATGCCTTCTCAGTTCCATCTGGAAAGATGAATGGGAATCTAATAAATAAGGACAACATTTATCTCATTGTCAAAAAAGTGTATTAAAGGGAGAGAAAGAGAGAGATCTTGTAACATATATTAATGTAAGATTGCCAAGAACTCCCTTGTAGGAGTAATTCCAAAATCATCTATCACCCTGACTTTAGATTACATGATATAAAGGAGAGGGTGGAGAAATCATAATCACATTTTATATGAGATAAAATTTGTGAGAATATTTCATCTTCTGGAGGAAGAGAAACACAATCTATCAATCTATGATTTAAAATTTGTCAAACAACTCCAAAAACAAAAATTGGTTGCTGAAATGAATTATATGAAAAATAGAACTATAAAATAATTGTGATCATTAATTTTCTGTTGGAGTAGAATCTAATTAACAAGTTAAAAAAGAATGGTCACTGAGAAAAATCAATCCTTCAATTATTCATCAAGAATCTAGTTATTAAATTAAATAATTATTTGGATGTTGATATAAAGGTATATTGCAGATGTGGCTAATAACCATGAATTAGTTGACTTTAAGTAATGATTATCCTCGATAATCTCAGTGGGTCCCCAGCCAACCAGTTGAAACGACTTGGAAGTAAAACTGAGAATTCTCTGAAGAAGAAATTCTGCCTGGTGGCTATTGTCAACTCCTTTCCCAGACTTTTCGGCCCGCAGGCTTGATTTACAAATTTCAGACTTATTTCCACAATTGTGTAAGCCAATTACATTAAATACATCTCTTTTCTATTTCCTATCAATTTGGTTTCTCTGGAACACCCTGATTAATTCAATAATCTCATATCTGCAGAATATTGTTAACCTCAAACATGGAATATTTTAAAGATTTTACTGGACTTACCTCGAAGGATTCTGTAGGGCTTCAGAGAAGGATATTCATAGATGATAATATTTGGAAAACTTCCTTTTTCAGCTACTGTGAAGTAAGTTTTATATGGATGAACCTACGAAAAATGGAATCTCACTAAAATATTAAAAGGAAGATTTTCATATAGATAATCCTATTAATACAGTATTCAGTGACCATTCTTTTGAAACTTATTAAGATCTACTCCAATAGAAGACTAAAACTTGGCATTTGATAAATACCAAATACCAAAGGGATATGATTTGAATTGAAAACCAAGAGAAAGCAAAGGTAAAACTTTAATAAGTTTTACTTTCATTAAGATAGTCATTTCTAACTTTATAATTTTTTAACTGCCATTGAAAATACTAGAACAATGGTTTTCAATCCTTAATGTGCATCAGAATCATTTGAAAAGCTTATTAAAACACAGATTGGAAGCCCTAACCCAGTGTTTCTGATTCAATGGGTCAGGGCTGAAACTTGAGAATTTGTATTTACATTTCTAACAAGTTCCAAGGTGATATCTATGCTGCTGGTCTGTGGACTATGCCTTGAGAACCTCTAAATTTAGATAAATTGTTTTCCCTGCATTCGAGTCAATCTAAATTTTGTATAGAAAATTTCATGGAATGTATATGCCTTGTTCTGTTTTCTGCTGCTATAACAAAATACCTGAGACTGAATAACTTACAATGAATGGAAATTTGTTCTGGACTAGAAAAATTCAAGATTAAGGAATCACATCTAGTCCTTTGTGTTGCATCATCCAATGGTGAAAGGTGGGAGGGCAAGAGAGGGTGAGAGCAAGAAAGCAAGGGCAGGCCAGATTCACTTCTATAACAAATCTCTATCATAGCTAACCCACTTTCTCAATAACAGTATTATTCCATTCATGCCCTAATCATTCCTTCTTTGGCCTATTTCCCAACACTGTTGCATTGGGAATTAAGTTTCCAATGCATGAACATCAGGGGACACATTCAAACCTTAGCAATATGCATGCAATTCATTGTTTCCAAAGATTATATCCCAATTTTTAAAAATTCATCTTGGGCAAACTTACCACAATGACTGTAAACAGAAGTGAGAAAGATAAAATATTTCTAAGCCAGACAGAGGAAAACATAATAAACAGCCTGGGTAAATTATTTGTTTCAACATTTCAAATAATAACCACATAAATTGGATAGAATTGTATGTTCATTTTGTTATTTTTGTTCAGTGGTCAGTAAAATTCATGAAGAAAAAATTGTCAAAAATAGAAATAAAAGTAGAGTGTTAAAAGAGTGAGCTATTTAAATATATTGTATTTATAAAATTCTATTTTCAGTTACTATTTTGTAACTCCTGATTACATACCTAAACACAAGGAGCTTGGTTCTCAGATACAGATTGCAAGTCTTGATACCCAAAACAATGTTGTAGCTCTTTTTCTTCCCTCTATTTTCTGTATAAGATCTATGATAAGACAAATTCCTACTAGTAAGCTGCCTCTTACCCTGCCACTGAAGTAAATCCTCCTCACTTCAGCTTGAAACAGGCTTGGGTATAGAGGAGGGACACTCATTGAGGTATTGGTAACACTGAGTAAAGACAACATTAATTGAGTGCTTACTGTGTACCAGACACTGGTCTAAGTTTTACATGCATTAATTCTATGAATTTCACCTCAATCTTATAATCACAGCATTATCATTCCCATCTTATTGATGAGGAAATCGAGGCTCAGAGATATTAAGTGATTATCTGTAGTCATACAGGTTGCAGTGTGGTAAATATCAAAGACAGGATTCAACCTGATGATGTGAATCCAGTTAAGGTTACAAGAGAAACAATCGAACTTTCCAGACCTATTTTAGCTTTTTTAAAGGTTGAACCTGAACTAGAATCTAGATTGTCCTTTATTGTAGAAATAATTTAAATCTACTACTAAGGTGTCATTCTTTGGGACTTGAAACTCACTGACCTGGTAACCAATGAAGAAGAGAGGAAAGGGAGTAGCACTACACCTGTCTAAATACCTGGTGTAGGATATGTGATCACAGGCACCTGAACAGATTCAGATAACTGAATTGAGACTCCTTCACTTGTTTAGGTCTTATTCAAAGTAAGTAAAAATTTCTACCCCTCAGATTGGAAACTGCTATGGCTTGAGTTTGGGCGTTTTGCTTTTAGCAGAGACCAGAGTTACTAAGTTGACACTCAACATACAAATGCACTCTGCCTTTTCTGGAAGATAACTTATAGGCACAAGACACATTTCTCAGAGGTTTCTCATAGCCTTGCCAAAGTATTTCTTGCCCTCAACTGAATAGGACATATAGTGGAGGAGAAGACTCTGTCACTACCCAGGAACACAGCTTCCAGTACACTTGGATGAAAGCCTTGTGGACATAGAGCTGCTCACATCCAGGTGGATGAGAATTAGGATTAGCATTATTGACCCCACTATATCTTTGACTACTGTCCTCAAACCAAATTATTTTATAACAAAATAGAAAATACAAATTTAAAGACCACTAATGACCATAAAATGATAAATATATGATAATTAGATGTTTTTTAGTCCTCTGCAAATAGTGTGGGCCTCAAGTTTATGATACTTCATGACGTTTGATGGATTTCCCTCGACAAAACCTATGACCCTCACATCGGGGTCAGATTATTTGCACAGAGCTATGGTCATATTATTATGTACTTTGTTAGATGACTTCTTAACTCTCTGAATTCATGGAGGGCACAGATTCATTTTCCTTTAAATCTTTCACTGTATGTTATATGTAAAATTGGATACTTAGTATTATATAAAAAACTCTTGCTGAATTTATTATTAACTAGTCTTAAAACATAAGTCCCTGAAGATAGGGACTTTTATCATCTACATATGTGATATATAGATAGATAATGATCAAGGAAAAAGCAAACATGAGATTCTTTCACTTGATGCCTCTTATGATATTCTGGTTCCATAGTCAGTCTACCTCTACATCTTATCTGTGGGTCTCACATTTCCTTCATGTTCTTCATTCCTTGTTTTGGTACTCAGATCAAGAACCTGAAACATGTCCTCACTCACCTTCACTTCAAATCTAAACGTAGAAAAAACCTGCACCGTCATGTGAAAGTCATTTAACCTCTCAAGCCACAGTTTCTCCACAAGATGGAATAACAATATTATGGAATTATTACTATCAAATTGATGGAGGCAGCACCGGTGAATGTAGTGACTGTAATCAACTTGAAAGTGCCTTAGAATAAAGATGGGCATGCCTCTCGTGTGATCCTTCAGTACCATGCTTGGCATTGGGACCCAACAGCCACTGTTGGTAGGTCCACAGAACAAGGAAACACATTGTTTTCTTCTAAGTTACTAAAGGCATACCCCAATGACACCAATCCCTTGACCACTGCTACTTCTCAGGTAGGTCTGTTCTTTGGTTTTAAAATTCAGAAGAATCAGTTGGTTCCCAGCGATGTACATCAGGGTACTGCTGTCTAGAAGCTGTAGGTTGGCTCGCTTTCTGCAGTCATAACCAAAAGAATGTCTGAGAGAAAGTTGCTAAGGAAAAGACATGAAATAAATGACCATCCTAGGACAGGAGGAGTGATGAAATAATACGTTTTTTAAATCCATAGTCTTAAATAAAGATTCAAGGCTAAAGTAGTTGAATTTTACCCCAAAACTCATAATTTTCCTATGTATTTCTTACACAATTTCATTTTTAAATTAAATGAAAATCCTCATACACTGATTTAGTTACTATTTTAATTTTCCTAAAGAAATGTTGAAAGCACATTAACTATTTTTGCAATAATAGATGTTGAACCAAGCCAGAAATGGTGACACATGCCTTTAATCTCAGTGATTTGTGTGTCTGAGCAGTAGAATCACAAGTTCAAGGTGAGCCTGGGCAATTTAACAAGACCCTGTCTCAAAATTAAAAAATAAAAAATGTAGCTCAGTGAAGTGTCCCTGGGTTCAATCCCAAGTACCACACACACACACACACACACACACACACACACACACAAGGTGATGGTGAACCTTCTGCTTGGATATCACACACAGAAAAAACTATCACCGAAAGCATTTCATTTTTCCTTCTCTCACTAAAACTTAATCACACTGTATAACATAGGACACAGTTCATGTCTTCAAAATCTCTGTACTTTGTACTTTATGCATGTCAGATTTGTTGACTGATCATAGTGAAAAATAACATACAGGTCTTTCCTTGATGTTAAAAGACAACATGTTTAAAATTCTCACATTTTTGTAAAATTCTAATACAACATTTGATAACATAACTACTGTAATAAGCTAACATAAATGTAATTGAAATTTAATTTGTATACACAAATTATTAAAATCATCATAGTATATAAATATATAATTAATAAGCTAACTCTTTCTTTCCAAGTGTGTTAGTACATACATTGGTGTGTAGGCAATTGTATGTTTGTTTATATGGGTTTATATTATAGAGTAAAATTGCACTACCTCAAAAAATAAATTAAAAAAAAACTGAGTTACATAAATACCTTGTAGGGTACATCATTAATACATAAGTTCAGTCTCCAGGTTCTCGGAACGGAACTGGCCCGCTAGTGAGAGCCTTTCTGACCAGAACAAGCTCCGAGTCCCGGAGCCCCTGAGGCGCAGCGTACTCCGGCAACGAACCAGCGGAGAGCCGCGATCCGCAAACAGCCTCTGGGATTAGGGCAGGGCAGCCAGAGACCTCTTCAGGTGGCTCTGCCCACTCCGGCTGCAGGCTCTCTTCACGGGGCGATCCAAGATGGCGGCCTAGAGGGAGACTGCACCCCCAGTCGCTCCAGAACCCTGGAGTTAAGAAGGGGAGGCATTGAGAGACTCGGACTGAAATAGAGCCACGGGTGAGTCTGCCCACTGGGCAAAGCTCGGCCCGGGTGGCAGGCCCAGATAGAGGTGGCTTATCGGAGCCGGGCAGGGCAGCTAGAGTCATCCAAAGGCAGTCCTGCGCACTCCGGCGGTGGGCCCCGCCCACACAGCCAGCTTCTCCAGGTTCTCGGAACGGAACTGGCCCGCTAGTGAGAGCCTTTCTGACCAGAACAAGCTCCGAGTCCCGGAGCCCCTGCAGCACAGCGTACTCCGGCAATGAACCAGCGGAGAGCCGCGATCCGCAAACAGCCTCTGGGATTAGGGCAGGGCAGCCAGAGACCTCTTCAGGCGGCTCTGCCCACTCCGGCTGCAGGCTCTCTTCACAGGGCGATCCAAGATGGCGGCCTAGAGGGAGACTGCACCCCCAGTCGCTCCAGAACCCTGGAGTTAAGAAGGGGAGGCATTGAGAGACTCGGACTGAAATAGAGCCACAGGTGAGTCTGCCCACTGGGTAAAGCTCGGCCCGGGTGGCAGGCCCAGATAGAGGTGGCTTATTGGAGCCGGGCAGGGCAGCTAGAGTCTTCCCAAGGTAGCCTTCCACACTCCGGCAGTGGGCTCCTCCCACACGGCCAGCTGCACGGCGCGCCCACAGTGAGAGCATTTCCGCACAGAGCCAGTTCCAAACCGTGGAACCAGTAGGGGGCTAGGGGCAGTTTTCTTCGGAAGAGCTGCTTTATCAGATTCCTCCAAGACATCAGGCTACTGAAGGCTGGGAGGTGATACACTGGAAATCTACCGGGACACTATAAGCCAGTAGCGGAAAACTGCAATATCTCAGGGTCCCACTGACAACTGACCAATATGAGAAACAAGGGAAGAAAATGTCCCAAACAAACCTAGATACTACATCAATAAAACCCAATGACGGCACAGCAGAAGAAATGTCAGAAAGGGAGTTCAGAATGTACGTAATTAAAATGATCAGGGAAGCTAATGAGGAGATGAAAGAGCAAATGCAGGCATTGAAGGAGGAGATGAAAGAGCAAATGCAGGCATTAAATGATCGCACCAATCAACTGTTAAAAGACCAAATACGGGAAGCAAGAGATCATTTCAATAAAGAGTTAGAGATACTGAAAAAAAAACAAACTGAAATACTTGAAATGAAGGAAACAATAAACCAAGTTAAAAACTCCATAGAAAGCATAACCAATAGGATAGAACACCTGGAAGACAGAACCTCAGACACTGAAGACAAATTATTTAATCTTGAAAACAAAGTTGGTCAAACAGAAAAGATGGTAAGAAATCATGAACAGAATCTACAAGAATTATGGGATATCATGAAAAGGCCAAATTTAAGAATTATTGGGATTGAGGAAGGCTTAGAGAAACAAACCAAAGGAATGAACAATCTATTCAATGAAATAATAACAGAAAATTTCCCAAATCTGAAGAATGAAATGGAAAACCAAGTACAAGAAGCTTATAGAACTCCAAACATACAAAATTACAACAGACCCACACCAAGGCACATTATTATGAAAATACCTAACATACAAAATAAAGACAGAATTTTAAAGCCCGCGAGAGAAAAGAATCAAATTACATTCAGAGGGAAACCAATAAGAATATCAGCAGATTTTTCAATCCAGACCCTAAAAGCTAGAAGGGCCTGGAACAACATATACCAAGCCCTGAAAGAAAACGGATGCCAACCAAGAATCTTATACCCAGCAAAACTTACCTTCAAATTTGACGATGAAATAAGATCCTTCCATGATAAACAAAAGCTAAAGGAATTTACAAAAAGAAAGCCAGCATTACAGAACATTCTCAGCAAAATATTCCATGAGGAAGAGATGAAAAACAACGATGCAAATCAGCAACAGGAGGCGTTAGCCTAAAGGAATAGCCAAATAAAGGAGAAACCAAATCATGTCAAAAACAAATATGAGTCAATTGACTGGGAATACAAATCATATCACAATAATAACCCTGAATGTTAATGGCCTGAATTCATCAATCAAAAGACACAGACTGGCAGATTGGATTAAAAAGAAAAATCCAACAATATGCTGCCTGCAAGAGACTCACCTCATAGAAAGAGACACCCATAGACTAAAGGTGAAAGGATGGGGAAAAACATACCATGCACACGGACACAGCAAAAAAGCTGGAGTATCCATCCTCATCTCAGATAATGTGGACTTCAAACCAAAACTAATCAGAAGGGATAAAGAAGGACATTACATGCTGCTTAAGGGAAGCATAAATCAGCAAGACATAACAATCATAAATATCTATGCCCCGAATATTGGCTCATCCACGTACGTCAAACAAATCCTTCTCAATTACAGAATTCAAATAGACCACAACACAATAATACTAGGCGATTTTAACACACCTCTCTCACCACTGGATAGATCGTCCAAACAAAAATTGAATAAAGAAACTATAGATCTCAACAACACAATCAGCAATTTAGACTTAACGGACATATATAGAATATACCATCCAACAAAGAACGAATACACTTTCTTCTCAGCAGCACATGGATCCTTCTCTAAAATAGACCATATTTTATGCCACAAAGCTACTGTTAGCAAATACAAGAAGATAGAGATACTACCTTGTACTCTATCAGATCATAATGGATTGAAATTAGAAATAAATGACAGAATAAAAAACAGAAACTTCTCCAATACCTGGAGACTAAATAATACACTATTATATGATGAATGGATAACAGAAGACATCAGGAGGGAAATAAAAAAATTCTTAGAAGTAAACGAGAACAAAGACACATCATATCAAAATCTCTGGGACACTATGAAAGCAGTACTTAGAGGAAGATTTATTTCATGGGGTGCATTCAAAAAAAGAAGTAGAAATCAACAAATAAATGACTTAACACTACAGCTCAAAGCACTAGAAAAAGAAGAGCAGACCAATACCAAAAGTAGTAGAAGACAGGAAACAGTTAAAATCAGAACCGAAATCAACAAAATCGAAACAAAAGAAACAATTGGAAAAATTAACAAAATAAATAGTTGGTTCTTTGAAAAAATAAATAAAATTGATAAACCCTTAGCCACACTAACAAAGAGAAAGAGGGAGAAAACTCAAATTACTAAAATTCGGAATGAACAAGGAAACATCACAACAGACACGAGTGAAATACAAAACATAATTAGAAGCTATTTCGAAAATCTATACTCCAACAAAACAGAAAACCTCGAAGACATCAACAAATTTCTAGAGACATATGAACTACCTAAACTGAATGAGGAGGACATACACAACTTAAATAAACCAATTTCAAGCAATGAAATAGAAGAGGTCATCAAAAGCCTACCAACAAAGAAAAGTCCAGGACCAGATGGGTTCTCAGCCGAGTTCTACAAAACCTTTAAAGAAGAGCTCATTCCAATACTTCTCAAACTATTCCATGAAATAGAAGAGGAGGGAACCCTACCAAACTCGTTCTATGAAGCCAATATCACCCTGATACCTAAACCAGACAGAGACACATCGAGGAAAGAAAATTTCAGACCAATATCCTTAATGAATATCGATGCAAAAATTCTCAACAAAATTTTAGCAAATCGCATACAAATATATATTAAAAAGATAGTGCACCACGATCAAGTGGGTTTTATCCCAGGGATGCAAGGTTGGTTCAACATCCGGAAATCAATAAATGTCATTCACCATATCAACAGACTTAAAGTTAAGAATCACATGATTGTTTCAATAGATGCAGAAAAAGCATTTGATAAAATACAGCATCCCTTCATGCTCAAAACACTAGAAAAAATTGGGGTAGTGGGAACATTCCTAAACATTATAAAGGCAATCTACGCTAAGCCCATGGCTAATATCATTCTAAATGGTGAAAAACTGAAAGCGTTCCCCCTAAAAACTGGAACAAGGCAGGGATGCCCTCTTTCACCACTTCTATTCAACATCGTCCTTGAGACTCTAGCCAGAGCAATCAGACAAACCAAAGAAATTAAAGGGATACGAATAGGAAAAGAAGAACTCAAACTATCCCTGTTCGCTGATGACATGATTATATATTTAGAGGAACCTGGAAATTCCACCAGAAAACTTTTAGAACTCATAAGTGAATTCAGTAAAGTAGCAGGTTACAAGATCAATGCTCATAAATCCAATGCATTTTTATACATAAGTGATGAATCTTCAGAAAGAGAAATTAGGAAAACTACCCCATTCACAATAGCCTCGAAAAAAATAAAATACTTGGGAATCAATCTCACAAAAGAGGTGAAAGACCTCTACAATGAGAACTACAGAACACTAAAGAAAGAAATTCAAGAAAACCTTAGAGGATGGAAAGATCTCCCATGTTCCTGGATAGGTAGAATTAATATCGTCAAAATGGCTATACTACCTAAAGTGCTATACAGATTCAATGCAATTCCAATTAAAATCCCAATGATGTACCTTGCAGAAATAGAGCAAGCAATTATGAAATTCATCTGGAAGAATAAAAAACCTAGAATAGCTAAAGCAATCCTCAGTAGCAAGAGCGAAGCATGGGGTATTGCAATACCAGATCTTCAACTCTACTACAAAGCAATAGTAACAAAAACGGCATGGTATTGGTACCAAAATAGACAGGTAGATCAATGGTACAGAATAGAGGACATGGACACAAACCCAAATAAATACAATTTTCTCATACTAGACAAAGTGGCCAAAAATATGCAATGGAGAAAAGATAGCCTCTTCAACAAATGGTGCTGGGAAAACTGGAAAACCATATGCAACAGAATGAAATTAAACCCCTATCTCTCACCCTACACAAAACTCAACTCAAAATGGATCAAGGACCTCGGAATCAGACCAGAGACCCTGCATCTTATAGAAGAAAAAGTAGGTCCAAATCTTCAACTTGTTGGCTCAGGATCAGATTTCCTTAATAGGACTCCCATAGCACAAGAAATAGAAGCAAGAATCAACAACTGGGATAGATTCAAACTAAAAAGCTTTCTCTCAGCAAAGGAAACTATCAGAAATGTGAAGAGAGAGCCTACAGAGTGGGAGAATATCTTTGCCAACCATACCTCAGATAGAGCGCTAATTTCCAGAATCTATAAAGAACTCAAAAAACTCTACACGAAGAATACAAATAATCCAATCAACAAATGGGCTAAGGAAATAAACAGACACTTCACAGAAGAAGATGTACAAGTAATCAACAGATATATGAAAAAATGTTCAACATCCCTAGTAATAAGGGAAATGCAAATCAAAACTACCCTAAGATTTCATCACACCCCAATTAGAATGGCGATTATCAAGAATACAAGCAACAATAGGTGTTGGCGAGGATGTGGTGAAAAAGGAACACTCATACATTGCTGGTGGGGTTGCAAATTAGTGCAGCCACTCTGGAAAGCAGTGTGGAGATTCCTCAGAAAGCTTGGAATGGAAACACCATTTGACCCAGCTATCCCACTCCTTGGCCTATACCCAAAGGACTTAAAATCAGCATACTACAGAGATACAGCCACATCAATGTTCATTGCTGCTCAATTCACCATAGCCAGATTGTGGAACCAACCTAGATGCCCTTCAGTTGATGAATGGATAAAGAAACTGTGGCATATTTATACAATGGAATATTACTCCGCAATGAAGAATGATAAAATTATGGCATTTGTAGGCAAATGGTCGAAATTGGAGAATATCATGCTAAGTGAGATAAGCCAATCTCAAAAAACTAAAGGACGAATGATCTCGCTGATAAGCGGATGAGGACATATAATGGGGGGTGGGAGGGGCTAGCATTAGGTTTAGGGTTAGGTTTAGAGTTAGGCTAAGGAGAGCGGCAAGAATGAAGGAAAGAAGGACTGTGTAGAGGGAAAAGAGGGGTGGGAGGGGTGGGGGGAGGGGAAAAATAAAATAAACATCATTACCCTATGTAAATGTAAAAAAATAAAAAAAAATACATAAGTTCAAATTAAAATAATCCAAGATATACGCGTAACAAGTAAACTAAATGAGATGGATCCAAGAAAAAATTAAAGTTAGCAAAAGAAATGTATTGCGCAACATAGATTCTTAATTTATAAGAATTCACTTCTGAATACCAAAGTTAAAGGATCAATGAAAGAATACGTCTTAAGTCTTTGCTTTAAAAAAAATTATGGTGCGATCCAAGATGGCGGACTAGAGGGTGACTGCATCTCCTGTTGCTCCAGAACCCAGGATTCAAGAAGGGGAGGCATTGAGAGACTCGGACTAACATAGAGCCACAGGGTGAGTCTCCCCCACCAGGTGAAGCTCAGCCCCGGGCTGCAGGCCCGGACAGGGGTGACTTCTCAGAGCAGGGCAGAGCAGCTACAGTTTTCCCCAGGCAGCCCTGCACCCTCTGGCGGCGGGCTCCTTCCAAGGCCAGCTTCGCGGAGCAGACAGCCCAGTGAAAGCCTTTCCGCACAGAGCCAGCTCCAAACCCTAAAACCAGTAGCAGGCTAGGGGAAGTTTTCTTTGGAAACACTGTATCATCAAGTTCCTCCAAGACTTCAGGCTACTGAAGGATGGAAGGTGATATACTGGAAATCTACAGGGATAATATAAGCCAATAGAGGAAAACTGCAATATCTCAGAGTCCCACTGATATCTGACCAATATGAGAAAACAAGGGAAGAAAATTTCCCAAACAAACCTAGATACTATATCAATAACACCCAATGACAGCACAGCAGAAGAAATGTCAGAAAGGGAGTTCAGAATGTACATAATTAAAACAATCAGGGAAGCAAACAAGGAGATTAAAGAGCAAATGCAGGCATTGAAGGAGGAGATGAAAGAGCAAATGCAGGCATTCAATGATCGCACCAATCAACAGTTAAAAGACCAAATATGGGAAGCAAGAGATCATTTCAATAAAGAGTTAGATATACTGAAAAAAAAAAACAAACAAACAGAAAACCTTGAAATTAAGGAAACAATAAACCAAGTTAAAACTCCATAGAAAGCATAACCAATAGGATAGAACACCTGGAAGACAGAACCTCAGACATTGAAGACAAAATATTTAACCTTGAAAACAAAGTTGACCAAACAGAAAAGATGGTAAGAAATCATGAACAGAATTTACAAGAATTATGGGATATCATGAAAAGGCCAAATTTAAGAATTATTGGGATTGAGGAAGGCTTAGAGAAACAGACCAAAGGAATGAACAATCGACTCAATAAAATAATATCAGAAAATTTCCCAAATATGAAGAATGAAATGGAAAACCAGGTACAAGAGGCCTGTAGGACTCCAAACATACAAAATTACAACAGATACACACCAAGGCACATTATTATGAAAATACCTAACATACAAAATAAAGACAGAATTTTAAATATTGCGAGAGAAAAGAATCAAATTACATTCAGGGGGAAACCAATACAGATATCAGCAGATTTTTCAATCCAGACCCTAAAAGCTAGAAAGGCCTGGAACAACATATACCAAGCCCTGAAAGAAAACGGATGCCAACCAAGAATCTTATACCCAGCAAAACTTACTTTCAGAGTTGACGACGAAATAAGATCCTTCCATGATAAACAAAAGCTAAAAGAAGTTACAAAAAGAAAGCCGGCATTACAGAACATTCTCAGCAAAATATTCCAGGAGGAAGAGATGAAAAACAACAATCCAAATCAGCAACGGGAGGAAATAGCCTAAAGGAATAGCCAAATAAAGGAGAAACCAAATCATGTCAAAAAACAAAAATGAGTCAAATGACTGGGAATACAAATCATATCTCAATAATAACCCTGAATGTTAATGGCCTGAACTCATCAATCAGAAGGCATAGACTGGCAGATTGGATTAAAAAAAAAAATCCAACAATATGCTGCCTGCAAGAGACTCATCTCATAGAAAGACATACCCATAGACTAAAGGTGAAAGGATGGGGAAAAACATACCATGCACATGGACACAGCAAAGAAGCTGGAGTATCCATCCTCATTTCAGATAATGTGAACTTCAAGCCAAAACTAGTCAGAAGGGATAAAGAAGGACATTACATACTGCTTAAGGGAAGCATAAATCAGCAAGACATAACAATCATAAATATCTATGCCCCAAATAGTGGCTCATCCATGTATGTCAAACAAATCATTCTGAATTCCAGAAATCAAATAGACCACAACACAATAATATTAGGTGATTTTAACACACCTCTCTCACCACTGGATAGATCTTCCAAACAAAAATTGAATAAAGAAACCATAGATCTCAATAAAACAATCAACAATTTAGACTTAACAGACATATATAGAATATACCATCCAACAAAGAACGAATACACTTTCTTCTCAGCAGCACATGGATCCTTCTCTAAAATAGACCATATTTTATGCCACAAAGCTACTGTTAGCAAATACAAGAAGATAGAGATACTACCTTGTACTCTATCAGATCATAATGGATTGAAATTAGAAATAAAGGACAGAATAAAAAACAGAAACTTCTCCAATACCTGGAGATTAAATAATACACTATTATATGATGATGGATAACAGAAGACATTAGGAGGGAAATAAAAAAATTCTTAGAAGTAAATGAGAACAAAGACACATCATATCAAAATCTATGGGACACTATGAAACAGTACTTAGAGGAAGATTTATTTCATGGGGCCCATTCAACAAAAGAAGTAGAAATCAACAAATAAACGACTTAACACTACAGCTCAAAGCACTAGAAAAAGAAGAACAGACCAACACCAAAAGTAGTAGAAGACAGGAAACAGTTAAAATCAGAGCCGAAATCAACGAAATTGAAACAAAAGAAACAATCGGAAAAATTAACAAAATAAATAGTTGGTTCTTAGAAAAAATAAACAAAATTGATAAACCCTTAGCCACACTAACAAAGAGAAAGAGGGAGAAAACTCAAATTACTAAAATTCAGAATGAACAAGGAAATATCACAACAGACACGAGTGAAATACAAAACATAATTACAAGCTATTTTGAAAATCTATATTCCAACAAAACAGAAAACCTCAAAGAAATCAACAAGTTTCTAGAGATATATGAATTACCTAAACTGAATGAGGAGGATATACACAACTTAAATAAATCAATTTCAAGCAATGAAATAGAAGAGGTCATCAAAAGCCTACCAACAAAAAAGAGTCCAGGACCAGATGGGTTCTCGGCCGAGTTCTACAAAACCTTTAAAGAAGAGCTCATCCCAATACTCCTCAAAGTATTCCATGAAATAGAAGAGGAGGGAACCTTCCCAAACTCATTCTGTGAAACCAATATCACCCTAATACCTAAACCAGACAGAGACACATCGAGGAAACAAAATTTCAGACCAATATCCTTAATGAACATCGACGCAAAAATTCTCAACAAAATTTTAGCAAATCGCATACAAAAATATATTAAAAAGATAGTGCACCACGATCAAGTGAGTTTTATCCCAGGAATGCAAGGTTGGTTCAACATCCGGAAATCAATAAATGTCATTCACCATATCAACAGACTTCAAGTCAAGAATCACATGATTATTTCAATAGATGCAGAAAAAGCATTCGATAAAATACAGCATCCCTTCATGCTCAAAACATTAGAAAAAATTGGGATAGTTGGAACATTCCTTAACATCGTAAAAGCCATCTACGCTAAGCCCATGGCCAATATCATTCTAAATGGTGAAAAACTGAAAGAATGCACCCTAAAAACTGGAACAAGGCAGGGATGCCCTCTTTCACCACTTCTATTCAACATTTTCCTTGAAACTCTAGCCAGAGCAATTAGACAAACCAAAGAAATTAAAGGGATACGAATAGGAAAAGAAGAACTCAAACTATCCCTGTTCACTAATGACATGATTATATATTTAGAGGAACCTGGAAATTCCACCAGAAAACTTTTAGAACTCATAAGTGAATTCAGTAAAGTAGCAGGTTACAAGATCAATGCTCATAAATCCAATGCATTTTTATACATAAGTGATGAATCTTCAGAAAGAGAAGTTAGGAAAACTACCCCATTCACAATAGCCTCGAAAAAAATAAAATACTTGGGAATCAATCTCACAAAAGAGGTGAAAGACCTCTACTAATGAGAACTACAGAACACTAAAGAAAGAAATTAAAGAAAACCTTAGAGGATGGAAAGATCTCCCATGTTCTTGGATAGGCAACATTAATATTGCCAAAATGGCCATACTACCAAAGTGCTATACAGATTCAATGCAATTCCAATTAAAATCTCAATGATGTACCTTACAGAAATAGAGCAAGCAATTATGAAATTCATCTGGAAGAATAAAAAACCCAGAATAGCTAAAGCAATCCTCAGTAGAAAGAACGAAACAGGGGGTATTGCAATACCAGATCTTCAACTCTACTACAAAGCAATAGTAACAAAAACGGCATGGTATTGGTACCAAAATAGACAGGTAGATCAATGGTACAGTATAGAGGACATGGACACAAACCCAAATAAATACAATTTTCTCATACTAGACAAAGGGGTCAAAAATATGCAATGGAGAAAAGATAGCCTCTTCAACAAATGGTGCTGGGAAAACTGGAAAACCATATGCAACAGAATGAAATCAAACCCCTATCTCTCACCCTGCACAAAAATCAACTCAAAATGGATCAAGGACCTCGGAATCAGACCAGAGACCCTGCATCTTATAGAAGAAAAAGTAGGTCCAAATCTTCAACTTGTTGGCTCAGGATCAGACTTCCTTAACAGGACTCCCATAGCACAAGAAATAAAAGCAAGAATCAACAACTGGGATAGATTCAAACTAAAAAGCTTTCTTTCAGGAAAGGAAACTCTCAGTAATGTGAAGAGAGAGCCTACAGAGTGGGAGAATATCTTTGCCACTCATACTTCAGATAGAGCGCTAATTTCCAGAATCTATAAAGAACTCAAAAAACTCTACACGAAGAATACAAATAATCCAATCAACAAATGGGCTAAGGAAATAAACAGACACTTCACAGAAGATCTACAAGCAATCAACAGATATATGAAAAAATGTTCAACATCCCTAGTAATAAGGGAAATGCAAATCAAAACTACCCTAAGATTCCATCTCACCCCAATTAGAATGGTGATTATCAAGAATACAAGCAACAATAGGTGTTGGCGAGGATGTGGGGAAAAAGGTACACTCATACATTGCTGGTGGGGTTGCAAATTAGTGCAGCCACTCTGGAAAGCAGTATGGAGATTCCTTGGAAAGCTTGGAATGGAAACACCATTTGACCCAGCTATCCCACTCCTTGGCCTATACCCAAAGGACTTAAAATCAGCATACTACAGAGATACAGCCACATCAATGTTCATTGCTGCTCAATTCACCATAGCCAGATTGTGGAACTAACCTGGATGTCCTTCAGTTGATGAATGGATATAGAAACTGTGGCATATATATACAATGGAATATTACTCTGCCATAAAGAATGATAAAATTATGGCATTTGCAGGTAAATGGATGAAATTAAAGAATATCATGCTAAGTGAGATAAGTCAATCTCAAAAAACTAAAGGACGAATGATCTCGCTGATAAGCGGATAATGACATATAATGGGGGGAGGGAGGGGTTAGCGTTAGGGTTAGGTTAGGTTTTGGGTTGGGGTTAAGGAGGGTGGCAAGAATGGAGGAAGGAAGGACTGTATAGAGGGAAAAGAGGGGTGGGAGGGGTGGGGGGAAGGAAAAAAATTATGATTTTAGAGAATTACAGAATTTTTGTAAGAAAAATATTCAGAGAAAGAAATTATGTAAAACTGTTAGCAAGAAGAAAACGTACATTGTAATAAAGTATGGGGAGTGGCAAATAAATTATTACTTTGAACTCCATAGCCTTTGACAGCTAGCCTGCCCTTCTGGGTTCCTCTCAGTACAGTTGTGCTGAAAGACATGCCCACTTGCAGGTGGCTGCCTGGTGTGTAATTTATGAGTTCCATAGCTTTGAGTTTAGATACCTGCTGGCCTTGGGTAACACAGACACCAGTGCACCTAAACAGCCTTGAGGTGCCAGCTGCCTGGAGGAGCAAGAATTACTGTGCAAGTGATAAGTCCCCAAACAGGCCAACTTCCCCTCAGCTCTGGAAGAACCACTTCTCACAATAAATTCCTTTGGTATGTTTCACTATAAATAAATCATTCGTGGGCTTTTTCCCTTCGTTAGGGTCAGATCCATCAGGTCTCTTCCACGTGTAAATTCCTTGCTTTCAATATATTTTTGGGTACTTTGTGTTAATTTTTTAATACTACTTTCCCAGGCTTTTATTTCCAGCTGGCCCACACCTCCAAGGGTTACTTATTCCCCTCCTACACAGATTGTGGGTGAGAATAAAGAATATTTCACTCTGTGACCACAAAAAGAAAAAGTGGGTCCAAATCTTCACCATGTCGGCCTAGGACCTGTCTTCTTTAATGAGATCCCTAAAGCACAAGAAGTTTAAATCAAGAATCAATAGATAGGATGGACTCAAAACGAAAAAACTTCTTTTCAGCAAAAGAAACAATCAATAATGTGAAAAGAGAGCTTATAGACTGGGAGAAAATTTTTACCACATGCACCTTGGATAAAGCATTAATCTTTAGGATATATAAAGAACTAAAAAAAAAACTATAAAATAAATAACCCAATCAATAAATGGGCTAAAGAACTGATCAGACACTTCACAGAAGATATACAATCAACCAACAAATATATGAAAAAATATTCAAGATCTCTAACAATTAGATAAATGAAAATCAAAACTACACTGAGATTCCATCTCACTTCAGTCAGAATAGCAATCATCAAGAATACAAGCAACAATAAATATTGGCAAGGATGTGGGAAAAAAGGTACACTCATACATTGCTAGTGAGATTGCAAATTGGTGCAACCATTATAGAAAGCAGTTTGGAGATTCCTAAGAAAACTTGGAACGGAACCACCATTTGATCCAGCCATCCCACTCCACAGTTTATACCCAAAGGACTTAAAATCAAACATACTACAGTGACACAGCCACATCAATGTTTATAGCAGCTCAATTCACAATAGCTAAACTATGGAACCAACCTAGATGCCCTTCAACAGATGAATGGATAAAGAAAATGTGATGTAGATATATATAAATATATATATATGATTAAAAAATAATGTATATACATACACATACACACACACATGATGGAGTACTACTCAGCTTTAAAGAAGAATGAAATTCTGGCATTTGCTGGTAAATGGATGGAGCTAGAGAATACCATGCTAAGTGAAATAAGTCAAACCCAAAAAACCAAAGACCAAATATTTTCTCTGATACGTGGATGCTAATTCACAATAAATGGGAGGTGGGGCTAGGGAAGAATAGAGTTACTTTATATGAGGTAGAGGAGAGTGAAGGAGGGGAAAGGGATATGGGGGAAGGAATGATAGTAGAATGAAACAGACATTATTACCTCATGTACATGTATGACTGCATGACTAATATGATCCTGCAATATATATAATCAGAAAAATGAGAGATTATACTCTATTTATATATGATCTATAAAAATGCATAAACACATTCTACTGTCATGTACAACTAATTAGAACAAATAAGATTAAAAAATAAAATAAAATAAAAAGAATATTTTAACTAATGTAATTTGAATAGTGATGTATAAACAATTTATAACTATGTTACTTATCATTATCTAATAGATACATTGAAATAGAGAAAGAAAACATTTCAGAACATTTGCTCTATCCAAGAATAAAGAATTCTATAAATTTATTGAGGAAATAAATGCCTAAAATTTAATCTTATACAGAAATGTGAGTGAATATGTATAATTCAGAGATCTGAATGAAGCTATTCAGACATCAAAACCTGGGACCTCATCAGCCACAGTGCAATCAGAAAGTTGGATCTAGATAAAGATTTCCTCACCGTTATAGCACTTGGTATAGGCAGGAAGTTTTGCCTATTGTCTTTTTCCATTTCCCCAAACTACTGCTCTCACCTTTCCTACTTCCTTCTTTTTTTCCCCCCCCTTTCTTTTTCTCTTCCCAGGTACCAATATAATACCGTAGAGATCTAAAAGCATGTCTATGCATGAGATTAGAAGTGGGTTACCATCTCCTCACTAACTTGAGTAAATATTAGGAATCAGAAATATTATCACTTATTTAAAATAACCATAGTCTAATTTCACAGGGGATGGTGGGAAGACTCCCTCTTACATGCTGTTCTTCTGATCAAAGGAATTTTCAAACCCAGAATGACACCACTATGAAACTAAAGAAACTAAATTAGTATGTCAGAGAGACATCTACATTCTCATTTAATTACAGTACTACTCATAACGGCCAAGTAACAGAAACAAGAATCTACCAGCTGAGGAACAAATCAAGAAAATTAGGCTCATACGCACAATGGAATACTATTATGCCATCTAGGATGGAATTCTGTCTTTTACAACAACATGGATGAAAATGAAGATCATGATGTTAGGTGAAATAAACTAGGCACAGAAAGTCAAATACTGCATGAGCTCACTCATATGTAGGATCTAAAAACTCTCACAGAAAGAGTAGAATGGTGGTTACCAAAGGCTGGGGAAAGGAGGGAAAGAGGGATGTGGAAAGATTGACCAATGAGCACTAAGTTATAGTTAGAAAGGAACAAGAAGTTTTGGTGTGCTATTACCTCGCGGGGCGACTGAAGGTAATGATATTATGCTGTGTATTTTAAAAGCTAGAAGGAAAGACTTTTAATGATTTTGCCATAAAGAAATGATACATGTTTGAGAAGATAGACATGCTTAACCTGATTTAAGCATTACATTATGTATTCATGTATCAAAACATTGCATGATACCCCATAAATACGTACAATCTTGGTTTTTATATATCAGTTAAAAATAAATTTTTAGAATCCAAAAGGTCAGAATGCACGAGATTAAAACTCCCCAAATTCTCCTCCTCTAAATTACAACCTAACTGTTGTCATAAACTTGTTGAAAGACAAAAACAAAAAACCCAGAGAAAGAAAATTACAAGATGATTTGGAATGAATTAATTTAGTCATACCTGGAATTGAACCACAGTTAGACGCTATATTAACAACACATTCTATTTTTATGCAAAAGCACATCTGAGTCAGGGAATATATCCCATCTCTGAAAGTATACCTTTTATAGGAAGCAGTGGTCAGGTCATGTGGCAATAACCACTACCCAGGAAGGGAGTGTGCTAAATTGCTAGCTGAGGACTGTAGTGGAAATTATCTTTTAACCATCCACCTCACAAACTAATGTCATAAAAGATGACAAATATTAAATCTTCCTATCAGTTAACCCCACTTTCATAGACTCTTATTCTTTAGACCAATTAAAACTTGCTATTTTGTGCCCTATTTCCTCAGGATCATCTTCTCCAGTGACTCATCTGATACCTAATGAAGATGGCCACATCAGTGTTTCGAGAAATCAGTGACTTAGCTTGACAGGCCTTGGTAAAGGCAGGCCAGGCTGGTATAAGAAGGAGGTGAGAGTAAGAGGCCCCCTGTTCTCCTTCAAATCACATCTCATGAACTCCAGTCTTTTTCACCTGTACAAAGAAAAGCATCATTTCTCTTTACAATTATTCAGCATCAAGTGAAAGTTCAGTTCAAATGAAGATCAAATACTCTAAGGGCCAAGATTCTTAGTAGGACAGAAGTTAGTAAATTGTTTCTATAAAGAGAAGGTAGTGTATTTTTCAGGTTGTATGGGCCAGATGATCTATGTTACAACTACTTAACTCTTTACTTACTGTATCATGACAGCTATAGATAAGATGTAAATGAATAAGTGTGACTGTGCTGCAATGAAACTTTATTTACTAAAACAGGGTAGAGGCTAGATTTGTTCCACGGGCTATAAGTTGGCCAATCCATGACCCAAAACACTAAAATCCCCAAATTATGCATATGTAGCTGGAGCGGATACATAAGTACAAGAAAATCCAGTGGTATGTTCGAATCTGGAGTCACAAAAGGCATTGAAGCAAGTTCCATGTAATCATAAAAGAAGCTCTCTGATATTTTCTTCTTAAGTTCTTCCTCTGCCTCTTCTGCATCTAGGCCAGGGGGTTCCTGAGATGCTAAAACATTAAAATATTTTAACTAAGAATGGTGTTTGGTGAGTCCTAAAATTATATTTCCCAAAGACAGGAGGAATGTACATAGCATGCGGTATACAGGCAATAAGTACCACCAACTGGCCTGAACACGAGATAGTACCCACTACTGAGCCCTGAAGGAAGAGTGAACATGCTTGTGGGAATCAGGGGTGAATGTTGAGCTCTGGTCATACTTTGAACATCATACTTTGAACAGTTTCAAAGAATGATTCCCCATCAATCCCAAGGGAAAGTTGGAGAACTATAATCTAGGGTAGAACACTCCTCAGATCACCTCAATTCCCAGAAGACCAAGGATGACAGTTCTATATGTGAGCTTCAGAAATGGAATATACAACTCCAAGCTCTTAAACTACCTTACCTGACTGTGTGCAGTGCTTTTCCTTTTATCATCTACACACATATCCACAACCTGCAAATTTTTCTTTCTCTGGATTTGTAACTGTTCAATGTATCTGAGAAATTTATCCTTAAAACAGTAGCAATCAGGGATTGGGGTTGTGGCTCAGTGGTAGAGCGCTTGCCTTTCATGTGTGAGGCACTGGGTTCCATTCTCAGCACCACATATAAATAAATGAATAAAATAAAGGTCCATCAACAACTAAAAAATTTTTTTAAAAAAAACAGTAGCAATTATCAGTAGAAAACTAAAACTATTTACCTTTTTTGCTTTCCACATAATCATATGGAAGTGAACTTGAACTTCCTTCCAAGTCTTCCAAATCTGAGTCTTCCTCTAAATATGATTCTTCCCCTTCAGTGAATGTATCATCTGTGGTATCTTCAAAACCATCTTTTGTTGGAGGTATTAAAAATAATATTTTGATAATTTCTAAATATTTTGAATTAAATACTTTCTTATTTTCAAAAGTAACCAAAACTTTCAACTTGCTCATGCTCTAAGCATAAGTTTTCATACTCAAAAATTCCTAGAATTATTTTATTTGATCAGTCTTATAGCTTTAAAAAATTAAGTTCATTTCCATTTTCACTTTATTTCTAGTATATTTTCTATCACTGTATACTTACAAAAAAGTAAATAATAGAGAAAAAAGAGATGAATATGTTGCTATCATAATTTCAATTCAATTGGGTTTTACCAACATTTATAGAGGATCTGTTATGACAAAGACAATGCTATTTAAGAATGAACCTGAGTATGATTATTTAAGAATACTGATTTCAGGACAAGTGAAGAGGGAAAGAGAATTGGAATGGGAGTAGAAATGGTCCTAGGGATAAACCAACATCAGATCAAGTCCAACCATGGGCACAGTTAAAATATATAATGTCAAAGATATTTCATGGTGTGAAAGGTAGGACTAGGTACTTTCAGAATTACCTGGTAGATCTATCTAAGATGAGGTTAAAAGGCGAGGGACAAGGCCCAAAACTAATAATAATGAGACAGAAAAACTGAGTCAAGCCAATTATCTGGATACTAGGACAGAATTCTGTAGGATGTGTACATTTGGATGGAAGGAAAGTAATCCTGGGTACCTGAATAGGCCAAGCACGGTATTGGACTTCCCCAAGAGGGCCCTGGGAAACTGCTCTCCAATATCATCTTACCTCTTTTTTGTGACTATAACAACCAAATACTATTTCCTCATCTCAAGATTAGGGTGTTAAAAGAAGTGTAACTCTCTTTTTTTTTTTTTGGTGGTATTGGAGATTTAGCCCAGGAGTACCTGAGCTACATCCCCAGTTTTTTATTTCATTTTATTTTATTTTAAATCATGGTCTCACTTAGTCACCCAGGCTGACCACAATGTTGTGATCCTCCTGCCTCAGCCTCCCAAGTAGCTGTGATTACTAACACGCACCACCAGGCCTGGCAAAATCAATACTCTGAATCACTGGCCAACCCCAGGAAAGGAGTTCTAACTGTCAGTAAGTGACCTAAAGCTGCCATCTAGGTAATGAGGTAACTACTGATTCAGGAAGGAGGAGTAAACACAGATGGAGAACAGATATTAATAATAATAACAGACATTTCAAGGCTAAGAAATGGGTGCTGTCACTGAAGAAAAAGGAGTTCGGAAGCAACACTAAATTTGACTAAATTGCAAAACTTAGTCAAGCAGCAGATCTAAGCAATTTGGTAATACCCAGAAATATCTTATAATTTTTGATAATCCCCAAATAGACTGGTGAGTGACTTTTAGATTTTAAGCATTTGCCTTTCTGTTCTTGGAAATAATCTAAAAATCAACACTGACAATGATAAAACACAAACTCCATTTTTTTTTTTTTTTTTTTTTTTTTTTTTTTGGTAAAACTAGGAGCACTTAAAACTCTAAGTCAAAAATGGATATTAGGACTAGAAAAAAGAAAACTGGTAAAATTACTGCATACTGAAAAAGAACAAGCACAGAAAGGAAGGAGAGAGAGGTGATCAAGGAGAAAGTGTTTCACAACTGTAGATATCAAAAAAGACCAGCTGGATTTTTGTTTTATATGGTCCTGAATTTTATGTGTAAGTTTCTTCAGTATTTTTCTTCTCTCTAGTCAGTGGCTACCTTGTGGCTACCACAGAGACATACTGCATCCTACAAAGTTTACCTCTATTATTTCTTGTTTATTTCCACCATCTCAGTGAGAATGGGGATACAATGAGGAAGACTATAAATGATATGATTGTGCCCATGGAAAATTCAAATAAGCAACCCATAATTTATTGTAATTTAAAAAAGAGTTCAGCATGATTACTTCATCTGACAACAACAAAACATATGAATATTTATAGTAGGAACTTCCCCTTTGGTTATTATGAGTAATAGGTACTTGATTGTCTGCTATTCCACTATGATTGTGGAATTTCATTTCTCTTCAGTTTTATTTTTGCTCCATGTATTGTCATGCTGTTATTAGGTATATAAATATTTATGATGGTTATGACTTCCTAATAAATCGATCCTTTAATATAGCCACTCCAATTTTACACTTACTGTCTGCGTGGCAAATCTCTTCACACTGCATTAGAGGATGTTGAGGATGTCCGAAAATTATTTCACATTATCATTTGGGATTCTAATACTAATAATGGATGTGCTAATTTATGAGCTAAGCTTAAGGCTAGGCCACACTTGATAAGGCCTTTCCTTAAGAGGGTGCAACATAAGAAAGCAAGGTCCTGAGGCAGTGTTAGCCACAGGATCATTATCATTAAATCTATCCAGGAAATCTCTGCCAAAAGTAGACAAGCTTGTATCATAAAACTAAGGAGAAAAGTGGAAATGAAAGATAACAATTATTAGTTAACTGGGCAAGAAAATTGAGGTTCAGAAAGCTACAGTAATTCCCCAAGACCAAGTCTCTTTAAGTGGTAGGCCCAGGGCTGTTTCCACTACACTATATCAGAAAAGTCATTAAAAATTTAATTGGACCTCACAGAGGAATTCCAGGACAGGTATGGGATGTACAGGACAGGTCATTTGTAAAGAGATGACAGAAGCTAGAGATAAAGGACTAAAACACAGGTTCTGCCCTTAAAGAACTTAAAGTTTATAAGAGAATTAAACAAATAAATAATTTCTGTTCTACAAATATTGATATATATTCTTTAAATTTTTTTAAATTTTT
The DNA here is from genome assembly GCF_902686445.1 of Sciurus carolinensis. Lineage (NCBI taxonomy): Eukaryota > Metazoa > Chordata > Mammalia > Rodentia > Sciuridae > Sciurus > Sciurus carolinensis. Next base: position 79,306,987 of record NC_062221.1, on the reverse strand, counting down.
AATTTAAAATTTATTATTTACTAATATTAAATTATTTTACCTAAATTTAATAATAAAAGCATGTATATTATCTTTACTTACATCTTGATTCTGATTTAAGAGACTGTTTTCCACTGCTTTTTGATCTATCTGATTTCCCCCCTTCAGTATCCTGATCATCTGGTTCCTTCATGTTTCCTGTAAGTACAAAATTGAGATAGATAAAAGGGCAATGCTATAAAATAGAAATTAACAGATTTTTTTTCCCTAATAAATTTTACAAGCACCAAGAGCTCACGTGTTGAAAAATCCCGTGTTTGCATGGTATCCAACATGACACACCGGGGGGTGAGGTCACCATCAGACACCTCAGCAAAACAGCAAATTATAATCACAGACTCCTTTTCTGCAGGCTAACCTGGTATTGTGGATTTCCAAAGTGAAACATGACATCCAAATTCATCTTTTCTCCCAAATGATTCACCATTAAAATTATCCCTCTGCCATTCTTCCTTTGATTCATCCCCTCCAACTTTCTCTACCACTATCAAATTCCTCTGATGTTACTAATCAAATTCCATCTAAACATATTTGTCAAGCACACCTAGTATGTACCAAGTCTTTCATGAGGCACTACACTACTATACTGTGCAAGAGAAATATGGTACCTAACTTTAGAGAACCTGTTTAAAAATATAGATATTAAACAAGCAATTAGGAGGGTTTTCAAGATGGTGGACTAGAAGGTGACTGCATTTTAAGTCACTCCAGGACTCAGGATTCAAGAGAGGAGGTATTGAGAGACTTGAGACCAGCTCAGAGCTGCTGGGTGAGTCTCTCCCACTGGGCAAGGCTCCCCGGACAGGGCGGTAGTCCCGGAATGCAGGGAACTTTGTGGAGTAGAGTTGCCCAGTGAGACTCCCCCACTGGAGCTGTGAACCCCGACAACCAGGAGCATTGTAGAGGAGGGCTGCACAGCGAGAGGCTTCAACACAGAGCGAGGGTCCTAGGACCAGCGGCTGGACCGAACTGCAGGCAGCTTCTCAGAGGAGGGGCCACTGGCGAGATGCTTCAGTGCAGGGTGTGGCTCCCTGGCCAAGGTGGTAGTGCCAGACCCCAGGGAATGTCGCAGAGGAGGGCTGCCCAGCCCAGGCGGTAGTTCTGGACTAAAGGAAAACTTCTCAGAAGAGAGCTGCCCAGTGAGACTTCCCCACCGGTTGAGTCTTCCCCACTGGGCGAGACTTTCCCACCAGGGCGGCAGAACCAGAGACACAGGTCCAGACCAGCCATGCCCCAGCCCATAGTCTAGTCCCCATTTTGACTGACTATCGGTCAACAAGTGGAGGCACCTCTGCCCACTAGCAGGGAATATACCCGACCTGAAAGCCACCACCACTAGAGGGGCAGCTTTCTTGTGGAGCACTATATTATCAAGTTCCTCCAAGACTTCAGGCTACTGAAGACTAGGAGGCGAGTTATTGGAAATCTACAGGGACAATATAAGTCAATAGAGTAAATCTGCAATATCTCAGAGTTTCACTACTAGAGGGATAGATACATGACCAATATGAGAAAACAAGAGAAGAATATGTCCTAAACTAACCCAGATGCTACATCAATAAAATCCAATGACAGCATGGCAGAAGAAATGTCAGAAAGGGAATTCAGAATGTAAATAACTAAAATGATCAGAGAAGCAAATGATGACATGAAAGAGCAAATGCAGGCTTTGAATGATTGCACCAATCAACAGTTAAAACAGCAAATGCAGGAAGCAAAAGATCATTTCAATAAAGAGAGATACTGAAAAAAAAAAAAAACAGAAATCCTTGAAATGAAGGAAACAATAAACCAAATTAAAAACTCCATAAGAAAGAATAACCAATAAGACAGAACACCTGGAAGACAGAACCTCAGACATTGAAGACAAAATATTTAATCTTGAAAACAAAGTTGACCAAACAGAGAAGATGGTAAGAAATCATGAACAGAATCTACAAGAATTATGGGATATCATGAAAGGGCCAAAATTAAGAATTATTAGGATTGAGGAAGGCACAGAGAAACAAACCAAAGGAATGAACAATCTATTCAATAAAATAATATCAGAAAATTTCCCAAATCTGAAGAATGAAATGGAAAATCAAGTACAAGAGGCTTATAGGACTCCAAATATACAAAATTACAACAGACCCACACCAAGGCACATTATAATGAAGATACCTAACATACAAAATAAAGACAGAATTTTAAAGGCTGTGAGAGAAAAGAATCAAATTACATTCAGGGGGAAACCAATACAGATATCAGTAGATTTTTCAACCCAAACCCTAAAAAGTTAGAAGGGCCTGGAACAACATTTTTCAAGCCCTGAAAGAAAACGGATACCACCCAAGAATCTTATACCCAGCAAAACTTACCTTCAAATTTGACAATGAAATAAAATCCTTCCATGATAAACAAAAGCTAAAAGAATTTACAAAAAGAAAGCCAGCACTACAGAACATTCTCAGCAAAATATTCCATGAGGAAGAGATGAAAAACAATGATGTAAATTAGCAAAGGGAGGAACTAGCCTAAAGGAATAACCAAATAAAGGAGAAACCAAGTCGTGTCAAAAAGCAAAAATGAGCCAAATGACCAGGAATACAGATTATATCTCAATAATAATCCTGAATGTTAATGGCCTGAACTCATCAATCAAAAGACACAGACTGGCAGATTGGATTAAAAAGAAAGATCCAACAATGAGCTGCCTGCAAGAGACTCATCTCATAGAAAGACATACCCAAAGACTAAAGGTGAAAAGATGGGAAAAAACATACCATGCACACGGACTCAGCAAAAAAGCAAGAGCATCCATCCTTATATCAGATAATGTGGACTTCAAGCCAAAGTTAGTCAGAAGGGATAAAGAAGGACATTTCATACTGCTTAAGGGAAGCATAAATCAGCAATATATAACAATCATAAATATTTATGCCCCAAACAGTGGCTCATCCATGTATGTCAAACAAATCCTCCTCAATTCCAGGAATCAAATAGACCACAACACAATAATACTAGGCAATTTTAGCACACCTCTCTCCCCAGTGGACAAATCTTCCAACAAAAATTGAACAAAGAAACCATAGATCTTAATAACACAATCAACAATTTAGACTTAACAGACATATATAGAATATACCATCCAACAAAGAATGAATACACTTTTTTCTCAGCAGCACATGGATCCTTCTCTAAAATATACCATATTTTATGCCACTAACCTACTGTTAGCAAATACAAGAAGATAGAGATACTACCTTGTACTCTATCAGATCATAATGGATTGAAATTAGAAATAAATGACAGAATAAATAACAGAAACTACTCCAATACCTGGAGATTAAATAATATGCTATTATATGATGAATGGATAACAGAAGACATTGGGAAGGAAATAAAAAAAAAATTCTTAGAGGTAAATGAGAACAAAGATACATCATATCAAAATCTCAGGGACACTATGAAAGCAGTTCTTGGAGGAAAATTTATTTCATAGAGTGCATTCAATAAAAGAAGAAAAAAAATCAACAAATAAATGACCTAACATTACAGCTCAAAGCCCTAGAAAAAGAAGAACAGAGCAACACTAGAAGTAGTAGAAGACAGGAAATAGTTAAAATCAGAGCTGAAATCAAGGAACTTGAAACAAAAGAAACAATCGAAAAAACTGACAAAATAAAAAGTTGATTCTTTGAAAAAATGAACAAAATTGATAAACCCTTAGTCACACAAACAAAAAGAAGGAGAGAGAAAATTCAAATTACTAAAATTCAGAATGAACAAGGAAATATCACAACAGACACAATTGAAATCAAAACATAATTAGAAGCTACTTTGAAAATCTATACTCCAACAAAATAGAAAATCTCAAAGACATCAACAGGTTTCTAAAGACATATGAATTACCTAAACTGAACAAGGAGGACATACGCAATTTAAATACATCAATTTCAAGTAATGAAATAGAAGAAGTCATCAAAAGCCTACCAACAAAGAAAAATTCGGGACCTGATGGGTTTCAGCACAGTTCTACAAAACCTTTAAAGAAGAGCTCATCCCAATACTCCTCAAAGTATTCCATGAAATAGAAGAGGAGGGAACCCTCCCAAACTCATTCTATGAAGCCAATATCACCCTGATACCTAAACCAGACAGAGACACATCGAGGAAAGAAAATTTCAAACCAATATCCTTAATGAACATCGACGCAAAAATTCTCAACAAAATTTTAGCAAATCGCATACAAAAATAGATGAAAAAGATAGTGCACCACGATCAAGTGGGTTTTATCCCAGGAATGCAAGGTTGGTTCAACATCAGGAAATCAATAAATGTCATTCACCATATCAATAGACTTAAAGTCAAGAATCATATGACTATTTTGATAGATGCAGAAAAAACATTTGATAAAACACAGCATCGCTTCATGCTCAAAACACTAGAAAAAATAGGGATAATGGGAACATCACTTAACATTGTAAAGACCATCTATGCTAAGCACATGGCTAATATTATTCTAAATGGTGAAAAACTGAAAGAATTCCCCCTAAAACCTGGAACAAGGCAGGGATGCCCTCTTTCACCACTTCTATTCAACATTGTCCTTGAAACTCTAGCCAGAGCAATTAGACAGACCAAAGAAATTAAAGGGATATGAATAGGAAAAGAAGAACTCAAATTATCCCTATTTGCTGATGATATCATTCTATATTTAGAGGAACTGGGAAATTCCACCAGAAGACTTTTAGAACTCATAAGTGAATTCAGTAAAGTAGCAGGATATAAGATCAATGCTCATAAATCTAATGCATTTTTATACATAAGTGATGAATCTTCAGAAAGAGAAGTTAGGAAAACTACCCCATTCACAATAGCTTCAAAAAAAAATAAATACTTGGGAATCAATCTCACAAGAGGTGAAAGACCTTTACAATGAGAACTACAGAACACTAAAGAAAGAAATTAAAGAAAACCTTAGAAGATGGAAAGATCTCCCATGTTCTTGGATAGGCAGAACTAATATTGTTAAAATGGCCATAGAGATTCAATGCAATTCCAATTAAAATCCCAATGACGTTCCTCACAGAAATAGAGCAAGCAATCATGAAATTCATCTGGAAGAATAAGAAACCCAGAATAGCTAAAGCAAACCTTAGTAGGAAAACTGAAGCAGGGGGTATTGCAATACCAGAACTTCAACTATACTACAAAGTGATAGTAACAAAAACAGCATGGTATTGATACCAAAATAGACAGGTAGATCAATGGTACAGAATGGAGGACACAGACACAAATCCAAATAAATACAGTTTTCTCATACTAGACAAAGGTGCCAAAAACATGCAATGGAGAAAAGATAGCCTCTTCAACAAATGGTGCTGGGAAAACTGGAAATCCATATGCAACAGAATGAAAGTAAACCCCTATCTCTCACCCTGCACAAAACTCAACTCAAAATGGATCAAGGACCTCGAAATCAGACCAGAGACCTTGCAACTTATAGAAAAAAAAGTAGGTCCAAATCTTCACCTTATTGGCTTAGGATCAGACTTCCTTAATAGGACTCCCATAGCACAAGAATTAAAAGATCTTATTTCTATGGCAATTAAAAGCCACTGAATAGTTTTAAAGAGGGAGTGACATAACAACTTTCTCTGTCCTCTGTCTATATTGCAGCTTTGTGTACTATGCTTGAAAAGACCTATGGTACCTCCAAGTCTTCACTTCTCTACACTAAACACCCATGTTCCCTCCACATTGTTCCATGGCATGACTGGAAAACACAAAAGAATAAGAGTTCTTTGGGGACAAGATTTGTGGTTATATTCACGTATGAATCCCTATATGGCCACGTAGCCAGCTAATTAAATGAATTTACATCAATTCCTCAACTGTGATGAGAATGAAGATAAACTACTCACAAGGTTGATATGAGGATTAATTGAACTAGTACATCATTATGCTTTCCTGGTGCCTGAAGATAGACTAGTGTGCCATAGGCAGGTGTGATGTGCACTGCGTGATTGCTGATCACGCAGTGAGTAGAGTATGACTGATGCCTGTCAACTGGTCGTTAAGAGTTCTTTCCATGTTTTCTTGCATTATAATGACGCCCTCTCTTGATATGGGGGACAACAGTACCTTGACCAAATGTTTTTGCTATAACTATTATCAAAAAGGATATACCTTAACATGATACTGTCCAAGATAATGCTTTACTTTAAAAAAAATGTGTGTGGTTTTACTTTTATTTTTCTTAATCCTTTCTTCCTTTCATCTCTCCCTATCTTCCTTCCTCCCTCCCTCGCTCCTTTTTTCCTTCCTTCCTTCCCTTCACCTCATTGTAGAATATATGCTCCTTGGGGTTTGAGAGTTGGGGTAGGAATTGAATGATAGAAAAATTTGAAGTAGCAAGATCCTTAAAAATCCATATTCTATAATTCAGTGTATTTTTAGACACATAGACGTTTTAGGTTTATAGCAAGCAACTGACTAAAAAAAGAACTGTGCGAGGCAATGCCAAACTTTGCAGAGCTGTTCAGATAGGCTACAAAAATATCTAAATGCTATTTTCTCCCTTGCTTTCAAGATTCTATTTAATTCAAGTGAATTCAATTCTTAAAATTATTGATCATGTTTATAAACTGTATTATGCTTGGCAGAGCAGAGAACACAACAATGAGCAATATATATCCCCTGGACTTAATTTGTAGTTCAAGAGGAAGATATTGACAATTTTCTTTCAATATATTCTGAGAACAAACTTCTCTTCTAAGGCACTGATCCAGATCCATCTGAGTTTGAGGAGAACTCCATGGTCTGATAGTCACGATGGAAGTGGTGTTTATAGATGATTTCTTAAATAATTATTTTACTTTTTATTTATTCCTATGAGTTGTACATATTAGTAGAATCAAGTGTGATGTTTAAACACATACAGAAAGCACAAATCAACTCCAACTTTCCCTTTACATACCCCAAACACCTTTCCAAAACTCTTCAACCACTATTTTATATTCAGACATTTGGACACTTTTTCCTTTTTATTTATTTATTTATTTATTTTAGCTTCTAAATACAAGAGAAAATAAGCAGTACTTGTCTTTCTGTGTCTGGTTTATTTCTTTTAATATAATGTTCCCCAATTCCATTCATTTTGCTGCAAATTTCATTTTTCTTTATGGCTAAATAATAAGAAAACAATGCTATATTTTCTTTATTCTTCTGTTGATAAGCACCTAGGCAGATTCTCTATCTTAGCTATTCTGAATAGTGTGAATAGTGACACAATAAACATGGGTGTGCAGGTATCTCTTGAGTATGCTGATTTCATTCCCCCTGGATATATATACAGGAGAGAAATAGCTAGATCATGTGGTAGTTCTAGTTTTAGTTTTGTGAGTAACTCCATACTGCTCTCCATAATGCCTATTCTAATTTACATTCCCACCAACAGTGCTTAAGAGTTCTTTTTCTCTAAATCCTTGCCAGCATTTCTTATCTACTTTGGGGGATAGTAATCATTCTAACTGGCATGAGATGTAATAGATAATGATTTCTTTGATAAAAATCAACATTTGAAATATTGGAAAGAAACTAAACTACATGATGCAGGCCCCAATAAGTAAAGGCAAGTGGCTGCTGGGTTTGCCAACAAAACTGAACTGATATTCTATTGCTGCTGATCAACTGAGAACTAAATGAAAGCTTTTAGTCTGAGTTCCCATTGTTTTCATTTTCTATTGCTGTCATAAAAATTAACAAGTTCAGCAACTTAAGTAACATCCATGTATTATCTTATAGTTTTGTGGCCCAATGTCACTCAGCTACCCTCTGCCTAGTCTCACAAGATTAGAATCAAGGTGTTGACAGTGCCGTCTTCATTTCTGAGACTCTGAGGAGGAATCTACTTCTGGCCTCATTTAGGTTGCCAGCAGAATTTCATTCCATGTGGTTATAGGACCTAGAACCCTGTCTTCTTCTTGGCTTGTCATCTACAAGTCATTCTAAGCTTTCAGAGACCACCTGTGTTCCCTGGCTCCTGGTTCCCTTTGAAGTCAGAAATGGGGCAAACCAAATACACGTCAGTGATTTGTGTCTCATAGTTTTCTTTCCTGCTTCCCACCAATCAATGTCATCTTAAGCTCATCTTCTACCTTTTAGCTTTTTTTCCCCTAAATACATTTATTTTTAACATACTGTAACAATCTACTCTAGATACAGATTCTAATAAAAATAGGCCCTAAGATCTAATGAATTTATTCATAAGGTGTCTATAAAGTGGGTAATAAGCAATTACAGTAAAGATGCTGAACCACAACACAAGGTAACTTGGTATCAAGACAAACCACCACACTTTATTCTGTGCTATCATAAACGATATGTTCCTCAAATGGCTAACACTACCATGCAGTACTTCTTAATATCACAAACCAGTCAATTAGTGTGAAAGAATATACGAGAACCCAAGGAATTTGCCTAGTGTTCTTAATTTGCCATACTGGACAATAAATATTGTGATCTGTTCTTAGTTTTTTCTGGGCTCTACAGGGTGAAAATATAATCTGTAAAAAGGAGTTGAGGAAATCAGGTACCAAAGACTCCTGGACTCCTGGAGATTCGTAATTGATGATTGATGAGATGGAATAAAAATGTTTGTTTTTAGACGAAAGAGATTGGGAAATTGTATAGTAACCTGGTGAGGCTTTGGTGCCAAAGAGACGTGGGTTCACATTCCAGGTTGGCCAAGTTCTTTACTCTCTTAGTCCTTTTATGTGTAAAGTGGGGGTAATACTATTTTCTAGTAGAGTTGTCATAAAAATTAAATGAGATTTTATATCTATAGTTCCCAACTCTGATTATAGTTTAGATCATGTGAAAAACTTTTTAAAAACTTACCATTAACAGGGTCTTAACTTCCCCAGGCAATTCTTTCATCCAGTCAGTCATAAGAAACAATTTTAAGAACTATGGGTTTATATAAAACACCTAGTAGGTACCCAGAAATGAAAGGTGTTTTTGCTGTCACTACTAGATAGTTTCTTTAATGCAGGTGGAGTCTGATGAAATATGATCATAAGCTGGGCACCTGAAGTCCTAGCTACTCGGGAGGCTAAGGTAGAAGGATAGCTCAGGTCCAGGAGTTAGAGACCAGCCCAGGCAAATAGTGAGACACTGTCTCAAATAAATAAATAAATAAACAAATAAATCTCAATCAACGTGTCATAGAATCTTCAGAGTCAAAAGAAGTATCTAGTCCAGCCTCCCATTATAGGCCACACATTCACATCTAGCCCAACACCATTATAAAAGCAGACTAGGTGTTTACCAGGTTGGAAATATTGGCTACAGTCATTCTGGTTAAGTTTAAATCCTGGTTAAGTTTAAATCCTGGTTGTTAAACAAATATTTAACCTCTCTTTGTCTCAGAATTGTCATCTATAAAATGCAGTACCTACTTCATAAGACTACATTGAGATCTCGGGTTGCCAACAGAGTAAAACTTTAAGAATGGTATGTGGCACATAAGTACTCAATATGTAAAATGGTTGAGGGAATGAATGTATTAATATCTTCCTGAATTAATGAACAAATGAAGGAACATTTTAAGCAACAGTCAGTTGGTTTCAATTTAAATTTCAGGTAAGAGGATAAGCACATTCTATTAATGCTCAGCTCTAGTTCCTAGCATATTTTAAATTAAGCTGAAATTTTCCAGGCATGGTGGTGCACACCTGTAAACCCAGTTACTTCGGAGCCTGAAGTAGGAAGACCACAAGTTTAAGGCCAGTTTTGACAACTTAGCAAGAACCTGTGCTTCAAAATAAAAAATAAACAGGACTAGGGATGTTGCTCAGTGGTAGTGTGCCCCTAGGTTCAATCCCTGGTAGTACAAAAAATTTTTTTTATTTAAAATTAAGCTGAAATCTACCTCCCTACAGCTTGGATCTGTTTGATCCTTGTTCTTTTTTTTTTTTTTTTTTTCTGGAAACATAAAAAACAAGTTTTTGTAGATGCTGCAGCCATTCAAATAGTTCTAGGTGGTCTCATTTCTCTCTAGATCCACCTTTTCAGCTAAACATTCCAATTCTTTCCATTATTTCTCAATGACATGATTCTAACTTTTCTCACTATATAATCTCAAGTATGTTCCAAATGCATAATATATCCCTCCCAATTTCGTATCTTCCTTTTGTAAATTCTGGACACTTTCCAGAAGAGAGGAACTATCACTTCATCTGATCACCTCATCCACTGTATTCCTTCAAGGCAGTCTAAAATTATATCATTAATGGAGAATGGGGACAGGAGACAGGATTATCATATATTGACTCATCAAAATCAACCTGTAACTAACTAGAATAAAATAAAACTTTATTAGTATGTTCTAAACTATGTCCTATCTTATTCAACTCTACTAGCTAGGTTTGGGAGTCTATTTTCAGAACTATCTTAGATTTCCTTTCATTAGATTCAGTTTTATTGGTTCAGCCTACAGACAATTCTTGTAACCACCTCATTAGATCATTCAGTTTTGAGTCAACCCTAAGAAAGAGTAAAGGAAAAAAAAAATCAGTACTCAGGGGTGCAGAGGAGTGTCTTGCTAGAAGGTTGTCTAGAAGCCAGAATGCTCCACAAGGTGACATCACTCTGAGTTCAGAGCAGTTGCCTTTCCCTTTCACCTAACTCATGCAATTGATTTGCAAGACGTGTTACCAAGGGTCTGGTTAGTAAGTCTTTTGAAATCATCCCCTCCCTTCTAGTCCCATGTCACCACTATAGTTGATCCTCATTGCACCTGACACCTATCATCTCTCTCTCTATTCTCTAATCCATTTTCTACATTTTCGACACTGCCTCTTGAATTTCTGAAACACAGCTTTTAATGTGCTACTCTTTGTTTAAAACCTTTAATTGTTTTTCATTGTCATAAGAATTCAGATTACTTGACATGACTTAAATGGTCTTCCCTATAGGGTTTATAGGTGGTTCCTCTCCTTGCTTTCTCTTTCCCTAATCCCTCTTTAGCCTCCTCTCAAAAGAATTTGCAAGTTTGAGGATAGCCTCTGCAACTCAGTGGAATCCTGTATCAAAATTTGAAAAAATAAAATGGCGAGGGGATGTGGTTTAATTCCCCAGAACTGCAAAAGAATAAAAAATAAAACCATATATGAAATGAAAACTGCTGGTGCATAAAGGAAATATGCCAAAATAGTATTATAGACTACATAGATAAATTCCAAAATTTAGTAGATGTCACCATGGTTTAGTAGGTGTTTTAATAGGAATGAAAGAATGAAGAAAGGAGAATAGAAAGAATAAAATATGGTTGAACATAAAAAAGTTTCATTCAATAGGCACCCAGAACAACTTATGATTGAACACATTGCTACTATGTCTTTGTGTATTTATTCAACAAGTATCTGTGGTGCCCTGGGCTGGCGCTAAGCGCTTAGACTGCATTATCCTATTTATAACAAGAACCCCATGAGGTAAGCATTATCTTTTTCCTTTATAGAGATGAGGAAAGTGAAGGGCAGAGGGGGCATTTGCCAAGTGTCACATAAAGTTAAGTATGGGGAGAGATGATTTTGCTTGGACCCCAGAGCCTTGACACTTCACCAGATTCGCTGCTTCTGGTTTAGCCCAGTCTAATCCTTATTCCTATTGCCTGCCTGGCTTCCTCCTGGCCAGATTGTGAGCTCCTTACAGGCAGGAACGGTGCCCACAGGGTATCTGGCTTACACTAGTCGCCTCAAATGTTTGTGGAACTGCCGCAGGGAGGACGAAAGAACGTGTTTCAGCAAAACCAGGAGAACACTGGTTCAGTGTAAAAGAAGTCCAAGTGAGGCTCACTGCGCTGCGGGTGGCTGAGATTTAAGGAAAAAGTGCGAGCAGCCCGGCTGTGGAGGTACAAACTTACCACCGGAGGTCCCCACCGCTGCCGCTCTTTCTCCCCTGCACCTGCACAAGGCCTCCGTTTACTGTGGTTACCATGGCAACGCTCCCCCCGCCCCCGTCCCCGGGAGCTCCTAGAGGTGCATGCGCAGTCCAGCGACGGGCTTTGGGCGTTTCCGCGTGTTGCTTTGGGAAGCCCAGTTGAATCCGCCCTCGTAGGAGAGACTTCCGCCCCAGGTTGGCTCAAAGTAGCAGATAAGCCCAGCATTCTACCAACTAACCCCTAAAGGATATCATGTTGACAAATGATTTTTGAATACTTTCGAAAACAATTGCCCCCTATTTCAAAATGGCCTAATGTGGTCCAGATTGAACTTAAGGGCCCTAGACAATTATTACTTACCAATGAAAAATAAAAGTGTAAAGGCAGGGCGGGTTCCTAAGACAACTGAAACCAGTTTGCCAGCAGCATCAACAGCACAGATAAATTCCTGGGGCGATTGGAAATTTGTGCCCGTTTTTCTGATCTATAGTATCTCTACGTGCTATTTAAAAGAGTAAATAAGATCATATGTTTTGGGCTCCTTACTTCAGGGCGACAGAAACTAAGTATAGGCTCAGTTCACAGGTTGTCACTTGGTATTTTTTAAATGCTTCCCAAGTTGAGAACAATGGCTTTTCAGATTTAAAGTAATATAGGGGGAGAAAAATAAACGCCTATCAGTTGGAAAACAAGGAAAATGCACATCAAAAGAATGCATTCATGAACTCATCGTGAATACAAATAATAATAAATGCTGGAGAGGATGTGGAAAAAAAGGAACACTTTTACACTGTTGATGGAATTGTAAATTAGCACAACCACCATGGAAATCAGCATGGAGGTTCCTCAAAAGAACGGTCATGGAACCACCATGTGACCCAGCTATACACTGCTCCTTGGTATTTATCCTAAAGAAAGTCATCATACTATTGTGATAGATGCATACCCAAGTTTATACCAGCAAAATTCACAATAGCCAAACTATGGAACCAGCCTAGGTGTCCACCAATAGATGAATGGATAAAAATGTGGTATATATACATACACAATATAATTTCATACACGTATACACATATACACAATGAAGTTTTATCCAGTCACAAAGAAAAATGACATTATGTCATCTGCAGGAAAATGGATGGAACTGAAGAAAAATACATTAAGTGAAATAAGCCAAACTCAAGTTAAGGGTCATATATTTTCTCTCATATGTGGAAGCTAAAGAGGAAAAAGGAAAAAAAGGTGGGGGGGGGCAGGGATCTCATGAAAAGTCAAAGAGAGATCAATAAAGAAAGGGATTAGGGGGTGGGAGGTGGAGAGGGAGGGGAGAAGTACGGGAGAGTGATACTGGCCAAATCATATTGTTATATTGTGTGCACATATGAATATGTAACAACAAATACCATCATTATGTACAATAATAATGCACCAATAAAATTTTTTTTCAAAAGAATACATTCATGAAACAAGCAGATAACATTTTGATAAGGAGTAACACTAAAATGGCTTATGTCACAGACAGGTATAGAATTCATTACCAAGTTTCAAAATGTGCAACTGGAGGAATCTGCAATAATGCAAATGAATACAGATGACATCACATAAATAAATCCATAGTGCTTCAGAAAATAATTTTATTTTTGCCACAACAATAAAGAGACCCAAGTAAAATTTCCATAGGGCACTTCTTAGCACACAGATTTATAATTGCAGAAGGTACAAAGGTGTTGTCAGAGAAAATTCCCCTGGTAGTTTAAATGTGCTACCCTTCCCAGGTCCCACTTCACTCAAGTTGAAAACAGAAACCAACATTTGAGAACCAAACATGTGCCTGAAAGAAAAACCTATTCTGAATGAATCTGCTTGGATTCTTTGCTAAGAAAATTAATGACAAGTACTTTTATTTAATTCTGTTTCAAACACTAGACCATTAAATCAATGTTACTACATTTAGACATTTGAGCTCTATAATCATTATTTATCTTATATACATTATCGATATTTTCACCTTTAAAAATTAAATAAGAATTTTACAATATATACAACCAGTCCTACCTGCTTAAGCAAATACAAACACTTCCCTACCTATTTTTTTAAATTTTGCTTTTTTTATTTTTATTTTGTGGTACTGGAGTGCAAACCCAGGGCTTCACACATGCTAGGTAAGCACTCTACCACTGAGCCATAATCCTCAGCCTTCCCATAACTATTTTTAAAAGCTATATATTCCTCTTGGAAAAGGTGATGGACAGCAATATATTCCCACCAAAAAAGAAAACAAAAGGTGTTAACATTCTTCTCAATGCCTGACTCTAATAGAGTCATTCTACTGTATGTTACATGCAAAGCAACTTACTTCTTCAAGAAAAAGAAAAATGAAACAGATCAACATTTAAGATGCAGTAAACAATAAAATCTGAATCAAGATGATAACATCAGGTAAAAATGCATTATTAAAAAAAATCCCTTAAAATATTTAAGAAGTTATAAGAAAATAAAACTTTAACTTCCCTACAGTCAAAATTTTATTTGCAGGGAATTATAGGTTGGCTGGCTGTTGAAAACCTGTTTGTAAAGGTAAAAAATTAAAATAAATTTTTCTCTGTTGAATTAATTCACAGGATCTCTACAGGTTTTATCTGAAGAAGTACATAAAAACTTGAAAGCAGGAGCAGGGAAAGGAGAGTGGAAGGCCAAGAACAAACACTGTAAGATGTAACTTCAACTTCACTTATGACACGTGAGTAGAAAGAGCAAACCAGCCTTCTTCATTTTGTTTCTCAATCTATTGAACAAAGATACAGAAAAGATTTAGAAGATAACCAGAAACATGAGATAACTCAAGATTTACAGATCATTTAGAATAAGTATATACAATAAAGTCATCCTGTTACATTGAATGGTACTAGAAATTAAATTATTACTGGCAATATTTATTCTCTAACAGAAACACTACCAAATAACTGACTACCTGATCAACAGACCCCCTTATTCTAAGAGTCCTCATTTTTTTTTTTTTTTTTAAATAGGAAGCATTCCTTTTTGGTTTTTTTTAGTTGTAGATGGACACAATACCTTTATTTTACTTATTTTTTATGCAGTGCTGAGGATCAAACACAGTGCCTCACACATGCTAGGTAAGTGTTCTACCACTGAGTTACAATCCAAGCCCCAAGAGTTCTCACTTTTAGAAAAAGATTGTCTAGCATTCTATACAAATCTTAGGTACAATTTTAAAAATTATAAAAAAAAATATTATTTCATCTTAGCAAATTGTTACTAGGTTCCAGAAACTAATAAGAGTAAATTATATAAAATAGCTAACTTAAAAACTTTAGTATAGAAAAAGACAAATTTTAATGCTAGGCAGTTGGGATAGCTAAGCCTATCAATTGATGTGGGCTGTAAGCATCCACTCTTTGTTCTCATTACTGAAGATAGTAATAATGAAGATTCCCCACCAGACAGTTGTTGACTCAAGTCAGCAAAGGTTATTTTTACAAATTTAAAAACTACCTCACAGTTTTCTATGACTAAACACTGAAAGGAACTATATTTTACTGCATTACCAACACAGAAAAATAAAAACACCTTTTGTAAAAATTTTAGCTTCCACATATTCCTGTAGCAAACTGAAACATGAAGAATACATACAACATTTATTTACCTTTTGAGTCATAACCTATCTAACCAGGATCACACTCAGATGTGGCTCACTATGATAAGGTGTATGGACCATGGCTCTGGTTACACCACATTCCACCTAGACACAGGAGTAACTGGGAAACCAGTATCTCAGTATACCCACAAACCATTCAAGGCATACCTCTATGTCCTGCTACACTATTTTGGAAGCTCTGCCTGAAACCAGTAATATCTAGTCTTTAAGGACTGTTGAATCCTACTGATTTTACCTTATTCCTTAGTTACCCTGGAAAGCAAAACAAGTACATGGTTTGTTCTTTATCTAATAAAGGTAAATGACAGAATTTCCTTTCTTCTGAGAATTTATATCATCTTTAGGATAATAGCAATGACAACTAAGAATGGAAATCAGCAAATCTACTACCCTCACTCTTGACTCCTACATGTATTTTACAATTACATTTTATAATTTACCTTGGTTCTTGGATGAATAGGTGTGATTCGCCCACTTCCTGAGGTGGCATTTAAAGGAGAACAAAAGTTACTAGTAGTCCCTGAAGATCTATTTATGAAAAATAAAAAGAGTGAGCTATTATTAATAACCTTAATAAATTATAAAAACAATAAAAATTCTCAATCCTGGCAAAAACTTGAAAATGAATGAATAATAGATTCAAATAAGGTAAGTTATTTATAACATAATTTCACCAACCTATAACTCTTTTTTGCCTTAACTAACAGAATTTATTTTTTAGAGCAGCTTTAGGTTTACAAAAAGATTGAGCGGAAGTAAAGAGTTGCCATGTACCACCTCACCCCCACCTCCAGCCACACAGTTTCTCCTATTACTAGCATGTTGCATCAGTGTGGTACATCATTGTTACAACTGATATTGATAAGCTGTTAACTAAACTCCATAATTTTAGTTAAGCTGTTAACTAAACTCCATAATTTACATGAGGTTTTACTATTTGTGTAGTACATTCTGTCATTCTGTGAATTTTTTTGGGGGGTGGGTACCAGGGACTGAACTCAGGGGCACTTGACCACTAAGCCACATCCCCAGCCCTACTTTTTGTATTTTATTTAGAGACAGGGTTTCACTGAGTTGTTAGCGCCTCTCTTTTGCTGAGGCTGGCTTTGAAATCGTGATCCTCCTGCCTCAGCCTCAGAGCTGCTGGGATTATAGGCGTGTGCTACTGCGCCCACCATTCCGTGGATTTTGACAAGTGTATGATGACATGTATCTGCCATTACAATATCATTTTTAATATTAAAGTTGAAAAATGGTTGTGTAGTGTAGGGGAAGAAGGTCAAAATAGTAAAGAGTAATGAGAACAAGAGCAGCACAGTACAACAGTGAAGATGTGGAGACAGAAGGCTTTCTTGGGTCACCAATTACCAACCATGTGGCCCATGTAGGCAAGTCACCCAAACAGCTCTGTGAGCTTCAGTTTCACCTACTGTACAGGAGGAAAATACTACTGTTCAATTTAACCACTCTGTCATATTGCCTCCTAAATTATAACCCATAAACACTCTATATATGTGTAAGCCCGTTTTTGTTTTCAGTAGCCAACCCACTATTTTTTACTTAATTTACTCCTCACTCATTTTATTGCCCCCAAATTCTTTCTAGTTACTTTGTTTGCTCTACATGAATGAATCTGAACTTAAGCCACATATTAGACAATTACTTTTCTCACAAAGAGAATAAAACACAAACCACATTCTTGATTTACTTAAAGCAACTATTCATGCTATAACCCTACCTTCTTGCACTTATTCCACTGAGAGGAGAGAGAGTATTACATTTTGTACTTTCTGGGGTTTCTGCTCCTGGAATAGATACCTCAATGGTCTTCTTTCCTCCTTCTAAAATATAAAAGTAAATTTTATTTTCATTACCTTTCAAGATGGTAAAAATAAAAAATTTTGCTCAATTTCAATGTTATTACAAATTTGGGGACTTCTTTCTGAATTTATATCATTATGGCCCACAGGTACACACTTGAAAGTTTTTTTAAAAAAAATGAACTGTGAGACAAGAAACTTTAGTTACTAGTGTCAATTCAGTAGCATGTCAGTTCATAGAGAGCCAGAATCTTCAGACAAGTGGTATCATGTCAGATCTGGAAGTGAAAAACAGAAGTTAAGAGCTAACCCTAAAGAATTTGAGATCTTTGTCAAAAAGAGCTTATTTAAAGTTTTCCTAAAAAAAGGAAGAAAAAGGAAAAAATTTTTCCAAAGTCATTCAGTAAAACTTTCAATCTTTTAAATCTATTACACTATTACTATTGTTGACAACACTAACATAGGAGGGGGGAAAATTGGCTGAGGAGCTCATACTGCCAAAAGTAAGTATAATTATATACATTTCAATATTTCAAAAGTAGGTAATTGACTAACAAACATTTACAACTATATATTTACTGGTGAAATACTTTATGTCCATCCCAGGCACTTTCAGAAAGGCTCCTGTGAACCACTATTTAAAACTAGTGATTTCACAGCATTAAGGGGTACTAAAAACCTATTTTATTTTTATAAAATATTCCTTAGTTTCCCTAAAAAAGAAAGTTCTTTTTTCATGGTATAATTATTTATTCTTATTTTTATCAGGATAGTCCACAGAGATTCCTATGCAACCGAAAATTTTACTTATAAAAAGAATACTTGAAATATAATCACTAGAGTGAAAAGAACACAGATGCAAATTCACAATTTGCTTTGAAACTTCAGACAGATCATTTAATCTTTCTGTACCTCAGTTCACTTGTTAAATTGGCATAATAACAGCCCTGTTTACTCTTAGGGTGTATTGAGTTCTAGATGAGATAATGTAGGCATTTTTTAACCTTGTAGAATTATGAGATAAAAGATGTCATACTTAATCACAAAATTATTCTTAAAAGTGATCTGCTTTATGTTTCTCATTGTACTCAGTACTAAATGACATTATCTCACATATTTGTTTGTTTGTTGCCTATCCTCCAACTTAAAATGTCTCTGAGTATTCAAGACCACAAATGGCAGGCACACAGTACTTTTTTGATGTTTGAAAACATTCTAATCAAAATTTGGTTTTAGACTTCAGGACTATAAAGACTAGTACACAAAGTTGACATATGAAGAAGCCTAGAAGAAAGAGGAAGGACCCTGAGAAATGAATTACAAATCATTTCCCAGTCCTTTTCCAGTAATTTCCAAAAAGGAGTCTGCTTTTCTGGAAAATTATTTCAAACAGAAATAATTATTTCAAAAAGAAATAATTTCTAATTAAGGTGAAAACTCTTACTGGCAGATACCCTAAAGGTAACCTACTTCAACCAGCACAAGACAAATAAATACTCTAAAACACCTATTTGTACACGTCAGGGATCAGGTCACCGATAACAAAGATTTTTCTATTTCTGATCATTAGAACCTTCTCTTATTCTGGACCTAAATCAGTCTCCATCCCTTGAGGGTCTTAAATGAAATTCTGGCTAATAACCAACTTGAGACCTACTTCATTTCCTCAGTGTCATTTTTGAATGTGAATGCTCTGATAAATTTTTCTGTTACTATTCTACTATTCAGAATCCCTTCTAGCTTTTCACATTTCTAAATGTAACAAGAGAACTGAAAGTTAAATTAACAAATGAAAATGTTTTAATGGTTTTAACAGAACAATAATTTATAATCTGATGTTGATGAAATTTAAATTACAATTTTGATGCTTATATTTTATAATTGGCTACAGCACATGTCCTAAGTAAATCATATACCACAATGAATCTCATTTGAAGTAGGGCAACATAGGAATTCAAACACCAAAGATCAAATGGGCTAAAGAGAATCAGGAGACCTGCTTTTTAGTCTTATCTCTATCATTTATTTCTTTTGGTGTAAAATTGAAGCACTAGAATATATGTTCTAAGATTTCTTTTGGTTCAATACAAACTTGTAAAATTGGGGAAGTAAAATCCTTCATATTTCTAGTTTATAAATCATGAATTTGTGACCAACCAGTCCATGCTCTGAGAGGCAACTGAACAGGTGACACTGGTGGAGAGGAGAGATTCAAACCAACAAGTTTCTGCTGCTCTATCAACTGCAGTAGTTTCTCCCGAGCCTCCATACTTTGTCGATTCAATTCTGCAATCCGTTCCTCCATGCTACTAGGTGCTAGAGATTGTGCTACTGGAAAAGTCTTTGGGGGTGGGGGGGGGGGGGAGAAAAGGGTATAAATTCAACATTGAAAAAAAAAGAACCCACACTATTTTAACTTTTCTGTCAAGTGTTAGCACAATAATATTCTTGGCCTTGCTATATACAAATATGAATAGTGGGCGAGCAATAGAATTTACAAATCCTTTAATTGAAGAATTAGGACTAAAGTAAAAGGATACTAAACCTCCTACTACTATTGCCACATATGCCCTCCAATGCCTTTGTCTGAACACACAGTCTATTTGCAGAGATTTCCTGCATCTCTTAGTGTTTGATGAGCTGCACAAGAGATCACTTGAGCAAAGAGATGACTCCTAGTATGCGAAATGCCACACACCTATTAATGACAGATCTGAAGTTGGACAGATTACTAAGGAGGATCTGCTTTATTTGAAACAGATGTTTCTACAATTACAATCTTCAAATATGCACAGTGAATTATTTGACAAAGATTCTGAGAACCCCATCACTCCTTCTGACCACTTTTAGCTTAGAATAACTGATTCAAGAATAGTTGTAATTGGAAAAGAATGTAACAATAAGTTCAATTTGAAAACTCCCAAGAGAAGTGTATTTATATCATTCATAATAATTTCACTTAGTTAAATATGTCCCTTTGGACAAAAGCAATCCCTAACAGAATTTCATAATTTTTAGCTTGTCTGTCAATTTTTTAAAAAAGATAAATAAATCTGCCTGAATTAAAGATCCTGTTGTATTTTCAAATAAGAGGGTGGTGAGGGCAACAATAACACATTGTTTTTTCTAGACCGATGTGTATTCTAATTAAGAAAGGACACAAGGTCAATATGTAACTGTGCTATCATTTTTAAACCAAGAGTTACCTGTTTCAAATAATCTTTACAACTCTGCAAACAATTACTCAAAACTGAGGCAGTCTGTTCTTAGACCTCTACCAATGGCTACTGCCTACTGCTAATACCCCTTTCTGGCTCCTCCTCTGCCAGTCACTTATGACTATGGTTTTGTTTTTGTTGTTGTTGTTATTGTTATTGTTGGTACTGGGGATTGAACCTAGGGATGCTTTGCCACTGAGCTACATCCCCAGCTCTTTTTATTTTTTATTTCAAGACAAGGTCTCACTAAGTTGTTTAGGGCCAAAGTTGCTAAGTTTGGCCTTAAATTTGCAATCTTCCTGCCTCATCTGGGATTACAGGTGTGCACCAAGCCCAGCTCTGACTACTATTTCTGTGACTTGGTTCTACATTCTCCTTTTTCCCCATGAGCCAGGGATGATAAATGTGGTCCCTATAGTCACCTCTCCCTTACCTTGTTCACCAAAGCCCTCAATTCATTGTTTTTGAAACTTTTATGGACACAGCCACCTTAGGAGTCCCTAATCCATAATAAGGATGCCCATCTCCTTCCCATTGCAAACACACTGTACTATCCCCTATTAGAACCCTCACAGAAGACACTGGCTCATGAATGAGTAAAATGAAATATATGCAACTGGGGACTGTATGAGGAGGTACATTATAAACATCCCCAGTTGGAACTTTAGTTAAGTTACAGGTTAGCCCACAAAGTTTATTTTATAAAACTCCTGCACTACAGCATGCAGACCTTTGCTTCTCAAAATAGAGACCTTGGACTGGCAGCACTGGCATCATTTAAAAACTTATTAGAAATTTAGAAATGCACAGGTCTAACCCTAAACCTACTCATCCAGAAACCACATTTTAGCAAGACCCCCCACCATGATTCATACGCACATTAAAATCTGACTTTTATGATCCTTTAACATTATATTTAATCGTTACATACATGCTGTGTCCTAAAAAAATTAGCTATTCACGAATGTA
This sequence comes from Sciurus carolinensis, assembly GCF_902686445.1. Classification (NCBI taxonomy): domain Eukaryota; kingdom Metazoa; phylum Chordata; class Mammalia; order Rodentia; family Sciuridae; genus Sciurus; species Sciurus carolinensis. The sequence continues at coordinate 79,285,333 of NC_062221.1, read as the reverse complement.
AAGCCAGTTACTCTTCTATGAGCTACTTCAAGAGTCAAAATAGTTGCAATAAAATGTAATTTTATGGCAAACTTTCAAGTCACATTAATTCTATGTATTTTATATTTAAACCCTCATTTTTAGTCTAATTTTAGGTTTCCTACACATTTAACCTTAGTCCTATTTTCTTCATTCAAGTATTTTTTTCTTTCATGTTATCTCCTATGTTCAATATAAACTAATCAAGACCTTTTAATTATCTTGTGAAGAGAACATGCCAAAGTATAAGCCATCTAGTGACAACCTCAAAGCTATCCAGGATCACTTCTGAAAAGAAATCACTTAAGATGCCCAAGCTTAAATCCCTCCATGTCCCCCATTAACCCTTAAGTGGTACTCACAGTAGTCACATCACTCACACTTTCCTGCTTGTTCAACTCCCGCAGTCCATCCCCTTGCTCTCCCCCTGGACCAGTAATATTATTCAGATGTGTCTTGATGGCTGAATTCTGCAGTGTCAACTCAGCAATTCGTGCCATTATGTCCTTTCCTTGTATAGATGATGCCTCATTTGTTCTAAGCTGTTGTCCATCTCCTTGTACTGAGGGCTCTTCTGAGAAGGTAGGATTTCTTGACTGCTGAGGGTTGGGATGGAAATTGCAGAGGGTCTGTGAAAAGTTAACCAAAGGGGTCTGAGTTCTGTTCTCTAAGTCTTCTCCCATGTGAGAGACTCTCCACCTCTGAGTGAAAAGACGACTCTCTTCACTTGAATTCTGAATGTCTGCATCAACAGGTAAAGTCTTTTCCCAATTTTGTTCCTTCTCAGTGATTTCCACAGTTGGTGGAATTCGTGGAGCAGGGCGAGTTTGAACAGTTCTCCTCAATACTGTAAGATAAGAATTAAAAAATAATAAACATTTTATTATTTTCCAATAAATTGGTAATATAATCATCTCATTAGCCCATCATGGCAGTTAAAAAAGTCTTTCAATAGAAGAGTTTGACTTTTGAATGCCTTAATTATTTTTAGCATGAAATATGCCAGCAAAGCCACTCCTAACAATCAAGTACAGAGACTTTTTGTATTCCTTAAAGCATTTAATCAGTATTCTTGTGAAAAACTATCTGTCAAGTTCACATTTTAACACACATGTGAACTCCTATCTGAGAATCTTGGAGGGTTAAAGAGGAGAGTATAATTTAAACTGAGGAGGGCAAGGAAAAGCCTGAGTAAGTCAAATTTAACCATGATTATATATGTAGCAGAAAACAGAATAAAGGACATTATGGGCAGAGAGAAAAACATTATGTAAAGATTCAGAAATAAGAAAAAGTAAAGAACTGGAGCCAGTTTAGCCATAACAACAACAAGGAAATAACTGGGAAAAGGAGAGATTGAAGAGGTATGCAGGCTATTTCCAGCAGAGTCACCGAGACCATGTTAGGGATTTTACAATTTAAAAAAAATGGTTTGGCAACAACTCAGTTTACATTTCTTAAATGCAGTGAATAATTGTAAGGTAGCAGAAATGAAGTATGGATCCAAAGTCAATTGCAGGAGTCTAGCAGAAAGCTGTTGGGAGCTCTGCCCAAAATATGTCAGTAAAAGAGACAAAGAGAAGTAAATAAATTTGGGGAAAATTTTGGCAATAGAACTGAGAGTTGTGAACTAGAAGTTAAGAGTGAAGTAAACATATCAAGATGGCTTGAGTTCATGGTGATATCATTTACTGAGCTGGAGAAGAAAGAAGGTAGACTTGGGGAAAGGGAAATAATCAAAATTCAGCTCTGAACATGCTAAGTTTAAGAAACTTTACAGTCAGGTGTGGTGGTGCATGCCTATAATCCCAGAGACCCAGGAGGCTGTGGCAGGTGGAAGGAGGATTGCAAGTTCAAATTCAACATCAACTTAGTGAGGCCTTAAGCAACTTAGTGAGACCTTGTCTCAAAAAATAAAAAATAAAAAGGGCTGGGAATATGGCTCAGAGGTTAAGGACCTGTGGGTTCAATTCCTGGTACCCCGCCCCCTCGCCCCCCCAAAAAAGCAGCTGTAGTAGCAGCTGAAAACTCAAGAGAGGCGTCTGGGCCAAGATACAAAACTAGAAGACACTTGTATATAGATGATACTAGAAGTAATGAGAAGTAATGAGCAAGACATGAATCTGGTAAAGGAGGGGAAGCTAGCAGTGCAGACTGAAATGGAGCAGTCAGAAAATAAGAAAAATATTACATGAATGTAATATCAAGGAAACAGAGGGAGTGGTTAACTGTGTATATACTACTGTAAGATCTAGAAAGGTAGAGACAAAGAAGTATACGCTAGACTTAGTAACATTCTATGTGGAATGCTTTATGTGGCATGACTAAATTGGGAGTGACCTGGAAGGAGGGATGGTTTTATTTCAGGACTACAGACCAAGCACAAACTTGCTTATTTCAGTCCTTTTCTCTGACAGCAAGGAGGTATAAAAATGAACACATTAGTAAACAGAATGGTCTTGGAAAAGAATCATTAGCAAATGAAATATTTTAACAAATTTCTGTAAGACACAGAGTACATCAAAGTGTATAAAAGAATGAAAATGAGCAGAAGCCACAGTCCAGAATATTTATAAATTACCAGAAAGCAGCAGGTGAAAGCCAGGCTTTCTGGGGAAACCCTATGAAGACTTTGTTTTAAAAATCCAAAAAGACAAATTTGAACACAATGTGAAAAAAAATCTTTCAGAATGAGAAGAAAAACACAGAGTCAAATACATGACAATATACTCCTGAAGATCAACATACATTTTCCTGAAACTGAAGAAAGTCACAGTTTCAGACTAAAAAGTCCCACAGAGCAAGAAGGAAAAAAAATATCTAGGCACATCTTATTCAATTCCAGGATAAAAATAGAGGAATACTAAAGCTTCCATAGGGAAAAAAATCCAAACTAAAGAAATAAATGTTAGATATGACATCAGACCTCTCAACTAAACACTGGATACTAGATAGTAACAGAAAGATGCATTTATGTTCACAGAGAAAAAAAAAAAAGACTATGGCCTAGAATTCTTTATAGACACATTATCAACTAACTATAGGAGAAAAATGAAAACAGTTTCAGATTTTCAAGAACACGAAGTGTATGTTCAACATACCCTTCTTGATCATTTCTTTCAGTAAACTGAGGGGAAAAACAGAAGAAATGGAACCCAGGAAATAGTTGACCCAAACCAGAAGTATAATGATAGCAAGTACCAGGATAAGAGCTATGTAGCAGGCCCAAGGGCAATCAGTCAAGGGCTTAGGGAATCTCTGAGGTGAATTTCATGTCACAGATGGTGAAAGGACCTGAAGGTATGGTGAAAGCACATCATTCTTTCATCAACAAGAGGGTGAAAATAATTTGAAAGTCTAGATAAAGCAAAAACTGAACAAAAAGTTATGGTATATACATACCGCAAACCAAAAGGTTCTGGACAACTGATGGAAAGAGAATTCACCTTGATCTTAATAAGAACTTTCTCATTATTAAGGAGAAAGTATGGCATAAGCACTGGCAATAACAAGGGACTCGGAAAGAAAATGTTACTTGTTTTCACTTTTCAGTGTCCACATAGAACAACACAGAAAACATAATTGTGATAATGGAATAGAATATTAATATGAATATTAATGCAATTAAGCTTAATAACATAAAAGGAAAGGTGAGGAAAGAAAATAGGAAAGGTAGAGGAAGGGGAGAGGAACTAGTATTCTTATAGTGAAAAGCAAGGAGATGCCACCTAAAATTAATGAAGAAAAAATGGAAAGTACTTAAAGGTACAAAACAGAATAATTAAAAATAGAATAGCTATCCAAATTAGAGAAGGGACATAGGTGTTAAAGTGAGTTACATCTCTTCTTCCATAATTGAGAGTCTATAATTTTTGTGTTGTCTCAAGAAAAGAGAAAGAAACAACTAATAAACACAAATCAAATTAGGATGCAAATGATTGCTTTTGGAGATAGGCCTACAGGTTGGGGAGGAGGCTCAGGTATGTACTTTAACCATATGAAAATATGAATTAGAATTAACACTTTAAAAAAAAGTATAAATGAGGTAAAAATGAAAATTGTATGTGTGTGTGTGTATGCACACTCTTTCAAGAAGGACAGTTATAAAAGAAAGTAAAAATAAGATAATAGCTAGAGGAAAACATCTATGACAGGAAACCCCAGAGCTATACAGTTGTCTCTATACATGTGCCTCTTCAAATTCAAATTTAAATTAATTAAATAAAATTTGAAATTCACTTCTCAGTCACACTAACCATATATCATACATTCAACAGTATCATGATATAGTGACCACCAAAATGGATGGAATAGATAAAAAACATTTTCATCATCACAGAAATTTCTACAGGACAAATTTATTATAAAAAATAACAGAAAGCTGATGAAAGGCCTTATCTATCTTCATCTGAATGCCCAGTTGAACTGAACAACTCTTTACATGTGAGTATTCCAAGCAAATGCTTGAAAAATGTAAAACAATTTTAACAATTCAGGATACATATAAAAAGGCATCTTTCTCTCTCATTGTAAAAACAATTACTTCACAAGCAATTCCATTACTTGCTTTAATGAGCACTTAGTATTATTTGCAATCAAGAGTAAAAATATTTATTGTAATTGTTTCTTTAAAAGAATTTTAAGCTATTTTACCACCACCAATGAAAAATAATTTATAATACTTAAGAAGAAATCATTAGAACAGCTTATTAACAATAGGGAAACATCTGAACAATTACTTTAAAGAAAAAAAATCTAATCTTAACAGATATTATAATTGAAATCAAATTTCCTTAAAACATTCTCTAGCCCTCTAAAGAGGAAATATTGAATCATAGAACTGGAAAGCTGGAAGAGATATTAAAGAAAAATCTTCTCATGTTAGAGATGGGAAAACTGAGGTCCAGAGAAGGTAAATATCTTAGCCCCATATCTCACAAGTAGTCAATGATGGGCAGGTCAAACTGCCAGCACTTCTCTCAGCCTGGCACTGTCCCCTCCACACCATACTGAACTGACAATCACTACATTCACATTATAAATAACAAAACAAAATTTTCATAGCAAAGATTTGTCATTTTCTTCAACCCTTTATGGCCACTTCATGTTCTTTTTTAGAAACACACATGAAAATGCAAAAAATCTGATAAAAGTTTTGTTTCCTAATGATAACAGAAGTCATCTTTTGGTCCCCAACAGAAGAATATAGACAAACTTTCTAAATTAATAAAAATTTAGGCAAATCACAGCTCAATAACATTTTCAAAGAAACTTTAGAGGAGAATCTAAGGTAGTGGTTCTTAATTTTTTTTTTCACTAAAAAGCTCTGAAAAATGAAATAAAGGGAGTATCTCAGGAAAAAAATGCACATGTAGACAAATTTTCCCAACAATGAGGAACTTCTGAAGACCATTCATGAAACCCAAGAATCTCTGAGTGAAGAATTACCAAAAGAGTTTAACATTTTTATTCAAAACTCTGTATGTGGACAACGAAAGTAAATCTAAAACTATTTTTAATTGTCCATCTACTTTCTTGTAAAAACGTCCTCAATTGAGTTGAGAACATCTGATGAGAAAGAGTTTAATATGATCAGATATGACCTAAAAAAATCCTTAAATCCCAGTTCTAATCTTTCCTTGGTCATACTTTCCTTATTATTTGAAGTATAATCTCCTCGTTTCTTCCTCTGCCCCTAGACCACAGGAACAAAAGGAATTCCCCTTATTCTGCATCTTAATGCTAAGGACTTTGATCCTTGAATCTGAGTTTAATAATTATGATGTTTAATGAAACAGATAAATAATGAAATTAATTCATTGTCACCTTTTATTATACATATAAGACATACAATATAAAATACACTGAAAATTCCTCCTTCAGCTAAAAGACTGTGGTCAGTAATCAAAGTTTCCAATTCTGTTTTATAGGTAATAGTGAATACAATACATTACATAATGAAGCATAAAAAACAACTTCCATAAACCTTAGAAGCAGCCTGCTTACCATCCTGCAGAGGAGAGAATTCTGAGTTGCTTTTCTGCCTGGGTGGTGTTAACAACACAGCTGGCTCAAAAATATGTGCTGGAAAACTGGTGGCCAGATTCACGCTATCAGGGGGGTTTGGCACCTGAGACAGTTTAATAGGCAACTCTTCCTGTGAGAAATCAACCACTTCTTCCCCTCTGAACATCAATGGCACAGAGACATTAGCACTTACAGGACCCTCTAAAGAAGATAAGAAGATATTAATATTTAAAGAAAGTATGGGTACACCTCAGGTGTTTGTTCTTACATACACATAAACAATACAAAATCCATATAGCCTCTAGAGCCTTCCCTTTTTAGGCTATATTCTCCTTTGCCAGCAATTTATAGACAGGCTCCTGTGGGGTCAGTACTGGGAAGAAGTTGCTATTTTTAAGAAAAGGAAGGGCCACAAAGCCATAAAAGAAAGTCACTTTAAGAACTCATAAAAAAACAAACTTGGCATTTTAGAGTTTTTCATGATTTGTTTTCATATTTTACAATTGTCTTGACAAACAACAAAATATCAAAAATGGGACCTCCATATACAAGGCTCACTACCAAACAAGGTAATTTCACAAGTCATACACTATCACAGTACAGTCACATTTCATATTATTTTAAAAGATTAATAATTCCATATTATTTTATAAGAGCTGAGACTCAGGAAGATCCTAACCTTGTTTCACATACATAAATCTTTCATTTCCACAGGCAATAAAAAGAATTAACAATAATCTTACAATATACTCACACAGCCTTTCTCATCTTTAGATAACTACAAGTTTTCTTACTAGTGAAACAACTAAGATAACTGTAAAGCATTAACATACTCTTTGAGACATTAATAGCAAAACCCCACGAAAACAGATCTGTACTAGGCATTGCTTTACCTCATGCAAGTGAAATTTTAAGCTGCCACTACTTAGAATCCATTCCAAGAAAATAATCCTAAATACATAAAACACTTTACACATGGACACTCATCAAAGTATTATTTACAAGTGAAAAGGCTTAAATGTCCTATTCAGCCTATTAACACATGAAGGCACACAGGTGAAGACAGGACGTCACCACATTTGAACACAAGTTATGAATTTCTAAAACTCAGGGGGATTTTGTTTTTGTTTTGTTTCCAATACCATCTCTTCTCCTGAATCTGGGACACCGTGATTAAAAGTACTGGCACTAACATCTCACCTGGCCTAAGTATTCAGTTCTACTGTGTCCTACCTGCATGACTGCTAAGTTACTGACCCTCTCTAAACCTCAGTTTCCTCATTTAAAAATGGGATAACAATAACATTTGCCTCATATAGCTATTATGAGGATTAAATGAGATAATACATGTAAGACTCAAAAAATACCTGGCAAATAGCAAGTGTTCAATAAATATCAGCTGGAAAAGCAGTAGAAATTGTAATACTGATAATTCAGCATATGCATAAATAGCTAATAACTCCATCTAAGTTTTGAGGTTCAGGATTTGATTTGTTTGCTTGTTACTCTAAAGGCATTTAGTAATTCAATAACAATCTGGAATAATAAAGACTATACCTACTTGGATTGTCTATAATTCTACTTGTGGCTTCCCTTTCTGATGCCTGACTTTCTTGTTTGGAGTTATTTATCACAGAACAGTTCTTAATGGCATGTGTGAGTGATACAAGTTGCTCATCTGTTGTGACCATATACTGCTGAAGTCTTGCCTGAAGGGAAGAAATGAAATAATATCAGCATGAAAAACATAAACCATCACTTAGAAAGGAAGTCATATAAAGGATATGCATGTGTGCATAATATCATTATTTTATTTTAAATACTCCAATAATTCCAGAATTTCATTCAAACTCTAAAGCAACACTATTCATAATTATAAATATTCTAAAAGTTCCATGAAAAATAAACTTAAGTAAATCAAGAACAATTAATACCCTGCTATAAAAATAAGAATTAACCTTTTTGACAGGGTTTTCAATTTACAAAACCTCTTCCTATATATTATTTCAACTGACTTTCAAGCTACCTCAAGAGACTGATATATTAGGTGGAGGAAACAATAAGATATGCTGCAAGCATTTAAACTAGTAAACATCAATACTATAAAGATTTATAGTAACATATATGAAATAATGGTAAGGGAACAAGAAAGCATAAAATTCCATATTCAATGATTATAACTTTATATCTTACATGTGTGTGAATTTCATTATATATATACATACATATATCTATGTTCTCCTATTTGTCTATGTATATACCTCATATAGTTCTTAAAAATTATATAAGGCTTTCTTTTACTTAAAAGATCATTCACAAAGTACCACATCCACTGATTTACTCTCTATCATACAGCTGGATGTATTTGGAATTCCATTCTTACATTTAAAAGTCAACTAGATTGTCCAAAAGTGTAGATGAATTTGTTGTTCTTATCTTTTCCACACTTAAGGTCTAAGTCATCTTAAAGCACCAGGTTTGATTACAACCACATAATACAGGTCTTTCTTAAGCTAAGTACTGGTGCTACACAAATACTTCTTAGCAGAAGAGAAGATGGCAGATAAAAGGAAAGAAAGGGGAGTTGTATAAATTGCTAAGACCTTATAAAGATTAAGTAAGAAAAACCAAGGATGACAAGTAGTGGCAAACTCTCTAAGTATATAAATGTCTCATATAGGCTTAGAGATACACATATGTTTAGCCAGACATTAAAAATATTATTAAGAGAATATGACATGACTAAGGAAAAGTATACTAAACATTTTTATATCACCAGCAGATATTTCTTCCCAAATTTCACAGTCATATATCCAGTGGCTTCAACATCTCCACCTAGGACTCAAATAGACTTCTTAAACTTGAGATACAAAACCAAACTTCTGAAGCCTTCAATACCTTGTAAGTAGAAACTGTTAATTGTTTGGTCTCAAACTCTGGAATCACCCTTGACTCTTTTTCTGTCACATCCTCTCCTTCACCGGCATCTAATGGGTTTGGTTGGTTTTCAAAAATATATTCAGAATTGGATCAATTTTCACACACTCTGCCACTTCTACTCTAGACCAAATTGCCATGTTCCAACTGAATTAATCCAATAACTCCTATATGTAATGCCCTGCTTCAGCGTTTGACTACCTAGTCTAGTCCTGTTCCCAAACTGTATATCGAGATACTGAGGGTACCAGAATGAACTCACAGGTCACCAGAGAACATTTTAAATCTTCAGGAGAAATAGTGAAGTCCAACATTCATCAGACATTGGTGAACTATTTGCTTGAGGCAGATCACAATGTCAACATGAGATTAGATTACATTACTTTAATAATGTCAAATCTTCTCATAGCTGGCTTTTTAGCAGTTGCTATGCTAAAAAAAAAAGTTCTGAGTGGAAATTAATGTTGGACAGGAAATAAGAGCAATAGTGTCCAATACAATTCTAAGTTTTGAAAAGTTGTGCAGATCTCAAAAGGTACTCATATAACACTGGTAAATAATTGTAGTTACTTAATAATGAAGTATATATAGACTTTTTATTTAAATTTTATGCATTATTTTTTCAAATAGTTCCTAAGTTGTTAGATATGAGTTGTTTGGACCCAACTACTTAATAAAGGGAATTGTTAAGTATTTTTTTTGCCCAAGGAGTGCCAGGAGACACTCTCACACAAGAAAAGGCAACATTTCCGATCTAGTCTCAACATTGTAACCCAGAGCAATCCTCTCAAAAGCTGGCTTCCCATCCCATTTTTCCCAAGTCTTAAACAGTATGCAAAGTCTTACGTGAGCTGTCTTCTGTGATCTTGTCTCCAATGCCCTCCCTTTCCCATCCTCCACTCCCACTACACTGATCTCCTTGATGACTTAAGAGTTCACAGACACACTGCCACTTTTGACCTTGCTTTTCTTCTGCCTAGACTGTTCTTCTCTCAGCTATGTGCATGTTCATTTCCTTAGCTCTTCCAGGTCTCTGCTCACATGCCAGGCATGGTCCATCCCATTTATAATTATATCCCACATCCTTGAGGCATTTTCTGTGCCTTTTACTTGTTTTATTTTTCTTCAAAGTACATATCAACACCTAATTTATTACACACCTTCTTTATTTTTTAGTACTTATTTAGACTGTAAGCTCCATGAGGGCAAGGATTTCTATATTTTGTTCACCACTATATTTCCTATATCTAAAATAATGCCAGGTCAATAGTAGGCACACAATAAAGATATGTTAAATTCATCAGTGTATTTAAAAACTTCACATCTACCCAGGAGAACTGAAAACATATTCATGCAAAATCATATTCATGAATGTTCATAGCACCAATGTAACAGACAAAAAGTGGAAATAATCCAAATGTTTATTCATCAACTGATGAATGGACAAATAAAATGGCATATCCATAACATGAAATAATACTGAGTGATATAGGGAGTGAAATATTGATATATTTTACAACATGGATGAACCTTAAAAAATAAACTAAATGAAGGAAACCAGACACAGAAGAGCATAGTCCCATTGCTACAAAATGTCTGGATTAAATCCAAACAGACAGAAAGTAGATTAGTGACTACCAGGGGTTAGAGAAAGAGGAGAATCCAGCATGACTCCTCATGGGTATGTGATTTCTCTTCAGAAAGATGAAAATGTTCTGGATTGAAATGAGAGTGCCGGTACACAAGTCATTAAAAGGGTTCACTTAATGGTATGCAGACTACATTATCAATTTTTTTGATCACGCATTTTACATCTACTGTTCACTGACACAGAATTTGTCTATTATTCTTTTCTAATCTCTTGTAGCTGATAAATAAAATAATACCCACAAGAACAAATAAATAACCAAGATAGTCTCTACATTCATGTAGCATAAAATGCTAGTATAAGAACACACATAAGTATAACATAATTTGGTAATGCAATGATAGCAATATCCAGAGAATTAAAAGTATATAAAGGAAGTGCTTAAAAAGCAGCATGCAAGCAACAGGCTTATATGTCTTAAAAAAAAAAAGAGCATTTAGTCAAGTAGCAAGTCAAATATGAAGATACTGTTAACAACTGTAAATAGCACTTGAAGCAATTACAGGAAGGTTCCACAATAGCTATCCTCTGCTGTTTTGAAATTAAAAGTGGTGAACACTTATACTCTGGCAATCAAAACATTGCACATTTTGGTTAGTTACTATAATGCTGGCAGTTATCATTTCAATATAGATTCTGTCTTTTATTCTAAAGAGTAAAGGCAGCAGACTTATTTTATATACTTATTCTACATACAAACTGTAGTCTAAATTTCTACTATAGAACCTCCAATATAATAAATTTCCAATAACACCAATTGTCATTTATCATTGATGATGGAAACATGGTAATAAGAAATCACATCAGCACAGCTAAAACAAAATCAACTCCTCTAAGAAAATCCTGCATGTGAAAAAGACATTTCATACTACTAAACCTGGAAAAGTCTGGGATAGCATTTGAGTACCTGTGTGGCAGTATTTTCTTCTCTGAGAAGAAGAATTTCAGCTGTCAGAGCATCAATGAGCTCTCGATGATCACCTAATACATGTTCCAATTGCTGCCTTGTCTCTACTTCTTTCCGTAGTTGAAGCTCACTCTGCCAAAAAAAAAAAAAAAAAATCACATATTGAAAACTAAAAGTTTCTACTCAAAGTGTCAAAAAAAGAGAATTACAAAGATTTACATGTTATATGACAGTAATAAAAATTTAAAATTTGTAATTCAAAGTTTATTATATTTAATCAAATAAAATGAGCTGCTTTATCCTCTTTTTAAGATAGAATATACAAATAACCCAATCAACAAATGGGCTAAGGATATGAACAGACACTTCAAAGATCTACAAGCAATCAACAAACATATAAAAAATGTTCAGGGTGATCCAAGATGGCAGACTAGAGGGTGACTGCATCTCCAGTCGCTCCAGAACCCAGGATTCAAGAAGGGGAGGCATTGAGAGACTCGGACTAAAATAAAGAAACGGATGAGTATCGCCCACCGGGTAAAGCTCGGCCTGGGCGGCAGGCCCGGATAGAGGTGCTTATCAGAGCAGGGCAGGACAGCTAGAGTCTTCCCCAGGCAGGCCTGCGCACTCCGGCGGTGGGCCCCTCCCACACGGCCAGCTTCTCCAGCTTCTCGGAGCAGGCCCCCCAGTGAGAGCCTTTCTGATCAGAACCAGGTCCAATCCCAGAGCCAGCGCGGCGTGCTCTGGCCCGCAAGCGGCTTCAGGGACCAGGACAGGGCAGCCAGGGACTTCCCCAAGCAGCCCGGCCCCCTCCGGCGGCAGGCGCCTTTTAAAGCTAGCTTCTCGGACCAGACCACCCAGTGAGAGCCTTACTACAGAGCCAGCCACAAGTCCCCAAGCCAACAGAGAGCTTCGATCTGCAATAAGCCTCTGGAATCACGGCATGACAGACAGAGACTTCTACATGCGGCCCTGCCCCCTCCGGCCACAGGCTCTTTCCACAGGGCGATCCAAGATGGCAGACTAGAGGGTGACTGCATCTCCAGTCGCTCCAGAACCCAGGATTCAAGAAGGGGAAGCATTGAGAGACTCGAACTAAAATAGAGCCACGGGTGAATCTCCCCCACCGGGTAAAGCTGGGCCTGGGCAGCAGGCCGGATAGAGGTAGCTTATTGGAGCAGGGCAGGACAGCTAGAGTCTTCCCCAGGCAGGCCGGCACACTCCGGCGGTGGGCCCCTCCCACACAGCCAGCTTCTCCAGCATCTTGGAGCAGGCCCCCCAGTGAGAGACATTCTGATCAGAACCAGCTCCAAGTCCCGGAGCCAGCGCAGAGTGCTCTGGCCCACAAGTGGCTTCAGGGACCAGGACAGGGCAGCCAGGGACTTCCCCAAGCAGCCCGGCCCCCTCCAACTGAAGGCTGGGAGGTGATACACTGGAAATCTACAGGGACACTATGAGCCAATAGAGGAAATCTGCCATATCTCAGGGTCCCACTGACAACTGACCAATATGAGAAAACAAGGGAAGAAAATGTCTCAAACAAACCTAGATACTACATCAATAAAACCCAATGACAGCACAGCAGAAGAAATGTCAGAAAGGGAGTTCAGAATGTACATAATTAAAACAATCAGGGAAGCAAATGAGGAGATGAAAGAGCAAATGCAGGCATTGGAGGAGGAGATGAAAGAGCAAATGCAGGCATTAAATGATCGCACCAATCAACAGTTAAAAGACCAAATATGGGAAGCAAGAGATCATTTCAATAAAGAGTTAGAGATACTGAAAAAAAACCAAACAGAAATCCTTGAAATGAAGGAAACAATAAACCAAGTTAAAAACTCCATAGACAGCATAACCAATAGGATAGAACACCTGGAAGACAGAACCTCAGACATTGAAGACAAAATATTTAATCTTGAAAACAAAGTTGACCAAACAGAGAAGATAGTAAGAAATCATGAACAGAATCTACAAGAACTATGGGATATCATGAAAGGGCCAAAATCAAGAATTATTAGGATTGAGGAAGGCACAGAGAAACAAACCAAAGGAATGAACAATCTATTCAATGAAATAATATCAGAAAATTTCCCAAATCTGAAGAACGAAATGGAAAACGAAGTACAAGAGGCTTATAGGACTCCAAATATACAAAATTACAACAGACCGACACCAAGGCACATTATTATGAAAATACCTAACATACAAAATAAAGACAGAATTTTAAAGGCCGCGAGAGAAAAGAATCAAATTACATTCAGGGAGAAACCAATAAGAATATCAGCAGATTTTTCAATCCAGACCCTAAAAGCTAGAAGGGCCTGGAACAACATTTACCAAGCCCTGAAAGAAAACGGATGCCAACCAAGAATCTTATACCCAGCAAAACTTACTTCCAGATTTGACTATGAAATAAGATCCTTCCATGATAAACAAAAGCTAAAGGAATTTACAAAAAGAAAGCCGGCATTACAGAACATTCTCAGCAAAATATTCCATGAGGAAGAGATGAAAAACAACGATCCAAATCAGCAACGGGAGGAACTAGCCTAAAGGAATAGCCAAATAAAGGAAAAACCAAATCATGTCAAAAAACAAAAATGAGTCAAATGACTGGGAATACAAATCATATTACAATAATAACCCTGAATGTTAATGGCCTGAACTCATCAATCAGAAGACATAGACTGGCAGATTGGATTAAAAAGAAAAATCCAACAATATGCTGCCTGCAAGAGACTCATCTCATAGAAAGAGATACCCACAGACTAAAGGTGAAAGGATGGGAAAAAACATAACATGCACATGGACACAGCAAAAAAGCTGGAGTATCCATCCTCATTTCAGATAATGTGGACTTCAAGCCAAAACTAGTCAGAAGGGATAAAGAAGGACATTATATGCTGCTTAAGGGAAGCATAAATCAGCAAGACATAACAATCATAAAAATCTATGTCCCGAACATTGGCTCATCCATGTACGTCAAACAAATCCTCCTCAATTCCAGAAATCAAATAGACCACAACACAATAATACTAGGCAATTTTAACACACCTCTCTCACCACTGGATAGATCTTCCAAACAAAAATTGAATAAAGAAACCATAGATCTCAATAACACAATCAACAATTTAGACTTAACAGACATATATAGAATATACCATTCAACAAAGAACGAATACACTTTCTTCTCAGTAGTACATGGACCCTTCTCTAAAACAGATCATATTTTATGCCTCAAAGCTACTGTTAGCAAATACAAAAAGATAGAGACACTACCTTGTACTCTATCAGATCATAATGGATTGAAATTAGAAATAAATGACAGAATAAATAACAGAAACTTCTCCAATACCTGGAGATTAAATAATACACTATTATATGATGAATGGATAACAGAAGACATCAGAAGGGAAATAAAAAAATTCTTAGAAGTAAACGAGAACAAAGACAAATCATATCAAAATCTCTGGGACACTATGAAAGCAGTACTTAGAGGAAAATTGATTTCATGGGGCTCATTCAACAAAAGAAGTAGAAATCAACAAATAAACGACTTAACACTACAGCTCAAAGCCCTAGAAAAAGAAGAACAGACCAACACCAAAAGTAGTAGAAGACAGGAAATAGTTAAAATCAGAGCCGAAATCAACGAAATTGAAACAAAAGAAACAACCGGAAAAATTAACAAAATAAATGGTTCTTAGAAAAAATAAACAAAATTGATAAACCCTTAGCCACACTAACAAAGAGAAAGAGGGAGAAAATTCAAATTACTAAAATTTGGAATGAACAAGGAAATAACACAACAGACACGACTGAAATACAAAACATAATTACAAGCTATTTTGAAAATCTATACTCCAACAAAACAGAAAACCTCAAAGACATCAACAAGTTTCGAGAGACATATGAATTACCTAAACTGAACGGAGAGGGCAAACACAACTTAAATAAATCAATTTCAAGCAATGAAATAGAAGAGGTCATCAAAAGCCTACCAACAAAGAAAAGTCCGGGACCAGATGGGTTCTGAGCTGAGTTCTACAAAACCTTTAAAGAAGACCTCATTCCAATACTCCTCAAAGTATTCCAAGAAATAGAAGAGGAGGGAACTCTCCCAAGCTCATTCTATGAAGCTAATATCACCCTAATACCTAAACCAGACAGAGACACATCGAGGAAAGAAAATTTCAGACCAATATCCTTAATGAACATCGACGCAAAAATTCTCAACAAAATTTTAGCAAATCACATACAAAAATATATTAAAAAGATAGTGCACCACGATCAAGTGAGTTTTATCCCAGGGATACAAGGTTGGTTCAACATCCGGAAATCAATAAATGTCATTCACCATATCAACAGACTTAAAGTTAAGAATCACATGATTATTTCAATAGATGCAGAAAAAGCATTCAATAAAATACAGCATCCCTTCATGCTCAAAACACTAGAAAAAATTGGGGTAGTGGGAACATTCCTTAACATTATAAAGGCCATCTACGCTAAGCCCATGGCCAATATCATTCTAAATGGTGAAAAACTGAAAGCATTCCCCCTAAAAACTGGAACAAGGCAGGGATGCCCTCTTTCACCACTTCTATTCAACATCGTCCTTGAGACTCTAGCCAGAGCAATTGGACAAACCAAAGAAATTAAAGGGATATGAATTGGAAAAGAAGAACTCAAACTATCCCTGTTCACTGATGACATGATTATATATTTAGAGGAACCAGGAAATTCCACCAGAAAACTTTTAAACTCATAAGTGAATTCAGTAAAGTAGCAGGTTACAAGATCAATGCTCATAAATCCAATGCATTTTCATACATAAGTGATGAATCTTCAGAAAGAGAAATTAGGAAAACTACCCCATTCACAATAGCATCGAAAAAAATAAAATACTTGGGAATCAATCTCACAAAAGAGGTGAAAGACCTCTACAATGAGAACTACAGAACACTAAAGAAAGAAATTAAAGAAAACCTTAGAGGATGGAAAGATCTCCCATGTTCTTGGATAGGCAGCATTAATATTGTCAAAATGGCCATACTACCTAAAGTGTTATACAGATTCAATGCAATTCCAATTAAAATCCCAATGATGTACCTTACAGAAATAGAGCAAGCAATTATGAAATTCATCTGGAAGAATAAAAAACCCAGAATAGCTAAAGCAATCCTCAGTAGAAAGAGCGAAGCAGGGGGTATCATAATACCAGATCTTCAACTCTACTACAAAGCAATAGTAACAAAAACAGCATGGTATTGGTACCAAAATAGACAGGTAGATCAATGGTACAGAATAGAGGACATGGACACAAACCCAAATAAATACAATCTTCTCATACTAGACAAAGGGGCCAAAAATATGCAATGGAGAAAAGACAGCCTCTTCAACAAATGGTGCTGGGAAAACTGGAAAACCATATGCAACAGAATGAAATCAAACCCCTATCTCTCACCCTGCACAAAATCAACTCAAAATGGATCAAGGACCATGGAATCAGACCAGAGACTCTGCATCTTATAGAAGAAAAAGTAGGTCCAAACCTTCAACTTGTTGGCTCAGGATCAGACTTCCTTAACAGGACTCCCATAGCACAAGAAATAAAAGCAAGAATCAACAACTGGGATAGATTCAAACTAAAAAGCTTTCTCTCAGCAAAGGAAACTCTCAGTAATGTGAAGAGAGAGCCTACAGAGTGGGAGAATATCTTTGCCACTCATACTTCAGATAGAGCACTAATTTCCAGAATCTATAAAGAACTCAAAAAACTCTACACGAAGAATACAAATATTCCAATCAACAAATGGGCTAAGGAAATGAACAGACACTTCACAGAAGAAGATGTATAAGCAATCAACAGATATATGAAAAATTGTTCAACATCTCTTGTAATAAGAGAAATACAAATCAAAACTACCCTAAGATTCCATCTCACCCCAATTAGAATGGTGATTATCAAGAACACAAGCAACAATAGGTGTTGGCAAGGATGTGGGGAAAAAGGTACACTCATACATTGCTGGTGGGGTTGCAAATTAGTGCAGCCACTCTGGAAAGCAGTATGGAGATTCCTCAGAAAGCTTGGAATGGAGCCACCATTTGACCCAGCTATCCCACTCCTTGGCCTATACCCAAAGGACTTAAAGTCAGCATACTACAGAGATACAGCCACATCAATGTTCACAGCTGCTCAATTCACCATAGCCAGATTGTGGAACCAACCTAGATGCCCTTCAGTTGATGAATGGATAAAGAAACTGTGGCATATATATATAATGGAATATTACTCCGCCATGAAGAATGATAAAATTATGGCATTTGCAGGCAAATGGATGAAACTGGAGAATATCATGCTAAGTGAGATAAGCCAATCTCAAAAAACTAAAGGACAAATGATCTCGCTGATAAGCGTATGCGGACATATAATGGGGGGTGGGAGGGGTTAGCATTCGGGTTAGGGTTAGGTTTAGGGTTAGGGACAAGGAGGGTGGTAAGAATGGAGGAAAGAAGGACTGTATAGAGGGAAAAGAGGGGTGGGAGGGGTAGGGGGAAGGGAAAAAGAATAAAAAATAATGATTCAAACATCATTGCCCTATGTAAATTTAAGATTACACAAATGGTATGCCTTGACTCCATGTACAAATAGAGAAACAACATGTAACCCATTTGTTTACAATTAAAAAAAAGAGAAAAAAAATGTTCAACATCTTTAGTAATAAGAACAATGCAAATCAAAACCACCCTAAGATTCCATCTCACCCCAATTAGAATGGCAATTATCAAGAATACAAGCAACAATAGGTGTTGGTGAGGATGTGCGGAGAAAGGTACACTCATACACTACTGGTGGGGCTGCAAATTAGTGCAGGCACTCTGGAAAGCAGTATGGAGATTCCTCAGAAAACTTGGAATGGAGCCACCATTCGAGCCAGCTATCCCACTCCTCAGCCTATATCAAAGGACTTAAAATCAGCATACTACAGAGATACAGCCACAAAAATGTTCACAGCTGCTCAATTCACAATAGCCAGATTGTGGAGCCAACCTAGATGCCCCTCAATTGATGAATGGATAAAGAAACTGTGGTATATATATATACCATGGAATATTACTCAGCCATAAAGAATAATAAAATTATGGCATTTGTAGGCAAATGGATGAAATGGGAGAATATCATGCTAAGTAAGATAAGCCAATCTCAAAACACCAAAGGATGAATGATCTCACTAATAAGTGGATGATATAGGGAGTGAGAAGGGGCAAGAATGGAGGAAGGAGGGACTCTACAGAGGGATAAGAGGGGTGGGAGGGGTGGGGGGGAGAAAAAAAATAACAGAATGAATCAAAAACTATTACCCTATGTAAATGTATGATTACACAAATGGTATGTCTCTACTTAATGTACAAACAGAGAAACAAGATGCATCCCATTTGTTTACAATAAAAATGAATTTTAAAAAGAGAATATAATGAACAAAATGGTATACAAAATTAATTACATTTTCATGAAAGAAACTGAAGGCATATATATATGTATACATATATATATATATATACACACACACACACACATATTGTTTGAACATACATATACTGTATCTAGAAGGATACACTGGTATCTGGTAATGATAGTTGGAAACAAGGAAGCAAACAGGTCAGCTGGAAGTTAGAGATAAGAACTAGATTTTTCATTTTATACCCTTCTGCATCTTTGAATTTCATACCACAAGACAAATCAGCAATTCAAAAACTGTTTGCTCAAATATAATTAAAAACAAATAACTACATTAAACTATATTAAATACATCCATTAAATGGTTTATCTTTGTAAAGTAAGTGATTAGCTAAAATTCTTCTAAGCCTGCAATACTTTCCAAGCACCAGAAGTACATTTCTG
This sequence comes from Sciurus carolinensis, assembly GCF_902686445.1. Taxonomy (NCBI): domain Eukaryota; kingdom Metazoa; phylum Chordata; class Mammalia; order Rodentia; family Sciuridae; genus Sciurus; species Sciurus carolinensis. The sequence goes on along the minus strand of NC_062221.1, from coordinate 79,265,884 downwards.
AAGATTCCTGACTTAACAGAGAACGAATGTTAACAATTTATTAAGTCTGAGAGTATCACAATTTTAGGTAAATTTAGGAAAACAGCTCCCAAGCAACTGAAACACCTGAATTAAGAGTGATAAATCCGAGGTGTAGGCTGGGAATGCTCCAGCCTCTTCACCAAATGCCAACTGGTCTGGAGATGTTAAGTCAGTATACTGCTCAAGGGCCCAGAAATTGATGGTCCATGCTGGAAGATTGCACCCCAAGAATCTCCTTTAGGTTCCACTCATGTGGCGTAGGAGCCTGTTCTTCACCCACTATGTCACCTGCCAACCTGATTCCTGGTCTCTGATTCTATCTCCAAACTCAATCTCTCCAGCCCCTACCCTTTCAAATTCCCAGTCTGGCACTTCTCTCCCAGCCAGTCCTGAGGGCTGGGCATCAGGACCTGTGAGCCAGTCTCAAAGCTGTATGGTGGACCAGGCGCTTAAAGAAGGAACAGAATTGGCACCTAAAGAACCTACTAAAGGAACTGAGTGAGGATAAATTAGGAGAATTACAGTTGTAATGAGAGAGGATGTTGAAGAAACAATGAAGAAATAAATGGAAGTTTGAAAGAGACCAGGAAAACAACTTGAGAAATATGTGTACACAGATAAGTAATGCTGAGAAACTATTTCTTGAGAAACTCAGTGAAAAGGGATATTGGAAAGAGTACAAAAATGTAGGGAGGGAGGATCCAAGTTGGTGGATTTGAGGGAGGCTGCATTCCGTGTTCCTCCATAACTCGGGTTTCAAGCAAAGGAAAGGATCTCTGTTTCTCGGTGAGGCAGTCTTTGCTGCTTATTGCTCTCCTGCTGTTTACTCCATTTGCCTACTATGATCACCTGCAGTCTGCCATATCGACTACTTTTTGAGTGCAGATTGCTCACTGAATGCAGCCTATCATCTGCCATTTGCCTGCCCGTCACCAGCCTTTCACCTACCCATCGCCCACCGCCGGAGGTCCACCTGCCGATCATCTGCCGGTAGCCAGCAGACGGTCCGAGGACCACCAGTGGATTGCCAGCTGCCTGCTGGTACCTGGAAGCCCACTGTCACAGTACCTGCAGGTTTGGTTACACATGGCTGCTGCCATTTTGACACAATAGCCAGGACCTGTAGGACCCCTGGCTGGACTGATTGAGCCCTGTCTCCAGGATCCCTCAGCCTGACTGACCACTCTCTGCCTCCAGGACCCCCAGTCCAACCGACTGTGCCCCACCTCCAGAACCCCTCAACCAGACCGACCACACCCTGCCTCCAGGATCCCCTGGCCGACCCCGCCCACATTCCAAGCTCCCCATTTGCCAACACATTTGGAAGCCAGAGCAGCCATCTTGGATTATCCTGGAAGTGGTAGCTCTCATCTTTAGGTGGGGTAAATCCCATCCTGAGACGCATGCTGGAGACTGGAAGTTCATTGTCAGGTACCTCTCATGTATCAGGCTACTGAAGAGTGGGAGATTTGAATACTATGTGACTGTTATAGTGTAGATTTTTTTTTCTCCTTTTTGAAAATTTTTATTTCTTTACTTTTCTTGCTCTATTTTCCTTTTGCTTACCTGTTTCCTCAGAGTCTCTTTCTCCCTTTTCTCCTGCCAACAACCAACTTCTTTTGATTACACTTGCACCCTTTCTACAATCTAGGACTTATATATACTCTTCTTACCCCATTAACAGTTACATCCTACACCCCTCCCCATCCTCTTTGTCCTCCATTAGAAACTACAGACCTTACTGTAAATCTATTTGTTATACTGTAGATAATAATTGAACTTATTCTGTTTATTATGACAATATTGTTAATAATGTCTTTATAGGGGTTGTTTGGTTTAGGGCTGCATATTGTCTGAGCACTAGTAATATTGATCTCCCTCTTAAAGAAAAGGTTTTGGAAACCTATAGGGTCACTATAAGCCTATAGGGGGGAAACTGCAGTACCCCAGAACTGTACTGCTAGAGGGGAAGATACATGAACAACATGAAAAAACAAGGGAAGAAAATGATCCAAACAAACCTAGATTCTATATTAATGGAATCCAGTGACAGTATGGGAGAAGAAATGTCAGAAAAGGATTCAGAATATACATAATTAAAATGATTCATGAAGCAAAGGCAAGACAAGAAAGCAAATGCAGGCAATGATCACTCCAAAAAGCAGTTGAAAGAGCAACTGCAGGAAGCAAAAGATCATTTCAACAAAGGGACAGAGATTCTCAAAATAAAACAAACAAATTCTTGAAACGAAGGAAACAATAAACCAAATAAAAAACTCAATGGAAAGCATCACCAGCAGACTAGATCACTTGGAAGACAGAACCTCAGACAATGAAGACAAAGTTGACCAAACAGAGAAGATGGTAAGAAAGCATGAACAAAACCTCCAAGAACTACGGGACATCATGAAAAGACCAAATTTAAGAATTACTGGAATTGAGGAAGGCACAGAGATATAAACCAAAGGAATGAACAACCTATTCAATGAAATAATATCAGAAAATTTCCCAAACCTGAAGAATTAAATGGAAAATCATATACAGAACTCCAAATGCACAAAATTACAACAGAACCATACTAAGGCACATTATAATGAAAATGCCTAACACACAAAATAAAGATAGGATTTTGAAGGCTGTGAGAGAAAAGCATCAGATTACATATAAAGGATATCAGCTGATTTCTCAGCCCAGACCCTAAATAGGAAAAAGGCATCCCTTTCTCAAGGTGCCTTTACAGCCACACAGTGGAAAATGTCATAAATAAAAACAAAATTTACACAAACTGGGAAAAAAAAAAAAAAAGGCTCCAGACCAGCTGCGGCCCTGGGGAGAGGGGGTGGGGGCGCAGAAGGAGGGGCACCTGGGGCTTCCAGGGGCGGGTCTGAGTCAGGGGGCCCGGATTGGGAGCCAGTGCTGGGGCCCGGGAGACTGCGGAGCAAAGCGCAGTGGGTGGCAGGAGCGCCACATCCCAGCAGGCCATGAACTCGGAAGGCCAGCCCCGAATACCCTTCAGCATCGCAGACATTCTAGGCCCTCGCATGGTCCCCCGAGCACCCTCTGGGCCACAGCTTCCAGAATCCTGCCCGGATCCAACGTCACCACTACAAGGGCCTGGAACAACATATTTCAAGCTCTGAAAGAATGTAAGGATTGCACGACATGCTAAACTCATTAACTCCTTGCAAAATGACATCAATAAAGTTAAAGAGAATACAGAGAAAATGTCAGAGCAGTATAAAATCACTCTGGAAGATACTAGAAAGAGAATAATCAGAGAAACTTGGTGTGAATGGACCAAAAGAAGGAATGTGTCACACAGAATGCTGTAAGGTTCATTGATAGGAGCAGTTATAGAGAGATCTGGGAGAATGACTGGCTAAAAAGAGAAATTCCAATTCACAAGAAGGAAGTTGAAGAATTAGAAAATAATATTCAAGAACTGGAAGAAGAAAATTTGGTGCTTATTGATCAACTATTCAACTGCAGACTTGTGGATCTCAAAATACCCAGACAACTGTATCTTACTCAAGCAGCTGGGTAGGAATTGCCACCTGAAGAAATGCCTTTGGAACTTGCAGAACCATCCTCAGAAAAGGCAAAATTGCAACCCACAGAAAGTACAGACATGTTGAGCTCATCATCTGGGAACAGTCTTTTCCATCTCAGTCATGAAGATAGTATCAGAGATGCCCAGCATCTGAAGATAAATTAAGAGGACAGCTTATGCACAGAGTTTGGGGAATCTCATGTGAAATATTTACTATATGAAGATGAGCAGGATTTCAAGGATTATGGGTCCACTGGCTGTGAAGCTCATGAGTGTGGAGAGCAAGAAAATGCCTACTCATTTTTAAGGAAAGGAGAGTCCACAGAAAATTCTATAAAGATGTCAGTTGCCCAGAAAACTGCATCACTTACAAGATGATGAAGTCTTTTCTCTGAGACTGAAAATTGCAAAGTAAAAACGTTTCCTTATAAATGCTTTGGGAACTGAAGTATACCATTTTATTTAGTTACACTTTGGTTCATTTTTAAACTTATTTCTAAAGATCATAATTGTACTTAAATCAAAGTTTCAAGTATTCATTTTTTATTTGCATAGTATGAATGACAAAAATGAAAGTACCCTTTGTATTTCTACAATGAAGTACTGAGAACCTTGACAGTGAATTCAAGATGGTCTCTGAGTTTCCTTCCAAATTAAAGATTCACTGATTAACCTATGACTCCAATAGGAAATAGTTCAATTAGAATGTTTCTAATAAAAATTTACAGGTTTACATAAAAAAGAATGATAAATCTTATTTTTTAAATAAAATTTCCTTAAACATTTTGTCATATTTGTTTAACAGATTTATGAAAATAAGTTTAAATAGATTTTATAAAAGGTGAAATGCTTAGCAAATTCTAATTCTAAGGCATTATGAAGACTGATTAGTATTTATAAACAAAGAAAAAAATTCTTGCTTATTTTATAAATTATTTTCACAATAAAACACCTGCCACTTAAAAACTGAAGCCATAATGAGTTACCAATCACACAAAAAACTTGAAAAATTTTCCCACTTATCCATCCAGAACTCCAAACTGAACTAACGTGGGTATAAGAAGCAGAGAAAGGCAAGAGAATGAGATACAGTTAATAGTGCTATTTAATCTATAGTTGCCAAACAGCAATTATTAATATCAGCACGAGATATAATTTTATTTACATCAGATTTCTCTTACTAATTATAATTTGTTAAAGCTCATATTTGCATCAAAATGACTATTTGAGCAAGTACCAACTAAGGATAGAGGAAGATTAAAACCATATTACTGCAGATAGTCTAAAACTGAGTTTTTAAAAGAAAGTTATTTGAATATGACTGAACTTTATTTGAAGGTTGCAATAAACTAAGATGAAAAATTCACATACATTTCTGCCTGAAGAGAAGAAACAAATAATGTCATGCACTCACCTCTCTCAGGTACCGAACCAGGCGACAGAGAGAGCTCACCAGAGACAAAGTGAAGCCCGTGAGACCCTGACCACTCTGCAATCCCTTGACCTCACGTCCTGTCCACCGCTCATATTCTTCCATTTCATGTTCCACTTCATGTATCATGTGTTTGAGGACATCCAGGCTAGAATTATTACTGTTTGTTAAGTCTGCAGAGGTCGTGCTAGCAGATAACATATTTTTCTTCAGCTTGGAAGGAGCATGCAAATCTGGTTTTCTTTTCACTGAGAATGAGAGAAGTAATCTTATTTCAAGACCAGGAAAATCTCAATCATAAAACTACAAGAAAAATCTTTTCACTGTTCACAATTTATAAAAAGTTTTTATAGAAGTTATTACCATTTTTAATTGTGAATAGCTATATAGTTTAAACAAGGTTTACACTATAATGAATATACTGGAACCATCCATCCAGAGTTTTGTGGATTAGGAAGGATTTCTTAAGTAAGCTCCAATAAACTCTTACTTAATTAGATCCCAATGAATGTGCTTAAGTGGAAAAACATTTACTCAAATTAGCTACATCAGGTTATCTTCTTAAAAAGTCATTTTAGCAATTAAAAAGAGACCAAACCTTTATTTAGCAGTTGTTTTTGCTTCCTTGAGTTCAGTACCTGTCCTACAACATAGTTTGAATCTATAGTCTCAGTAGATTCTTCAGGTTGAAGCCTGGTTTGGATTCTCTTGACAGCATCAGTAGTATTCAGAGCAGCTAAAAGGAAGAACATTGAAAAAAAAGTGTCTCAAGAAAACAAATTTCTCTGAAAAGTCTTTTAAATGACAGATCCATTTATATTGTTTGCAGGGCATGGTGGTGCATGCCTGTAATCCCGACTACTCAGGAGGCTGAGGAGGGAGGATCACAAGTTCAAGGCCAGCCTCAGCAACTTACCAAGGTCCTAAGCAATGTAGTGAGACCCTGTCTTAAAATAAAATAAAAATAAAAAGAGTTGGGGATGTAACTCAGTGGTAAAGTGCTTCTGGTTCAATCCCCAATAATAAATAAATAAATTACCATGTTCAAGAAAAAAACCTAATGAAGCAGGCTACTAGGAATAATGCAAAGAGGGAACAAACCTCTTTGTTCCCCTGACAAAACAGCAGGTGGAGTTCTTGGAGGGGTTATTTGTGACTGTGTTGCTATTTTCTGCTGAATATCACTCCACAGTTTATTAATTAACTCAGAATTCTCTTCCTTTAGTTGGTGAAGAAACCTATAAATTCAAGACAATAAGGTATAGAAGTGTTAGTAAGTGCTATCATTTAAACTGTCCAAATGTTTACACATGTGACTTGAAAGATTTTTAGAATTCACAAAGAAAAAATAACTTTCTCTTTAAGTGATAAAAAAAGGTAGATAGCTAAAATACCTGTCCTCTTTGTGTTAGAGGGAATCATTCGTTTTTGCTTCTCAGTTTCCTATCTGCCTTGGGTCCCTAAAACAAAAGCATGTGCCCTTTCTACAGTTTTGTGATATGGCTCCATCTTCCCCTTTCTCTAAAGTAATTATATATATATATATATATATAGCTCGGCTCCTTTTGGTTTCTCTCTCCTACAAAAGAAACTGCCCATTGAGCAGTCACTGCTCAAACTGAAGTAAATTTATTGGAGCAGAACATGCCCGATGTATCAGGGAGGGAACAGAAAAAGTGAGAAGAGCTGTAGTTTAGGGGTTAGTAGTTGTAAGCCCTTTCAATATGAATCTAAGCTTTATGCTATGAACATCTTTATCACTGATTAAGTTGATATTTTAACATTGAACTAGTCTAATTTATGTATC